>NC_045426.1:504022817-504346567 GCF_902635505.1 Sarcophilus harrisii
GAAGAGAGCCATCTTCACCCAGAGAGAGGACTATGGAAACTGAATGTGGATCACAACATAACATTCTCACTCTTTTTGTTATTGTTCACTTGCATTTTGCTTTCTTACTCATTTATTTTGTTTTATTTATCTGATTTTTCTTGAGCAGCAAGAGAATTATATAAATATGTTTATATATATTGGATTTAACATATATTTCAACATGTTTAACATATTAAATAAAAGAGTTGAGTTCAGTAAGGTTAAGTAAATAACCTAAAAAAAAAAAAAGAGTGAATCTTCATCCTTTGAGCATCAGCAGGTTCAGGGACAGGCAGTGAATAAATAATGTGACAACAAAAAGTTGGAAGCCAGGAAACCTCAATAACAGCTAATGTATTTCCCTTTCTACTTTATCCAAAGATTTGAATTTGAGTATCAAAATACTTTCTTTCAGCTTCTGTTTAAGGCTTTACTTGTACATTCTCTGAGGTCGTGCAGATTTGAAGACTGGAAGCACATACCCTGAGTAATTGTATGATGCGTTTGCTTTTTTTTATTTTTTTTTGCCTATCATTATGATTAAAAGACTGTATACGATTATGCTATTCTTATGTGAATAGACTCAATTGAAATGAAGCAAGTGTAGGAAAAGAAGATAGATATTTTCAGTGAGTAGGAGCACTGTGAGCCAAGAGTCTGACTGGATAAATCTATATACCCTAACCCCTTATACTAATAAACTAGTACTGCCACCAATAAAAGGAATAGAGCCAGAGGAAAAAGCCAGAGAAGACTTGGATGTAACTCAAAGTGACCTCTGGTCTTTGGCAGAGTACATAATCATTGAGTATGAATATATTTTGTCTATATTACTGAACAGGATCAGGCAACTGGCCAGCAGTACCTTCTGTGGTTAAAAACTCTGAAAATGTTCCTTTATAGAAGGAAAGTTAGAGATCATTAAGTTCAATAACTTCATTTTACAAATGATGTTAATCAAGTAATCCATGGTGCCAAAGAATACAGGGAGAAGCTACAGGAAATTTTTTATTCTTTCTTAATGGTCAGAAGGCAAATAGGAAGCAATCTTACAAATATGAAAAGTAGGAGAAAGCAAGTCTATCACATATGTTGTGCATTGCAACTATTCGGGGTAAAATAAATAATAGTAAAATAATACTAGTATTGTTAGCAACAGGAAGACCATGATTTTTAAAAACATGGTAGCCATTCAGACATGCAAGTTGGGAATTTCAATATCTGCAATTGTTGCAAGTTACAATTTAGAAGTCAGAGAGTCAAGTAATTGAGGGCAAGATTACAGAGGACACAGGAACCTAGTTCAGGAACAAACAAGAATGAAAGAATCCTGGGATTCTGAAGACTCAAACTGGTTTCAGAGAATCCAGACTCTCCATAGTCATTCATCCCTTCAACAAGCATTTATTAATCACTTACTATCTCCCAACACTGCTTAGCAATTGGGACACAGAGACAAAAATGGAATATCTCTGCCCTCAAGAAGCTTACTTACTATTTAAGGAAACAAAATTACAAATATACATAAATATAAGATACATGCAAAGTAAATACAAAGTAATTTCAGATCATCCTAGCAATTGGAGGAACCAGGAAAAGCCTTACATATGTCCTGAGCTTTGAAGGCTCAGAGATAGGAGATAAGACATTTTGTATCAGGAACAATAATTGGGTCAATATGGCTAAAATATAGTAAGATATGTCAAAGACTCCAACAAGAGGGTAATTTTTAAGGTGAATGTTCTCTGAATGCCAAGGCAGGCTGTAGCTTCAAGAGTACAGGTGGACCTAACAGATATTTGTCAATATCAGAATCTATGACAGGGCAGAGAAAAAGAGGTAAAAGTGTGATTTCTGAATTAGAAAAAACTGATTAAGAAAGTTGTAGCTGCATTTAGGCTCTATTATATCCTTAATGTACTATACACAATAGAAAAACAAATTTCTGCTCTTTTTAACAGTGGAAATAATATGGCCCTAGCCAGAATTGTGGCAAAAGGAAAGGCCAATATGATCAAGACAGAACATGTCTTAGGCTAAGCTAGGACCAGGAGTCAATACTTGTGGTACAGGTGGAGGAAAGGGCAGGATTAGAAGTTTCTTACTTAGAGAGGGACTAGCTACCAAGTGTCAAAGAGATCATACGTAATGTAGCTGTGAACACAGGAGACTGAAAAATGAATTGTCATAAATGTAAGGCACTGCTCAGAATAAAAGCAGAGCCAACACCAGGATCAAAATCAGAGGTAAACCGGAACAATAAAAGTCATAGCAGTGGTCAGCTTCAGAGTCTGATTCAGGGATAACACAGAGAGTTTATAGACCACAAAGTTTCCAGTTTGTTACATTTAGCTTTCTTCAGTTATGTGCTTATTTTTATTGTTGTTGGCTTGTAGATGCTGGCCCACTTTCCAATTTCCTCTAAATTAGCTACAGCCAGATAGCTCCTGCTGCTGCCCACATTACTCTCCAGAACAGCAGATGCCAGGCAGAACTAACTCCAAAGTTTCCACAAAATTTAAGTTGGTTCGAATATGAAGCTCACTAACATGCCTGCCTACATGTTTTCCAAATGTGGACCAATGATTTGAATGGCTAATGAAAAAGAAAAAATTAGGATGGGACTAATAAATTCAGCATCTAATATAATCCAACACATTCATATGATCCAGAATGGTCTGCATGATAGGAAAAAGGCCTACCTACTCAAGTGAATTTTTTTAAATTTGCCTGTAACAGAGCAGTATAGGAAATTTTATACCTTACACAGTAAAACATAAGAAAAGAACCAAACATCTGAGAGATTATTTCTCACTCTGCAACTGTCAGGATGACATTTCTCGAACTTCAATAAATCTTTTCCAAAGATGTGGCTTCAAAAGCTATAAACTCTCTAGAGTTTTCAGAACTTAAAACTGCTGAGTTCTCCATGAGGTTAAGTAAAAACTCATTTTTGAAGACTTCATACCAAATGCTCAGTTTCTCTCCTGTTGAGCTTGTATAAGAGGAGGATGTATCAATAAATAATGTCATCTGAATGCCAGATAAAGAAATTTATTTTTGTTCGATTGGTGCTTGTAAACGAATCAATCAGATAAAAGGGTTGAAGAGTAATACTATATACATATTTTTTAAAATATATTTATATGGAAATTTATGTAACTAAATATGAAGAGAGGTATGGTGGTAAGGATTTAGACAAGGATGGAAAAAAACAAAATAACAATTTACATTTAAACTGTGCTTTAAAGTCTACAAAGAATCTTGGCTTCCACTTTCTCACTTGATTCTCACAGTAATCCTGTGTGAAGTAGGAAGATAATTCAGAGGTTATTAAATCCTTTTTATAGATGAGGAACTGAAGCTTAAAAAAAAAAAAAAGAAGTGATTTGCTCATAGTCACATAATTAGTAAATAGCAGAGTCAATATTTTTACTCAAGTCTTCTAATTTCAGATTGAGTAGTCTTTCTACTACACCATGGTTCCCTTAACATATAAATTGTTAGATCACATAAAATATAAAAACTAAGAATCTAAAATTTAGAATTCTCAGTACTAGAAAAAAATCTTAGAGCATAAAACAAAATATTAACACCCCCTCCAAAGAACCTTAGAAATCATCTAGAACAAGAGTTCTTAACCTTAAGCCATGGGTCCCTTTTGCCAAAGAGAAGATTAACATTATTATGGTTTGTTTTATTGTTGTTGGTCAGTCACATCCAACTCTTTGTGACAATATTTGGGATTTTCTCTGCAAAGATACTGGAGCAATTTGCCATTTTCTTTACTAGATCATTTTACAGATGAGGACACTGAGGCAAAGAGTGTTAAGTCACTTGCCCAGTGTCATACAACTAGCAAAATTCTGAGGTCAGATTTGAACTCATGAATATGAATCTTCCTGATTCCAAAGGCCTCTGCCATCTAGTTGCCCACTGTGGTTTATTACCTGCATTCATAATTGAAGTGAACGCTAAGTTTTTTATTAGAAATTGGTGAAAATAAAAATATAATTCCTCTTCTCAAGTTCATGGATTTCATGAAACTTAACCACATATTTAAGGATCTATGCATCCCAGAATAAGAACCCCTAATCTAATCTGATCCTCATTTTACAAATGAGGAGGGATCTTACCTCCTCAAAGCTGATTATTATTTCTTTTCAACAATATTGGTAATTCTTAAAGTCAAGATGGAAAAAACATTTTATCAACAAAAATTATTGAAAGCTGCATATTGTAACATTTAGTACTCTGAAATTTTCCACTTCTAAAAGCAATCAATACATGTATACCATAGAATGAGAAGAAATGGGGAGGGGAATTCCACTTAATTTGTCAATATAAAAATTCTTAGAAGGACCTAGCTCTCTCCCATGTATTTCAACAATGATCTAAAAAAGGTATTCAATTAAATAATGACCAAGATATTAAAAGAATAAAATCATTAAGCGCTTTTATCCAACCCAGTACTGCATATATTCTGTAAGAAACCTTCCTTGTTATGCTCATCTGCTAGAATCTTCCCCTCTAAAATTACCTTCATTCTATTCTGAATATATACAATATGTATCCAGTTGTTTACATGTTGTCTTACACACTTGAATGTGAGTTCCATGATAGAATGGGTTATTTTTGTCTTTCTTTGTGTTTTTTGCACTTAACACAGTGCATGGCATTTTGTAATCACCTAACAAGTATTTACTTGTTGACAATGATGATGATGATGATGATGACGACGACGACGACGACGACAAAAAAGATAGCTGGAAGCCACAAGTGGAGTACTGGAAGAGATATCCTGCCAAGAAAACCAGCATGGCTTCAGGTGAGCAGGCTGTAAACCACAGCAGGGAAGGCAAGGAGACAGAAGCCCTCAGCAGGGTACAGACTGGAGACAGTCAACCACAGAGCTTGGATCAGGGACACTGAAGCCTTATCATGCCAGTATTTACCCTATGCTGCAGCCAAACTGGACTAATTGTTTTCCAAAGGCATTTTTTTGCACCTTTGTGACTTTGCTCATTCTATTCCCTTCACCTGAAATGCCCTCTCTTTCCAGCTTCATTTGCCAAAATCCTACCTATCTCACAAAACCCAGGTTAAATAACACTTCTGTGACCACTCTAGAATGTATCTCTCCCTCTTCTAAATTGTAGAGGATTTAGCTTGTGCTTTTCTTATCACACTTCTCACAAATCCCTTTGCTTTTTAATATTTGAGTCCATGATTCATCTCTCCTATTGGACTTTAGAGTAGAGAATCATATCTTATTTAAAAGACAGATTGATTGGTTGTTATTTTTCATGCTCTAAAAAGACCAAAATGGCCTCACTATGTTGAAGTAAAGGAACAGGGTGTCCGACTGTGGTCAGTCAGAATAATATGGGCTCAGAAAGTTCGACCACAAGTCAGGCACAAATAGTCGATGTGAACATCTGAAGTGGAGATGTCTCTAAATTATGCATCTCACATTTCTTTTGAGCCACTACAATTCTGCTTTGCTCACAGAGCAGATCTATCTCTTTGATACAAACACACCATGCTGGACTATCCTGTGCCTGTGTCTCCCTTGCTTCATAATCAATTCTAAAGTTCTTCAGAGAGCCCTTGTGAGTGTCCTTGTATCACTTCTTCTGACCTCTGTGTGAACTCTTGTCTCATGAGTTGTCCATAAAATAGTCTTTTAAGCAAATATACACTTGGCGTTCAAACAGTTCAGCCAGCCCACTGGAATTGTAGGGTTTGAACGCTTGGGAATTCTGTTTGAGAAAGGACTTCAGTGTACTGTAGCTTATCTTGCCAAGTGATCTTCAGAATCTTCAGAATGCCCCAACTTTCTCTCTATTTTAATCTTGCCTTATAGCCCTTTTAAGTTAAATAATTTGCCACAAGTGTAATAACTGACCTTGATACTGTGTTCATCTTCATTGAAACCATCTGACAACATTGCTGAAAACATCATGCTAAAAAGCAACAGAGCAAGCACACAGCCCTACTTCACTCCATTAGTGACTAGAAAAGCACACTGGACTTGAGAGTAGGAACCATATACTATTAAAAAGACAGAACAATGTAGAGGAAAGAACTCTAGTTTTGGAGTCAGAAACCCTAAGTTCAAGTCCTAGCTCTGATATTTATTGGTTGTGTGACCCTGCATTGGGAACTTAAACACTCTGAACCTCAATTATGATCATCTAAAAATTGGAATGATAATATACTATTTGCCTTAATTTCAATATAGAGGTAACTAGTAATACAATAGATAGTTGATTGGGTTTGGAATCAGACAAATACTAGAGTGGATTCCCATTTCCTTCTCTAGCTCACTTTATAGTGAAGAAATTGAGGCAGAGAGTTAAATGACTTGTCCAGGTGATAAGGTGAGAGAATTGAGGGTAAGAGATTCATGTGGCAAATCTGCTTCGTAAGAATTCACAAACCCCCAAACCTGAAGTCTGTAGCAAAAGGGGATCTATTTGTACTAAGAAGACAGCTTGCTAAGAAGACAACTTTCTTAGTGGGCAAGGCTCTGTTAGGACAATTGCAAAGATGGGTTACACTGAGGAGAAAATATCTTCATCAGTGGGCCTTCCTGATAAGGAGTTTGGCAAAGACTTGGGGGGGGGGGGGGGGGGGGGGGGGGAGAAAGGGGAGAGAGTTCAATCACCTTTTATTAGCCTTCTAAGGTTTGGGACTTCAAGTCAATTCAAAATTTAATAAGATTACTTAACTGGGAGTTTGAGGCATTCAGTAGAGGACCTTGACTATGCCCCAGGCTGAGATTTCCAATTGAATAAGATTACTTATCATGAATGGGGGTGGCCCCTCCTAGAGCCCAGAAGAGTTTGAGACTAAGGAATTCCCTTCCCACCCAAGGGATATACATCAGGGCATCGGGGTCCCCCCCCCCCCCGCAAAGGTTAAAGGGGGACACAATTTACATCACAGGTACACACAATTATTAAGAGTCTGAGGTTGCATTTGAATTCAAATCTTCCTGATTCCAGATCCAGTTCTCTATTCATATTCACTATTCCACCTATCTATTTTTATCAATATAAATATAAGCTATTCATTGTTTCATTTAATAGATGTTAGTTAAATAAATGTGCAAGTGTCATGGCATCCTCTTTACAACACTGATTTGTACCTTGGGAATGATATAGCCAATACCCAATTAAGCTTGATCCAGCAGAGATCCAGAAGCAGCATTTACAACCTATTTCCTTAGTTACAGTTTTGTCACTTGCAAGATCAGTACATCTTCCCTTAGAGAGCCAGCAATATGGATGGCCATGAAGGGCTTCAAAAATACCAGATGGGTTGAAGAACAATATTTTCCAGTTACCTGCAAGTGTTAAACCAGCTTAATTTTGAAGCATGTCATAACTTGAAATTAAATTCCATATTTTCACCAGGCACTTCATCTCATATATCCCTGATGATCACATAAATATAGAATCAATCTTGTCCTGCAATTAGAGGAGACTTCTTGCTTCTCTTCATTAGTTGTTGTGTTCTTTTTCCAAAACACAGTCAGGTGATAAAAGAGTTCAGATATTTTATTGTGTCCTTCAATATAGCCCGGTTAGCTCTGGCCTATCTTTCGCTTGGTTCCAAGAGCTCCCTCCAAATGTCTCCAAATCCAAAGGTTTGTCCTTGGCTTCTGCCTCTGCTTTCTTCAGTCTCCACCCAGCACCAAGATGGAAGATGCAATGAATCTCTTGCCTCGAAGATAGGGCTTGTAGGCTTTCTTGCAGAGTGCTCCTCTCCGACTCCTGGGAATGCTTCCAAGTAACTCCCTCAAGTGGCTTACTGGAGCTGTATTTATGCTACTTCTCTGAGAGTGGGATTGTGGGATATCTCCCAGCATGCTCTCTGGCCCTAAGGGAGGTGTGAATTCAGATATCTCTTTCTAAACCCTGAATTCTCCCAAATGTGTGAATTCCATTGAGTACTTAGATACTTATGAGCTCTCTAAAGGTGAACACAAGCATAGTTTCCATCAGTTGTACTTAGTACCTTGTTTCGAGTTCTGGCCCAAAATATCTCCTTCTAAGATTAAATCAGTCATATTGAACCATGCCAAATTAGATAATTATTGTCTCTATCAACTCCAATGTCTTAACACTTTGTAAAGATTCCAACAATTAGTTGCTTTTTTGTTTGTTTCACTCAAGCCCAATGGTGTCTCCTCACTTCTGAACTGATCACCATACTCTCTACTTCTGGTCCTTCATCATGCTGGTGTTCTGACTCTGCTTCACAGACACATTATGTATAACTTTACCTCTGTTTAAGTCCAGCTCCCCTCCACAGAGGTTAGCTCAATTTACCAAACAATTAGTAAATACTTGCTATGTACAAAATCCTGAGTGATGTGCTAGATAGATATCAACGGTATTGGTCTCAAAGAATTGCTCTAATTGGAGCAATGAAGGAAATGTACAAAGAATAAAAGTTTAATATAAGGAAGATTAGAACAAGAACAGCACAGTGAAGATATCCAGGCAAATTGTTATGAGAAATTTAAGAAAAGAGAAATCATCTAGGGAGAAGATAGAGAGGGAAGTCAAGTAAAGCTTCATAAAAGTCATGGCACTAAAGTTGGACTTTGAAGAAAAGGAGGGGTGGAAACAAAGAAATAGCATGGAAATTCAGATATGGGAGACAACATGAGCAAAGGCAAAGACAGGGGAGAATGGATAAGAATGGGAAACAGAGTATAATCCAGTTTAGTTTGAACATCGGTTACAAGACAAGATTGTAAAAGAATTTTGGAGGTAGATTGTGAAGCGTCTCAACTGCTGTGATCCAGATCTTGTGCTTTATTTTATAGGCAATGGAGAACTATTGAAGAGTTTTTATTAAAGGAATGACAAGATCAGAACTGTAGCATATTGCTCAGGTAGCAATGTGAAAGATTAAATAGAGGCAATAGTTTCATTATAATGAAAAGAAATGAAAGCTTGATCTATGATATTTGCAACAGAAATGGAGAGGAGGAAGGGGGCAAATATGAAAGATGTGAAAAGATATAAAGGAAGGACTTTGTAACTGACTAAATCCAGGTGGAAGAAAAAGGGAAAAGTTAATGGTCATTCTAAAATTACCATCCTGTATGAATGGAAGGGTGATGGTGCCATCAAAAGAACTATAGAAATTAGGAGAAGGGTCATATCTTGAGGAAAAGATGAAGTGGATTGTGTGATATATTGAATGTAAGTTCCTGCCATCTGGATAGAGCTTTCTAGTAGGCATTTGGAAAGGAAGTTAAAGATATGGATATATTGTATTGAACAAAGCACTATGCAAGGCCTTGGAGTAGTTATTGATGGGCATACAAATGAATGACTTAACACTTATATTTGCTAAAGGCAGCTAGTTGAAACAATAGAGAACTGGGTCTGGAGTCCGGAAGACCTGAGTTCAAGTCTGGTCTCAGACACTTATTAGTTATATGTCCCTGGACAAGTCACTTAACACTATTTGCCTCAGTTTCCTCATCTGTAAAAATGAACTGCAAACTTGGCAAATATATATGACAAACATAGTATCTTTGCCAAGAAAACCCTAATTGAAGTTATGGGAAAAGATGAGATCATCAAGAGAGAGAATATTAAGAGAAAAGAGGTAAGAAGACAGTGTTAGAGGGGTATGCCTTCACATTTAAAGGTTGAAGAAGGATGAGGAGCCAGAAAAAGTGACCAAAAAAGGAACAGCTAAAAGTCAAATGAAAATCATGAGAAACAATCACAGAACCAAAAAAATATATCTCTTAGATATTTTCTAAGAGAGACTATATCATCAGTGAAAGTAGAGGTGCCCCCAATGTCAAATACCACAGGAGAGAGAATGTATAAAAAAGTAGATGAAAGAGAGGCTATAAAAACAAACCATTTAAATGAAGTGATTAGTAACCTTGAAGAAAACTGCATTAGTAGAATGATAGGAATAGAAGCCCTTTTACCATGGCTTGGATTAAATTTGTGGCAAAAAAAAAAAAATGGAAACAGTGAATAGGACTATCCTTTCTATAAGTTTGATATCAAAGGAGAGAATAGGTATGGGGAAATAGCCATGGTCTAGAACATTCACACTTTGAATCTCAGTATCACAGTCTCATCCTTAAAATCTCAAACTGATTGCAGACTTTCTTTAATCATCTTTGTACCTGTTATTTTTATTCATCTCCCCCATCTTTAATGAAAATACCCCTCTCCCCTACCTGGGTTTCCCCAGTTATTATTTAAGTTTTTAGGAGATATGTCATAGTTCTTCAACAGCAGTCCCATTATAATGCTTTATTGAAACATGGAAGTTACCCTGGTCAAACAACACTCAAAGTAAAAAACCAAGTGGATGAAGAACCATTCTTACCTACATAATGGAATAAAATTAGATAATCAGTCAGTTAGTTCATCTACCAGTACATACATCTTGAACAGACATTGTTGATGTATAAGTTGTATCCAGAATAAAATAAGAGGAAGAGAGTAGACTGAATTTCATTTAAGAACTTTAAAAGTAGTTTTACTGGAAACCGAGTGGATGTTCATCAGTTGGGGAATGGTTGAATAAGTTATGGTATATGAAAGTTATGGAATATTATTGTTCTGTAAGAAACAATCAGCATGAAAAAATGCACAAATTATTCGTATATTAAAGAAATCAGAACTCTTCTCAGGAGGCCCTCTCTACAGTCCTTGAAGGATAATGATAATATCAACAAACAGAATTCAAAGTCCAGATCTTCATCCCTTAGGACATTGGCATTTTCCTCTACATTCCACTATTCATCTGGTCAAGATACAGCTGCCAGAAAATTATGGTTAACAAGAGAGATTTGTTTTAGACTAGTAGAAAACTTTTAAATGTGTAGAGAAAGAATATACTTTTTAAATAGACACAAGTTATTCTAGTTTTAAAGGTAGCAGAAATTGTTAAAAGGCTAATTTTGAAAAAGCTAAAAGGCAAATTAAAAACAGCTAAGGGAGTTGCTATTTGTGCCTTTCCAAGCGTTTTACAAACAGTAAGTGTTTAATGTTTGCTGAATGAATGAACCTCCACTATAAAAGATGGATGAGTAGCTCAAAAGAAGTTTTCCATGAACAGACAATCAGAAAGGAGGTTGCTTTAGAATAGTCATTCCAGAAGGTTGTGTTGTTTCAGCAAATTTGAAAAGTTTCTGTTCTTGAAACAAATAAGAGTAAAAAGCCTGGAAGAATAGGATCAGATGAAGTCAAGACACTATTACTCTTGATAACTTAGGATTTAGCAAAATAGCATTAATATAGTATTTAATTAAATACTGGAATTTAATGAACTAAGAGAAGGCCAAAAGCAGAGTTATCCATTAGCATAATTGTGACTGACCCATAGGACAATGAAAAGGAACACAATGTGCATAAAAAGGTTATAGCATAAGAAGAAACATAGCATCTGTTCTGTAAACTTAAAATCAAGGTATTTTAGAGCTAAATGAGCATTTAAGGATAATCTAAGCCTATTCATTTAGTATTTTTTAAAAAGAGGTGGCTAAGGAACAGAAGGGCTATGACTTATCTAGCTAGTTTATGTCACAGTCAGGTGACATAGAAATCAGGTCTTCATATTTTCTCAGAAATCCTTTAACTACATCATATTGCTTTCTGTTTAGGATTTATTGGGTGGTTTTTTCCTTTGTTCCACTGATCATGATTTAGTTTATCTATTTGTTACATAAGTGAATTAACTAATTTATGCTTTGATAGAAATAGGCTAGTCTGTTACCAAGGATAACTTGTTCTCCAGATGTGGTGTTCATATATTAGTCATCAAGGACATTTATGAGTGGAAAAGGAGGTGGAAATAACAAAGAAGAAAATAACAAATAGTCAACTGAAGAGGCACCCTGGATTCTAAGATTTCGGGGTTTTTTTAAATCAAAGAAAGTTCACCAGCATATTAGGTAGCTTTTCTATAGAGGATTTCTGGAAAGATATCCATAAGATTTACAAAGGATGAATAGATAATAATAGACTATGACCTATATAGGTAGAGGCGATAATCACAAGAATGAGATGAGAGATCTACAGAAGTAGCATATCAAAATATGTTTTGTTGTTTATCTTTTTAAAGGTATAATTGTTTAAAAAATGACAGTGAGAAGCAAGAAATGATGTATTAGGGAAGGAAAGTGGTCATCAAAAATGAAAACAAACCACACTAAATATATATTCACACATATATATAAGCATAGATATGCTTATGTGTGTATATGTGTGTGTATTCACAAATATTGGTATTATTTTCCTAGGGTTTTATTTCTTTTACCCTAAATCTGTCAATACTCAAATTAAACAACTTATCATCTGTTCTGTTATTCAGAAAAAAAAGCCCTAATACCTACTATTTTATCATTCAGTTGTGTTTCAATCATATCTGACTCCTTGTGACTTCATTTGAAATTTTTTTGGCAGAGATACTGGAGTGGTTAGCCATTTCCTTCTCCAGATCATTTTATAGATGAAAAACTAAGACAAACAGGCTTAAGTGACTTGCCTAGGGTCACACATTTATTAAGTGTTTGAGGTCAGATTTAAATTCATAAGATAAGTTTTCCTGACTCCAGACCCAGGACCCTATCCACTATAACACCTTGCTGCCCTTTTGTTGGACAGGTAGATGATACAGTGGATAGAATGTTGGTTCTTGGGTCAGAAAGTCTTATCTCCCCAAGTTAAAATCTGGCTTCAGCTACAAGGGGGTCAGCATGTAAATATGTGTGTAATATATATATATATATATATATATATATGTGTGTGTGTGTGTGTACACATATGTACATATATATGTGTGTGTAAGTGTGTGCATGTATATTTGTATATATAAAGTAAATATAGGGTAGTTTTGAGAGGAGGATATCAGGAAAGGCTCCATGGCAAAGATAGGCTTTGAGTTGAGAATGACAAGGAATTTAAGAAGCAAAGATGGAGAGTACAGTAGAGGCTCCAGGAGAATAACCTCTGAAAAGTTATAGGGGCAAGAAACAGAATATTGATGAAACAAATAAAATGAATATGCTGAATAGTCATCCTTTTTTTTCTTTCTAGGCTCACAGGTGAAGGGATTGGTAAGGGTTATCAGAAATAGTCAAACAAGTCACAATTTAAAGTCCCCTCCTGCCAAAATAGAAGGTATGATAACACAGACATGAGAAAGGGAAGCAGTGCTATCAATGCATGTCCCATGATCTAAGGCGAAAAAATGAGAACCTTTAGAACTAAAAAGTTACTGCCATTTTTTTGTTCAATGAGTACTTTCTTATACTTGACTTTGCAGCAATTTTGCACCAGTCTCCATATTAACATGTGCTTGTTCCAGGCCAAATGAATTCCTCTTTATTCTTCTTTCCTTTCTGACCCTTCCTAGTCTTTGAACTCAACCCAGAGCCCTTTGGGAGGAATTAGAAACCCATGACTTTGGATAGTACTTTTGACTTTAGATGGTTCAATTTGCTTGGTCTCCTTAGTGTCTGGGATCTTTTGTTCTGAATCCTGGCTTATTTTTCTCTTTTTATTTCTATGCTCCTCTGGATATATAGATATATAAGTATAGACTGTGATATTCCTATAACCATTTGAGGGTTGGTTTGTTAATTTGTTTTTGTTCAGTCATATTTGACTCTTTGTGATCCCATTTGAAGTTTTTTTGGCAAAGATACTGGAGTAGTTTGTCATTTCCTTCTCCAACTTATTTACAGATGAGGAAACTGAGCCAAATAGGGTGAAGTGACTTATCCAGGCTCACATAGCTGGCAAGTGTCTTTACATAAATATATATGCATATATATATATATATGTGTGTGTGTGTGTGTGTGTGTGTGTGTATATGCATATATACACACGTTACATATATATACATGAATATATTTCACATATATTTACATGTTGTTTCTCCTAATATATATAAACTCCTTGAGATCAAAGACTCTTTCACTGTATTCCCTACTCCTAGCACAGTGTCTACAGAAAGTAAGTGCTTAATAAATAGTTACTGGTTGACTGACTTGCAAACTACATATACATCATATGTGAATGCATTTGCAAGTCATCTGTATCATATACATAGATATGGTCTTCCTGGAAAATTATTAGTAAGAGCGTACATCATGGAAAATTCCCAAGAACGATTCAATCTTTTAAGTGGGACAAACAGCTAGTCACATCCAATTTCCATTAACCATGCTGAAATCACATATGGTTTGTGTATTTTACATATCACACCATTGATTTATTGAGTTTCCAGGACACTAAAACTCCCAAATCTCTTTCAAACAACTGCTGTCTTTTCATATCTACTCCCTCCCATTACCTTATACTTGTGAAGTTGATTCTTTAAGTCAGTTGTAAGATTTTTAGCATTATTTCATCAAATTAAATTCTGCCTATCCTTTTAGGTGACTAAAATCACTCTGAATCAATTCATCTTTCCCTGTGTTATTTATTTCTCCCATTTTGTGTCTCTACATATAAATTTGTTGAGCATAACATTTATGTTTTTAATCTAAATCATGGATAAAACTGTTAAATGACACAGTCCTCAAGTGCACTCCACTGGACACAAAATGACATCAAACCATTAATAATTATTAATTGAGTGCTACCATTGAATCAATTATGAATCTAACTATACTATGCCCTAACCCACATTTCCCCCACTCTTTCACAAGAATAGAATGAGGGAGTTTGTCAAATGCTTTACTAAAATTTAAGCGAAGTTTAACTATAGCATTCTCCTGATCTACCTTTAAAATAACCCTGTTGTGACAAGAAATTACATTAGCCTGGCAGAATCTAACCTTAATGAAGCCAAGTTGGTTCTTTGCAATCATTGTTTCCTCTTCATAGACATCTCTTTAATGATATATTCTAGAATTTTACTAAGGATTGAAGTTGAACTCACTAACCTCAAATTTTCAGACTCTGTTCTCATCCTTTTTTTAAAAAATGGGATGATATCAGCCTTTTTCCAAGTCTACGGACCCTCTTCAGTTCATGATATTTTAAAGTTCCATCATCATATCTGCAGATTCTTTCAGTACCAGAATTGTAATTCTTTTGGTCTAGTGATTTGAATTCATCAAGGGCAGGTAGAAGGTAATGAGCCAGAACTCTGAAATTAGGATTCTTACAAGGTGTTAACTCAGTGAAATTGATAAGACAATGGTTATCTAGTTTAGCGTGGTGATTAATAGTTCTCTAGTTCAGTATGATTGATTTAATCTTACAACAAATAATGGTTCCCTAGTGATATAATTATTGATTTATACTCAGTTTACTGAATATAAACTAGGACGAATTCAGCCAGAGACAAACTCAAAAGGGCTCGGAGACAGAGCCAAAGAAGTCAGAGGCCTGGAGGCTGGAACACAAGCCCTCAGACTGAGACAGACTTCAAAACAGAGATCGTCGTGGTGGTCCTCCTACCTCCTCCACAGAAACCAAAACACATTCTGGAGGACCTCCAGAAAGCTAGCCGGGGCCCCAGGCAAGGAGACAATAAAGAATTTGGACTTTATCCCTGACTTTTCTCGTGGTAATTACTCTGCTCCAGAAAACCAACCAGAATATAACAGTAGAAATTTTCTTATTATATTTTATCTTAGATCTCCATTCCTTATTAGACAGTTTTCTTCTGTGCTTTCTGTCCAAAGCTCATCCCAAAAAGAAGCAAACTTAGTTGACTAGTCCTGTCTTTTCTCTGTTAACTATTACCATCATACTTTAGGATGTATGGTGTATGGAGTGTGCAGAAAGGACTAGTATATCTCATGTGAAGGCTTGCTGAGCTATTTTCAGGGCTGTTCAACCACATTTGGGGTTCTCTTGACATTCAGCTCGTACTTATGGCTCCAAGAAACTGCAGTATGCATAGCAGCCACACTGGTAAAACCATCTTGTAGACAGGCTAAAACAGACTGAGGAAAACTGACAGGTTTCCATCCCATAGAGGACTTACGTCTATCCCAAGCACACAAGAACTTCTGCTGGTGGAATGGGCAAATGAGAACAATTTGTTCCAAGGCCATGAAGGAGGCTGAAGCAGGCCCTGTGGAGTGTTTAAAGTTTGGTCAAAAATTAAAGTCTCCAAGGTAATCCACTGCATCCCCAACCATCACTGGTCTTCTTAACTTTTGTCTTGTCACTGGAATTTGATGAATCTGGAAGAGTTAGGCTGATGACTGTGTAATTGTGCCTCACTTAAATCCAATTCACACACAAGTCAAGACATCATCCTATAATGTTATTGATCCTCTTGGAAAATTAATAATGAACAAAAACATCACCACACTCTATTTAAACCAGCCCTTTGTTCATATTCTTTCCCCCAATTAACCTTAATTATTTTCCCCTTTCCTTAGCTTTCCTTGCTATCTACAACTCATTCTGAGGTTTATTGTTTCTGACACACCTCCTACAATTCTGTGCATATTTTTCTATTTATCTTCCATTATCTGCCTTTCTTTCTGTCTTATACATACTTATAAAACCTAAAGGACTGATAAGTTCCCTGAGCATCTAGGTAAATCTCTTTAAATAATTCTTCCTTCCCTTCCTCACTAGATTTCCTCTTTCTGCCTTCAGTTTCATTCTTGAACGCCTAAGATGACTCCCTGGCTGACTTCTAAGAAAATTTAAGCCTATCTTTTCTGTGAGCCTTTAAAATATGTTATCCCAAAATATATTTCATGTCAAATTATTTTCAGCTTTCCTTTCCTTTTTTTAACCACTAATTCTAGGCAAAATGGATAAAATGATTAAACTGAAATCAGGAAGGCTTCAGTTCAGAATTTGCCTCTGATATTTTCTAATTGTGTAACCTGGACAATTCACTTCCAGAATCAGTCTCCTCAACTGTAAAATAATGGAGGGAGAGATATAACTCAGTAGCCTCTAAGGTATCTTCCATCTCTGAATATTTGAATCTATAATGCTATGGCTACTTCCCACCCAGACTCTATTCTCTAGTCAAACTAGTCTACCCATAATCCCCTAAAAAATACCCCACACATTACCCTATATCCTTGCTCTTGTTCATGACACGTGTTTCTCTATTCCAGTTCAAATCCAGGCTCATGTCAAGGTCCACCTCCTTCAGAAGGACTTTTCTGACCAGTCAAGTGCACAGATATTTCCTCTGAATTTCTATGAAATTTCATTTTATATTATTCATTTAGCACTTAATTACATACCACTTTACAATGTTGTCTTTTTTTACTTGTATATGCTTTATCTATCCAAGTTTATATTATGTAGTGGTAGGTAGTATATTAAACTTAGAGTCAGAAAGACCTGTGTTAATATCTCATTTCTGATATTTACTGACAATAAAATTAATCTCTCGGTCTCAGTTTCCTCATCTGAAAATGTAATAATACATGTAGTATCTACCTCAAAGAGTTATTATAAGGGTCAGAGGAAATAATATATGTAAAATTCTTTCCAAATAATAAAACTCTGAGCAGATGCACTTGGACAACAGAGCACTTAAGGCTAATTACTTATTGGACAATACTTTATTAGCATATGCTTGGAAAATGGCCCATCCCACTATTCTGTGCTGGTTCAATCTGTTGGTGTATACAGAGAATTGTAGGAGGTACTAGGGGGTGGAGTAAGACAAGCCAGAGTCACTTTTTGGGGGGAGAAGAAGAGAAAAAAGGTGTGGAGATTGCTGTGTCCATTCCCTTCAATTCTACCCAAGAATAAAGACCAAGGACTTTTACTTATCCTGACTCCGGCTGATTCTAAGGTATCCAGGGTGCTAACTCAGCCTTCACAAAACTCTATGTAAATGTTACCATTATTTTTATAACCTTGTAGTCAGTAACCATGATATCTACTTCCTTATATCTCCCTTTATGCCATGCAAATAATAGGTGTTCAAATATTTGTTGAATATTTTATAAATGATCTTATCAAAAAAATACAAGAGTGATGTGCTTTAGTGTTCCAATGAGGACAGAAAAAAAAACAAAGTGGAGCACACATTTTGTTTCATGATGGCAAAGTCACCAACCCCATATAAAGGTATGCACAACATCTTGAAAGCAATGACTGTTTTTGCTTTTCTTTGTATCCTCAGCATTGTAAAGTGCCTAGTATATAGGAAGTATTTAATAAATGCTTATATGACAGGGAAAGATAATGTGGAATGTTGGAGGGGATGTGGGAAAACAGGGACACTAATGCGTTGGTGGTGGAATTGTGAACACATCCAGCTATTCTGGAGAGCAATTTGGAACTATGGCTAAAAAGTTATCAAACTGTGCATACCCTTTGACCCAGCAGTGTAACTACTGGGCTTATACCCCAAGGAGATCCTAAAGAAGTGAAAGGGACCTGTATGTGCCAAAATGTTTATGGCAGCCCTGTTTGTAGTGACTAGAAGCTGGAAAATGAATGGATGCCCATCAATTGGAGAATGGTTGAGTAAATTGTGGTATATGAATGTTATGGAATATTATTGTTCTGTAAGAAATGACTAGCAGGATGAATACAGAGAGGCTTGGAGAGACTTATGTGAACTGATGCTGAGTGAAATGAGCAGGACCAGGAGATCATTATATACCTCAACAATGATACTGTATGAGGATGTATTGGAAGTGGATTTCTTTGACAAAGAGAAGATCTAACTCAGTTTCAATTGATCAAGGATGGACAGAAGCAGCTACACTCAAAGAAAGAACACTGGGAAATGAATGTAAGCTGTTTGCGTTTTTGTTTTTCTTCCCAGGTTATTTATACCTTCTAAATCCAATTCTCCCTGAGCAACAAGAGAACTGTTCAGTTCTGCACACATATATTGTATCTTAGATCTACTGTAACCTATTAAACATGTACAGGACTGCTTGCCATCTAGGGGAGGGGGTGGAGGGAGGGAGGGGAAAAATCGGAACAGAAGTGAGTGCAAGGGATAATGTTGTAAAAAATTACCCAGGCATGGGTTGTCAATAAAAAGTTATTTTAAAAAATAAATAAATAAAAAATAAATGCTTATAGATTTGATTTGCAATTTCTGCCACAACCATGGTCCATCTGGCAAAGGAGAGATGTGACCGAATTTGTCTTGCTGCTATACTATAATTACCTACAGTCACAAGAAAAGAAGAGAGGAAATTTTAAAAAGGAGAGCAAATCCAAGAGCATAAAGCACTTTTCAGAAAAATATCAAAAATGAAATTCTGTTCCCTTGTCTTCTGCATCTCCATCTTCATCTATGTTTATAAATCCAAGGTTTTTCCCCCTCTAATCCCACTCATCTCCCAATTTTTATGCCCTTAGAAAAAGGCCATGAACCATAGTATTCAATGCAAGGGTCCTTTCTTGGACATATGAGGCAATCAGGAAAAGAAGGGTTAAGGGGTACCTAGAGATCATCTTCAAAAAAAGAGTTTGGGTTTTAAAAAGTTGAGAATTGCTGACCTATTTGCAAGGAAACATGCTATTCTATGTGTAATTCATAAAATTTTCACAGAAACCTGAAATGATCTTACCTTGAGTTATCAAGTGGACATAGAAAATAAATTTACAAATGACAAATGAACATTTTGGAAAGTACTTGGCTCTTTATGATTGATTGTGGTTTAGATAACAACCCCCACAGATTGTGAAATATAATCAAATATTAATAACTTAATCAAATGCCAAAACTTGGTAGTGTTGCAAGGGTAATTTTTTCACATAAAAGGTTTTTCCCTCATGTACCCAATGACAAATATTAACATATGCCTTCCTCTTACCTTGGAAACAAGTGAATGAAGAATATTACAAAATTGATTGCACAGTATATGTAGAGTCCGTCTAAAAGAGAAAAACACTTTGAACTTGAAAAGAACTAAATTAGCTCCAAATGCTCTCCTTGATCTGTCCCTGGGAGTTTTGTCCTGGAACAATAGTATTAAGAGTCTAAATCAATCCTCATGAAGAGACTTCAGATTTTGGCAATGACAGATGAAGGGGAAACAGTTCTGCAGCTTAGAGATAACAGCTGGCAGGATTAAACATGTTCAAAGACCAAGGTACAGGACATTTATAGAATCAAAGTCTACCCTGACTTTTCTTCTATTGAACAAACAACAACAATGCTGAATGAAATAATTGCCATTTCATCAGAAAATCATCTCATGATAATGCCAGATGGGACTTAAGAGATTCAGGAGAAGTAGAGGCATTTTAGCATCTAAAACATAAAATTGTTACAGTTATCAATAAAGGAAACCAGTGCTTTTTAGGTCCAAATTATGTACAGGATATGCCAGGTCATTTTTAATTAATCAAGGTGTCTGAGTGAAATAAACTGAAGCAACATACAGCATTGCCATTTTAATTAAGGTGATCTGTCCTAGAAAAGGAAAGGGTGATGTAGAATATTGACCACTGATATTACTAGGGATGAGATGATACATCAGATATCTCAAATGGTAGAAACCTGTATCTATCATATATAAATCAATGTTTGTACACCATCTTCATTAGAATGCTTCTTGAAAGCAGGATTTGTGTTTTTGCCTTTCTTTGTAATCCCAGTGTTTAGCTAGTACTTGTTGGCACATAGGAAGAAGTTAATAAATGCTTGTTGATTGAGCATAGAGCTAATAAATCTGAAGAAAACATACAGCTATTCTGGAGAACACAAGCCAAAAAGTGACATATTTGTACTGACCATACTTATTTACTGAATTTACTGGCATGTCTGCTTAGTTTATGAAGTCTGCTCTAACTTGGACCATCTAGACATCCAATCAATAATCTAGTACCATTTATTTGGTATATACTTTAGTATATACTTTTTTGGTATATACTTTTTTGGTATATACTTTGGTATTTGTTACTACTATCAATTGAGCAGTAAGAACAAGAAAGCCACTATTGCTGCCAAATCCCTAACAAAAATATCAGCTTCTCTTATCTTGAATCTACTTAGCATATATAAAAAACAAGGAGACCTCAAGCTTCTGAGCTGAACTTCCTAAAACTATGTTTTACATCAGGGTTGAACATTTTGATGAGAAGGAGAATAAGTGAGCCATGATGGCATAGTGCAGCTTTAGGGAGTCTGGTTACCAGGGGGCTTTCCTTGTTTGTCTACATTTATGCTTTCTCATTATGTGTGTATGCCTGGGAAAAAAGTGTTATGCATTGGATTTACCATAAGCTGTCTAAGATTCTTATGCAAAAAATATGTCAAAGGATTAGACCCTGTAGTAAAAAACTACACCTTAGACAATGTCTTCCAAGGCCTTCCCTAGTCATCCATGCACAAAAAGTCCTTTAAGAATTTGCTAAAAATGTTTTTGTGTCAGTGTTTAAAATTTATAGAAATAAAAATAGTCAATGATTTAGCACAGCGTAGTAGAAACCCTGCCTTTGCAAGAGATTTGAGTTTAAGTATTGGTGCTTCTTGGTTCTCAAAGAGGACCATTACATCAGGGAGGAGATGCCATGATGTGCAAGTGAATTGAATTTAAGAGAGGGAGAGCAGTGCCAGATCATCTACCTCACTTTCCCCTTCACAGCCATCTGCGTCCAGTGGTAAGGTATAGATCCCGATAACTAGAGATGGCCCTGGATGCAATGGGAGACTTTGGCCTTTTTAAGCTAAGGCCTCAGTTGAACTGAGACTTACAGCATGATGCTGCAGGAAAGGCAATGGATTTGAAATTATAGGACTTGAGTTGAAATCTCCCCTCTGCTTCTTACCACCTGTTTGGAATTAGGTAAGTCATTGTCCAGAGCTCATTTTCTTCATCTGTAAAATGAAAGGGCTAGACCAGATTACAACTAGGGTTCCTTCTACCTCTAAATTAGGGCCTGTTTTCTCACAAATAAAATGAGATTGAATCAGATAATTTCTAAGGTCTGTTTCAAGGCTGTGATTGACTGAATACTATCCAAATAAGTCCATTCCCTTTTTAATAGAAACATTTTAACTAAAAAAGAGATTTTTATCACATCACAGAGTCATTCTACGGAATTTAGGCATATGTTTTATTTATTCACCCATGTCGCAGGTTTACTCACTGTTTTTGTTTTGTTTTTAATACTAGAGAGAAATGGAGCCGGATAAAAAACGATCTGCTATCTATCTGGCCTAAAGATAAAAAGATGAAGAGAAAACACTACCATCTTGTGGTCACAGACTTAGATAACATTTTAAAAATACTTTTCCAGATCCAGATCTCAAATGTCCGCAGTGTTCTTTTGATGTCTCTCTGTGGCCAAATCCCAAAACAATTGTCTCCATCACCAGAAAGGTAAAGACATCTTTTTATCTGATGATGGATCACAAAGTGATATCTAAAATCCAAACCATTATAATAATCCTTCTTACAACCTTAATACAGAGAGGAAACATGAAATAGATAAATAAATGGAGCTAAAGATAGGTAGGTAGATGATAGATAGATAGATAGATAGATAGATAGATAGATAGATGATGGGGGGATGGATGGATGGATAGATAGAGAGGTGAGAAGTAAACAAATATCCTAGTGATTTCCCTCTCCAAGCTATCTTCCCCATTCAACTTCTAAATTAATAATCCTAAAGTATAGATCTGATTTGTATGACTCTCATGCTCAGAAAACTTCAGTGACTGCCCATGTCTTTAGAATAAGATACACATTCCTCTATTTGACAGTTATATTTTGTCTTTCTAGGCTGATTATACATTACTCTTAATATACCCTGTACCCCACACATCCCCTGCTTTATATCTTTCACTTCTGTCCCCCATGCCTGGAATGCCTCATGTTTGCCTCTTGATACCTCTAACTTCCTTCAAGGCTCATCTCAACTTCTTCCTCAAAGAGCCACTTTGAAAAAAAATTCTCCTAATTCCTCCATTATCACCTCCTTCCCTTTAATTTTTTAATATTTGGAAATTATTTATCAATAAATTGTTTAGTTGTTTTTCAATTGACCCTGTTTGGGGTTTTCTTGGCAAAGATACTGGACTGGTTTGTCATTTATATATCTGAAACTGGATTTGAACTCAGGAAGATGAATCCTCCTGATTCCAAGCCCAGAATTCTTTCCATTGTGCTATCCAGCTGCCCCATCTGTAAATGTGGAAAAACATAGGCTCCTTGAAAGTTGAGACTGTCTCACTTCAGTATCTGTACCTCCAATATTTAATAGTTCTTTAATAAATGCTTGGTGACTCATAAGTCAAAGAGTGATAGACAAATGACAATGCAATTTAGAATTGAATTCATCTCAAAGAATAGTTATTAATAGGTGGACAACAAATTAGAAGGAGATCATAGTGCAAATTCCAGTAATTGGCTTAACATTTTTATCAATGATCAAAACAATAGATGGCACACTTGACAAATGTTCAAATGACTCAAAGCTGGGAGGGTGAGGTAATTTCCATGACAGTTACAAAAAGATTTCCATAAGCTAGAACAATATGTTAACTCTAATACAATGAAATCTAACAGGAATAAAACTTTATACTTAGATTAATAAAATAACTTTACAAATGCAAAATGGATAAATAACAATTCTGAAAAAGATTGAGGAATTTTAGTAGATTGCAAGCTCAATTTGAATTAACATCATAACATTGCAGACTAAAATTTTTACATGAACTTTTATTCTTTTTTTTTATAACTTTTTATTGACAGAACATATGCCTGGGTAATTTTTTTACATTATCCCTTGCACTCACTTCTGTTCCGACTTTTCTCTTCCCTCCCTCCATCCCCTCCCCTAGATGGCAGGCAGTCTTATACATGTTAAATATGTCACAGTATATCCTAGATACAATATATGTGTGTAGATCCGTACAGTTCTCTTGTTGCACAGAAAGAATTGGATTCAGAAGGTAAAAATAACCTGAGAAGAAAAATAAAAATGCAAACAGTTTACACTCATTTCCAGTGTTCCTTCTCTGGGTGTAGCTGCTTCTGTCCATCATTGATCAATTGAAACTGAGTGGATCTTCTCTTTGTTGAAGAAATCCACTTCTATCAAAATACATCCTTATACAGTATTGTTGTTGAGGTATATAATGATCTCCTGGTTCTGCTCATTTCACTCAGCATCAGTTCATGTAAGTCTCTCCAGGCCTTTCTGAAATCATCCTCCAACATTCATCATTATTTTTTCTTGTCATCTTAGCCAATCTGACAGGTGTATAGTGGTATCTCAGAGTTGTCTTAATTTGCATTTCTCTGATCACTAGTGATTTGGAACACTTTCATATGAGTGGAAATAGTTTCAATTTCATCATCTGAAAATTGTCTGTTCATATCCTTTGACCATTTATCAATTGGCCATTAATGTCTAGAAAGGAGTTCACCCCTTTTAGATTTGTTGTGCCAACAGCAGTGTTACTTCTTTAGAAAGTATTAAGATACTTATTAACCTGATGGAATTATAGTGGCTAAAGATTAACTGGTCCCTGATGACCCTAAAAATAAGCATGAGCAAGTACTGAGAAGACAATTATCCTGGGCAACTTAAAAGAGATAGATACGAATGAATAAAACACCACATGAAAGATTGTTCTTTGTCCTTTTCCTTGCATCTTCCTTGAAAAGAAGCAAGATTGGGAGGACATTCCACTTTACTTTGCTATCTGTCATGCCTCCTCTTAATGGTATCTTGCAGGGAAGGAACTTACCCAATATTAGGACAAAGTGATATCTAAAAGCCAAATCATTATAATAATGGTTTTATATAATAAGGAGAAGATTCTCTGAGCCCAGAGAGCTAGCATGGTACAATAGAAAGGAACCTGCATTTGGAGTCAGAGGACCTGAGTTCAAATTCAATTTCTACTATTTACTTTCTGTCCTTTAACCTATCTATATCTGAATTGCCTTATTTACAGAATGATCATTTGATCTTTATAGTGGGAATTGAGAAAGGAATAAGCATTCATATAATACCTACCATATGTCAGAAACTATACTAAGCATTTTACATTTATCTCTAATCTTTACAGCAAACCTGTGAGGGAGGTGCTGTCACCTCCATTTTATTGTTGAGGAACTGAGGTTAAGTGACTTGCCCACAGTCACATAGCTAGTATCTAAGAGCAAATTTTAAAATCAGATCTTACTGACTGTACTGAGAATTCTATTCACTATTCCCACCTGGTCCTTTCTGGCTCTAACTCAGGATTCTATGATCCCTGTGGAATAACCTGCCCAAGTTAGACACTATACCCGGGAGGGGACGGAGCAGTATGAGGATATAACAAAAAAAAATAATAGAGTACCATAATGCCTAACATGTAAGTTGTTTTGTTCATCTGTGTACCTTATATGTGTCTCTGTATTACTATAATCTATATGTGTGTCCATTCCTATCACTGCTGCTATTTGGATTTGTAGAGCTTATACCTGGATGCTCCAGGTTTATGGGGGAAATATTTTGTTACTATTCTTTTTATGCTATGAAATTTCAATAAATATCTTTGCTTTGAGCTAATTATATTACCTGTCTGACTATTAAAAGTGAAAGTACTGGTGGGGGCTTATAAGCCATAGTTTTAGGAAAGATCATAGAGTACCTTTAACATGAGATACTTTCTTCTCAGACAATTTAACCTTCAAGGGTAAGTTGGTTGAGCAGAACCAGAACATTATATACAGAAACAGCAAGTTTATATAATGATCAACTATGACAGAGTTAGCTTTCTCAGCAATACAATGATCCAAGATAATTTCAATAGACTTGGGATAGAAAATGCTATCCATATAGAGAGAGAGAACTATGGAGACTGAATAAGGATTGAAGCATACAATTTTTACCTTTTGTTTGTTTATTTGTTTTCTTCTTTCTCATGGTTTTTTCCTTTTGATCTGATTTTTCTTTTACAACATGATTAATATGTAAATATGTATAACCTATATCAGATTGCTTGCTGTCTTGAGGACAGGGGAGGGGGGTAAGGGAAGGAGGGAGAAAAAAGTTAGAACTCAAAATCTTACAAAAATGAATGCTGAAAAAAATTTTGCATGTAATTGGAAAAATGAAATACTATTCAGAAACTTTTTAAAAGGCACCTTGGGGGGCTGTGCAAAAATATAGTGTGTAGGACTAGGAGATAATAGTCTCATTTTTCTATGACTTGGTCAAACCACATGTGGAATGTTGCGTTCAATTCTAAGTAAGATATTTTTGAATAAGGACACTGACAAGCTGGAGACTACCCCCTCTAATCCCCCTCTACTGGATCTATTTCCCAAAAAGATCATAAAAAAGGGAAAAGAACCTACATATGCAAAAATGTTTATAGGAGCCCTTCCTGTAGTGAGAAGAAATTGGAAACTGAGGAGATGTCCATCAATTGGGGAATGTCTGAATAAGTTATGGTATATGAATGTAATAGAATATTATTGTTCTATAAGAAACAATCAGCAGTCTGATTTCAAGAAGGCCTGGAGAAACTTACATGAGTTTCTAAGTAAAATGAGTAGAAGCAAGAGAACACTGTACTCATGGCAACAATATTATGTGATGATCAACATGATGAACTTGGCTCCTCATTTCAACAATGAGGTGATTCAAAGCAATTCCAATAGATTTGTGATGGAAAGAGCCATCTATATCCAGAGAGACTATGAAGACTGAATGTGGTTTACAGAATGGTATTTTCACTTTTGTTGTTATTATTGTTTGTTTGCTTGTTTTTTTTTCTTTCCCATTTTTCCCCTTTTCAATCTGATTTTTCTTGTGCAGCATGACATATGTGGAAATATGTTTAAAAGAACTGCACATGTTTAACCTATATTGGATTACTTGCTGTCTAGGGGAGGGGGAAGGGGATGGAAGGGAAGAAAAATTTGGAACACAAGGTTTTGCAAGGGTATATGTTAAAAAACTAACTTTGCTTGTATTTTGAAAAATAAAAAGCTTATTATTACTAAAATAAAATTGCAGATATACCAAAAAATAAAATAAAATAAAAATAAATAAAATGGGTCTATAAGCTGCAGAAATCCTATGACTGAGGTAAGAGTCCATTGGACAAATGCTGTCTTATCCTTTCCATATGATTCTGACCAAAAAATAGAGATATCTTCCTTTCCCCACCCCCAGACATTGTTTCCCAGCAACAATGCCTGAAGTGTTTTCTCTCCCTCTTATGACCATTCCCCGAGGAAGAAAGTAATTATCTCTCTATCTTTAGACTCAGACAGATTCTGATTACCCACAAAGTCCCTTCCATAGTAACAAGAAGTGTTTATATGAGTGCTCTTCCTTTTTTTTTTAATTATAGAGAAAGTTCCATTAATTCATCCACTTTATTGAAAGAATGATGATTCACAGACCGTGTAATTAGTGAATTTCCTTTTGTCTGACATGGTAACAAAAGAGAAAGAAAATATTTAGAATCTAAGTTGGTAGCATCATTCATTGCTGATCCTCATTTCAATTTGGAATTTTACAACTTGTATTTTTGTATGTAAATGTATATAATTGTTGAGTAATATAAAATTCTGCAGGTTAATATGGCAAAGAGAATAAATTTGTAGGGAGAAAAGAATCACAACTTTTCGTTTTGCTTATATACATAAGAAGCATCCTATAAAATATAAGTAGTACTTATGCATTCTACAATTCTTGTTTCTCACTAAGTAGCTTTCTACAGCTAAATAGCAAAGCAGATAAAGCATTAGACTGGAGGCAGGAAGACCTGAGTTCAAATACAGTCTCAGAAAAAAAAAGTGGCTGTATGACCCTGGGCAAAATACTTAACCTTTGTTTCCCTCAGTTTCCTCTACTATAAAATAAGGCTAATGATAGTTCCCAGGTTTAGAAGGATCAAGTGAAGTATTTGTAAAGCACTTGGCATAGTGCCTAGCACAGAGTAGGTAATTAAGAAATGCTAATTAAGAAGATCAAGAAGATTAAAAAGAATTATAGATTTGGAGTTAGGAAGGCCTCAGTTCAAATCCCTTCTTTGCTACTTACTGGCTATATGAATTTGAGCATGCTCATTCAACCTCTCTGGGCCTTGGGAAATTCTTTACAACTATAAATAACTGGTTTACAATCTGTATTAGAGGAAAGAGTTAGACTTTTACTGCAATCACAGGTCCTTAATTTATTTCTCCCATTAAAATTTCCTTCCTCCAGGGCCTTGCAGTTATATCAGTGGAGTATAAGTACTTACTACTTCTTTTTTTATTTCTTTAAATTTTTATTTAAGATTTTATTTTCCCCCAATTACATATAAAACAAATTTTTGACATATATTTTTAAAACTATCCTTTCTCTCCCTTATTCTCTCCCTTCCTCTATCCCTACTTCCCCCCTCCCATTGAGAAGGCACTTGTGAAGTTATGCAGAACATTTCCATAAAAGTTATGTTGCTAAAGAAAATATAGATCTTCCCCCCTCCAAAAAAAACCCTCAAGAAAAAAATAACAAATAAAAAGTATGCTTCAATCTGTATTCAGACACAATCAGTTCTTTCTCTGGGTATGGATAGCATTTTTCATCATATGTCTTTCAGAGTAGTCTTGGAACATTATATTGTGAAGAATAGTTATGTCATTCACAGCTGATCATCTCTCGATATTGCTATTGCTTTGTACACATTTCATTTTGCATGAGTTCATGGGAATCTTTCCAAGTTTTTCTTGAAGCATCCTACTCATTTCTTATTTCATCATATTCACATGCCATAAATTATTCAATCATTCCCCAATTGATGGGTATCCCCTCCATTGCCAATTCTTCAGCCTGAGAAAAGAGCTGCTAAAGAGGTCCTTTTTCTTTTAAAAAAAAAAATCTCTTTTGGGATATATGTCTAGTAGTGGTAGTAGTGGTATTGTTAGGTCAAAGGGTATGCATGATTTTATAGCCCTTTGGTATAGTTAAAAAATTACTTTACAAAATAGTTGAATTGGTTCACAATTACACCAATAATGCATTAATGTCTCATTTTTTCCACATTCATGCTAACATTTGTCATTTTCCTTTTATGGTTTATTAGTCAATTTAATAAGTATTCAGTAATACCTCAGAACTATCTTTATTTTCATTTCTCTACCTTCTTGTTTCTCACTAAGTAGCTTTCTACAGCTAAATGGCAAAGCAGATGAAGCATTAGACTGGAGGCAGGAAGACCTGAGTTCAAATCCAGTCTCAGAAAAAAAAAGTGGCTGTATGACCCTGGGCAAAATACTTAACCTTTGTTTCCCTCAGTTTCCTCTACTATAAAATAAAGCTAATGATAGTTCCCAGGTTTAGAAGGATCAAGTGAAGTATTTGTAAAGCACTTAGCATAGTGCCTAGCACAGAGTAGGTAATTAAGAAATGCTAATTAAGAAGATCAAGAAGATTAAAAAGAATTCTAGATTTGGAGTTAGGAAGGCCTCAGTGCAAATTTGCATTTGCACTACCCTCAATAGTGAATGAGGGTATTTTTTTACAAGGCTATAAATAGTTTTGATTATTTCATCTGAAAATTGTTTTTAATTTTTTGATCATTTATCAGTTGGGCAATGGCTCTTATTTTTTATAAATTTGCCTCAGTTCCCTATACATTTGAGACTGAGACCTTCAACAGAGAAACTTGCTTTAAAACTTTTTTTATAATAACTTGCTATCCCCCTTTATTCTATTCTTTCTTTTCTTTCACCCTGTCCCTCCTCAAAAGTGTTTTGCTTCTTTCTCCTCACTTCCCTATATGCCCTCTCTTCTGTCACTCAGCCCCTTGTACCTTTCCTCCTTGTCCTCCTACTTTCCTGCAGGGCAGAGCTTGCTATTTCTACAAAGAAAAAATGAAGCCTTTCAGTATGGGACTAGCAGTACACTATTGGTATGTAGTTTGAAAGGGTCTAATTAAGTTCACTGAGCACCATCAATAAAGATTATAAGATAATACATTTTTTTCTTCCATAACAACCTATAAGGTTGTCCACAAGAGTACAAAGGGACACTGATTTGATTATAAAAATAAAAGTAAATATTTACTTTGAAAGAAAGAAAGAAAAAGAAAGAAAAGACAAAGAATGGCCCATTGCCCTGGTTCTCCCAGTTCCAGCTCTCTTATGCTCCCTAAGTGTAGTGTGTTTTCAAGATGCTCTCTTAGAGAAGAAGGAGGTCTGTTGAGGAGGTATAAGAGAAAGTCTTTCAGTGGTAAAGGAAGTAGATATTCCACAAGATCAGCCTAAGCTGACCTGATCTTCTTAAAAGTAAATAGGAAACCGGATCTTACTGTAACTAGTAAAGTTGAATCCTCCCTTCAAGTGCCACTGCACAGTCTTCCTCCCCTGTGCCACAAGTGAGGGGAATGTTTAAGATTTCTTCTGTTTCAAGAATCATATAATTTCCTTTTTCCCATTTTAGCTTAAAATGTTGCTGTTCTATGCCCAGAAAAATAACTCTGGGAGATGACTAAAAACCATTACATTAAATTCCCAATCCCTATATTTATGCACACATGCATTGTTGATTTCCTTCACAAGCTAATTGTACAATAATTCAGAGTCTGATTCTTTTTGTACAGCAAAATAATGTTTTGGATAAGAACTTACTGTTTGATAAAAATTGCTGGGAAAATTGGAAACTAATATGGCAGAAACTAGGCATTGATCCATACTTAACGCCGTACACCAAGATAAGGTCAAAATGGGTTCATGACCTAGGCATAAAGAATGAAATTATTAATAAATTAGAGGAACATAGGATAGTTTACCTCTCAGACCTGTGGAAGGGGAAGGTTTTTATGACCAAAGCAGAACTAGAGATCATTACTGATCACAAAATAGAAAATTTCGATTATACCAAACTGAAAAGTTTTTGTACAAACAAAACTAATGCAGACAAGATTAGAAGGGAAGCAATAAACTGGGAAAATATTTTTACAGTCAAAGGTTCTGATAAAGGCCTCATTTCCAAAATATATAGAGAATTAACTCTAATTTATAAAAATCAAGCCATTCTCCAATTGAAAAATGGTCAAAGGATATGAACAGACAATTCTCAGATGAAGAAATTAGAAACTATTTCTAGTCATATGAAAAGATGCTCCAAGTCATTATTAATCAGAGAAATGCAAATTAAGACAACTCTAAGATACCACTACACACCTGTCAGATTGGCTAAGATGACGGGAAAAATAATGATGATTGTTGGAGGGGATGTGGAAAACTGGGACATTGATTCATTGTTGGTGGAGTTGTGAACTAATCCAACCATTTTGGAGAGTAGTTTGGAACTATGCTCAAAAGTTATCAAACTGTGCATACCCTTTGATCCAGCAGTGTTACTACTGGGATTATATCCCAAAGAGATTATAAAGAAGGAAAGGGACCTGTATGTGCACGAATGTTTGTGGCAGCCCTTTTGTAGTGGCTAGAAACTGGAAACTGAATGGATGTCCATCAGTTGGAGAATGGCTGAATAAATTGTGGTATATGAAAATTACGGAATATTACTGTTCTGTAAGAAATGACCAACAGGATGATTTCAGAAAGGCCTGGAGAGACTTACACGAACTGATGCTAAGTGAAATGAGCAGGACCAGGAGATCATTATATACTTCAACAACAATACTAGATGATGACCAGTCCTGATAGATCAGGCCATCCTCAGCAACGATCAACCAAATCATTTCTAATGGAGCAGTAATGAACTGAACTAGCTATACCCAGAAAAAGAACTCTGGGAGATGACTAAAACCATTACATTGAATTCCAGTCCCTATATTTATGCACACCTGCATCTTTGATTTCCTTCACAAGCTAATTGTACAATAATTCAGAGTCTGATTCTTTTTGTACAGCAAAATAATGTTTTGGTCATGTATACTTATTGTGTATCTAAGTTATATTTTAATATATTTAACATCTACTGGTCATCCTGCCATTTAGGGGGGTGGGGGTAAGAGGTGAAAAATTGGAACAAGAGGTTTGGCAATTGTTAATGCTGTAAAGTTACCCATGTATATATCCTGTAAATTAAAGGCTATTAAATTAAAAAATAATAATAATAATGTTTTGGTCATGTATACTTATTGTGTATCTAAGTTATATTTTAACATATTTAACATCTACTGGTCATCCTGCCATCTAGGGGAGGGGGTGGGGGGGGTAAGAGGTGAAAAATTGGAACAAGAGGTTTGGCAATTGTTAATGCTGTAGAGTTACCCATGTATATATCCTGTAAATAAAAGGCTATTAAATAAAAAATAAAATAAAATAAAATAAAATTATCTTAAAAAAAAAAATTAAAATGCTGCTGTTGCCCAAAAGTGCTTTTCATTCCACTGTCACTAAACTTATGATCAGCTTTGTCTGAGTAACTGATCCTGCAATGGGTCCTTTAGCTATTTTCTAGTCAAATATTATTTTGTCTCTTAATCTTTGTGTCTCAAAATTTTGATTATTAAATTGTCTTGATTTTTTGTATCGATTATTTCATTGATTTTATTCATTTGGCTTTGCCTTTATTTTTTTAACTTCCTTTTCTCCAGAATCCATGTCCCAAATTAGCTGCAGAAGCAGAATAATGTAGTGGAAAGAGTACTATAATTGGTACCAGGAGAAATCTAGATTCAAATCTTGCCTTTAATACTAGCTGGGATATCATACTTACAGAACAGGGCTCATAATGCCTGCTGTGTCTCTCACAGAGTAATTATTTATAAGTAATTAATTTATACAAGTGAGATAATGTTTTGTAAAACTAAAAATATGTAAATGTTAGCTGCTATTAATTGAACTGCACACTGAAACAATTTTAGTATCAGCTAGGCAGCATAATGGATAGAATACAGAAACTGGAATCTGGAAGACCTGAGTTCAAAACTGGTGTCAAATACTAACAGTGTGACACTTTACCTCAGTTTCCTCATCTGTAAAATGACCTGAAGTAGGAAATGGCAAACCACTATAGTATCTTTGCAAAGAAAATCCCAAATGGAGTCATGAAGAGTCAGACATAGAACAATACTCCTAGATACTTAAATCACCAAATGGACTCTCGTTTTATTTTCTCCATTTCATCTTTCATTTTTCCTCCTTTGTTCTTCTCCTATCCTCTACTCTTTCTCATTGCTGTTCTTCCTTATCACCTTAGATATCTCCTTTCTTCCTGGTCTGCTAATTTCTTATTTGTATCTGCTGTCTCAGAGGCTGTCATATACACCAAGGGAAGAGGATCAAAACAAAGATATTTACTAAAAATTGTGTTCATGACAGGATGTCTTTAATGATTATGCTGTGATTTGTAAAGTCAAATTTATTTTCTGTGTCTCCAGTCTGTTGTTATCTTTTTGAAATGATATTAAATGAGAAACTCATGAGTTAATCAATAAACTGGATGCTTTATGACTATATTCCAGCATTGGCAATATGCCACTTTGATGTAAATTCTTGCAGCTGTTCAAACACAGTTTTAGTCTAACCCACAAGCAATAACATGTACAATGTGATTTATGGGGCACCAGTAAAATCATAGAATGACAGATCTAGAATTGGTAGGGAACCTCAGAAGTTATCTCATCTATCCCTCTCATTTTACAGATGAACAAACTGAGATTCAAAAAGCTTAAGTGATGACTTACTCAAGATTCAAACTCAGATCTTTTTTCCATAGCATCATAGAGATTCCTCAGTCTGAAAATATCTCCCATACCCCAGTAACCAGAATACTTGAATTTATGCCACTTAAGATTCACTTATAGAGATTAAATTTACCTTCATATTTTCCATCAAATGTGAGGTGCAAAGTCAGGAAGTAGCAAAGAGAACAAGTCTCTGAAACTTCAAATTTCTTCCTGCTCCTGAATACAAAATGAGTATTTTATGTCACAGGGATCATAGAGAGTAGGCAAGAGAATGTGAAAATGGGAGAAAAAAGAAAGGTAGGAGGCCTAATGGAAGGCAGCACAAACCACATGTCACCTATTTCTGCCAAGTAGATTCCAGTAGATTCTGTTACTCTAAATTATCAAATGGAAAAACTCCCAAAGTGGTAACAGACTCCTAGAAAGAGAAGTTTCAAAGAGTCCCTATTCTCCAAGAGACAATAATAATAACAAGCATTTATATAACACCTTAAAGTTTACAAAATACTTTATAAATTTTAATTTATTTTCTTCAAAAAGCTGAAAGAGTAAAAGAAACCACCAGCTGAAAATGTGCGGCAAATCAAAGGCAGAGACACAGACAAATACATTTGGGGCTCTAAGATGGACTTGGTATCTATAGTAAGAGAAAAGAAGTGCTTGCTTCAGCAACACATATCTTGGAACAATACAGAAAAGATTAACATGGCTCCTGCATAAGGATGACATGCAAATCAGTGAAGTATTCCTTATTTTTTCAAGCATATCAAGGAAATTAATGGAAAAAATGTAAAGGAAACTGGCCTTTCAATACTAGATTTCAGACTATATTATAAAGTGGTAATCATCTAACCTGTCTGGTACTGGCCAAGAAACAAAGTGCTACATCAGTGGAATAGATTAGTTACATGAGACACAGTAGTAAATGACCATAGTAACCTTGTCTTTGATAAACCCAAAGATCCCAACCTCTGGGATAAGAACTCAAGATTTGACAAAAACTGCTGAGAAAACAGGAGAACAATATGGCAAAAACTAGATACAGACCAACAGCTTACACAATTTATCAAGATAAGGTCAAAATGACTTAGAACTGATTTAGACATAAAGGGTGGTACCATAAGCAAATTAGAAGAGCAATAAATAGTTTCCTGCCAGATATATGAAGAAGGGAAGACTTTATCATTGAACAAGAGATAGGAAGCATTATAAAATGTAAAATAAATAATTTTGATTATATTAAATTAAAAAGGATTTGCACAAATAAAACCAATGCAACTGAGATTAAAAGAAAAGCAGAAAGCTGGGAAACAATTCAGCAAATGTCTCTGATAAGGCCTCATTTCTCAAATATATAGAGAAATGAATCAAATTCATAAAAATGCAAGCCATTCATCAACTGTTAAATGGTCAAAAGATATGAACAGATATTTTTCAGAAGAAGAATAAAAGCTATCTATAGTCATAAGGAATTCTCTAAATCACTTTTGATTAGAGAAATGCAAATTAAAACAACTCTGAGATTTTATATTATACCTGGAGAGATAGACTAAAATTATAGAAAATAAAAAATCATCAACATTGGAGAACTGGTGGGAAAATCAGGACACTAAAATACTGTTGGTGGGGTTTTGAACTGATCCAATCATTCTGGAGTTTGATGTGGAACTATGTGCCCAAAGGACAAACAAATTGTGCATATCCTTTGATCCAGCAAAACCATTTTAGGTCTGTATCTCCAAATATATATAAAGGAAAAGGACATATGTGCACAAAAATATTTATATAACTCTTTTTGTAGTGGCAAAAAATAGGAAACTGAGGAAATACCCATCAGTTAGGGAATGACTAACTAGCTATAGTAAATGAATGTAATGGAATACTCTTATGCTCTAAGAAAGATGAACAGGCTGATTTCAGAAAAATCTGGAAAGACTTAGATGAACCGATACAAAGTGAAATAAGCAGAATCTGGAGAATATTGTACACAACATTGCAGCATAAATCTTTATTTTTTTCATGTTTTTTTTTTTCCTTCTGGTCTGTTTCTTCTTTTACAATATGATTAATACAAAAATATGTTTTACACAATTGCACATATATAACCTATATAAGATTGCTTACCATTTTAGGAAGGAAGAAGAAGGTAGGAGGAAAAACTGAAACTCAAAATTGTATAAAAATGAATATTAAATATTGCCTTTATATATAATTGGAAAAAATAAAATACTATTTAATTTTTTAATTTTAAAAAAGAAAAGAAACTTTCTTTAGTTTAATTATAACTTTTAAACCATTTTAGTGTAGGGATTTATTGAAAGTTTATAAATGGATCATTAGAAGCATTTTAAAGAATGGCAGAAAAATCATAAACCAATAAGAGAGCTGAAATGGACCTCAAAGACTTTTTATGGATGAGGATGTCCACTATTCCTTTAAAGAGAAAGAACAGCATAGCATATTGGTCACATAGTTACTATTTTACTTATATGCCATTCGGTTTTGTTTGTTCTTTAGGGCACATTGTCAAACTACCATGGCATTTTAGATAAAATGTCAGTCTTGGTAAATTCACTGCAATAATTGGAAATGGGATAATAGATTACATTAACCAAGTTTTGTTTATAAGACTGAAATATGTTGTAGAAAGAATGAAGGATTTGGCATCAGATTTGAGTCTGATTGCCAACACTATCCTGGCTTTTTTATTTATAACCCATGTGACTTTGGGCAAGATCTCAAGATTTCTGTTTCCTCATCTGTACAATGAGGGAATTGTAGTGAATAATTTCTAAGAGCCTTTCCAGGTCTAAATCTGTACTCCTATCATTTGTTTTGTTCTGCTACTTTGTTTCAGATTTTAAAACAATCACTAAATTGTTGGCTAGGAAATACTTTTACTTCAAATTATTCTCTAAAACATTTTGAATAAATGAGTAGAAGCTTAATAGACTTTACTGTTATTTAGAGTCAGGGAAGGAAGATGAAGAGAGGAAGGGAAAGAAAGGAGGAAAGGGAAAAGAGAGAAGAGGAAAAGAAAAAAGAGGAGGAAGAAAGGAGGGAAGAGGAGGCTCATAGAGAAAGATCAGGGAGCTAAAAAAAAGAGTTAGGAAGGAAGTAAAGAAAGAGAGAGTTGAGGGGGGGAAGGAAGGAGAGAGAAAGAGAGAGAAAGTGGGGAAAAGAGGGGCCGAACAGAGAGAAAGAGGAAGGATAGAACTGGAGAAGGAGAAAAGAGAGTATTAGTAGAAACATCTCCAGCAATATCTTTTACATATTTTTAATTCTTAAACAGAGAAGCATACAAATGCCACTTCTGCATGACAGACACTTCTGCCTTTAAATTCATCACTAGGATTAGGGTTCTCACTGGGCTCAGTGAGATTCCAAAAGAAATAGAGCAAAAAGAAACTAGGTACGTAAATAGGAGATCTAAGAAAACACAGATTCAGGTAGTCCTATTATCCACCAGATGGCAATAGAGAACAAAGCACATCCCTTCCTCTCTCTCTCTCCCGGGGAAGCAGAGGTTTGAGTACTCCAAAATCTCTTACAAATCAAAGGTTACTCCGATGATTTCAGTCTGAAAGGTTATATGACGCCCCAGGCATATTTTTGCCTTTCTATTTCTGGCACATTCCTGGATTTCAGCTACATAGTTGCTGACACACTGGCATTTAAAATGAGAAAAATTCTCTGGCGGTTTCCTAGTAGCAGGAGAGATGAAGTGCTACTGTAAGAAGGCAAAGTCCTCCTAATGGCAGCTTGTGTTTATTCAGAAACCGCAGGACAAACATGAACCATTCAGCCTAAGATTCTCTTTCTCACTATGTATCAGTAAAAATATATACACTGTAGGCAATTTTGCTTTATTCTGTATTGTTAACTGTTTCTACATCTGTAATATAATTCTAATAACAACAGAATTGCTATTTCATTTCACAATACTCAAGTTAGACCAGGCTGCTCTGTTCAAGTGGAAGCTTTGGGGAAAACTCTTTTCTCTGTAAGAGATGATAGTAAATAAAGATACACACACACACATGCACACACACACACACACACACACACACACACTTTGTTATTTATAATATTTTGTCATCTGAAATAGATTTAGAGATTTTAAAAAATCAAATAGCATTTCTTCATAATCATAATTCCTTGCTTTTAAATGATACTTTTAGTTACAGATTGCACTTACTTCTATTGTACTGTTTTTGTGTAATACAACTCTTATGAAGTAGGTAATATTCTAGTAACCATTTTATAAACTGGAAAACAGAGCAAGAGAGGTTCAATAATTTTCCCCAAGGTCACACAGCTAGTAGAATAAGATGTTATAAGAATTAAATTATGAATAACTCCTTTCCCATTATTTCTATTAGGTCATACTGAAGAAGGGACCCCAAAACTCTAAAAATCCTTGAAGGAGAAAATTACCTTCAACTCTGCCTCAGTGAGGGAACCCGTCCAAGGGAAAGCAAACAAGACAGTTTGATTGTGTTATCTAGCAAAGGAATTCCAATCTTATAGAACTGAAGAAACTCATTGAATTACAATTCAAGCTGAAACCCAATGCAGCTTGTAGCTATAAAAGAGCCAAACTAAAATCCTCTTTTTGCAGAGGTTCCAAACATGCCGTGCTATGCCTCTGTCCACTGGAATATTCTTTTCCAGTGCCACCCTCTTTTTACCCTCACTTATTTCCCTAACGAGACTTTATGCCAATCTGTCAGGATTTCTAACCTTATTTCCCAATCCCCATAATAAACCTCTTTTATAAATCTAGGTTTTTGGGTCTGTAAATTCCTTTACAGAGAGCCTCTGCGCTGCCAGAAGGGAATTCCCCAAAACTCCCTACGCTTTGCACCGAATTCCAGGGGGTGCAGGGGAGCCAAACCTCTCCATTTGGTTCCCTGAACTCCAAACCTGCCACCAGAAACCCTAATCTCATTTTGGCTCCCTAAATCCTTACTTACTTGACATCTACATGATTTCACCTGTAAAGGTATTCCCTCCATTGATATAGATCAGAATTCCATGTGCACTTTAGTTTTTTGTGAGTTATGGCTTTAAAAAATCCATTTGTCTAATAGACAACCCACTTGTGGTTAACCTTTTCAAATTTAGCTATATTGGTCCTTAGACAATAGGCTTACAGGCTTCCCTCCTCCCCATTCTACCTCTCTTCTCTCTCTCTCTCTCTGTATGTGTCTCTGTGTGTATGTGTGTGTTTGGTGGAAGAGAAGGCTAAGAGGGCTCCTAGCATTTCATATATTTCATATCTTTGGTGGTGAAAGAACAAGGGAAGGCCCTGACCTAGTTTGCTCTTGCCCAGCATAATTTTTGAGAATTTAGAATCATCTCCATATCAAAATAAAACATTGGATTCTAGTATAAATCCTTTCTGACTCACTAAAACAATAAATAAATAAATTGGGAGGGAAAAGAAGCTAGGAAGTCTAATAAATGGCTAAATATGATAAAAAAAAATAAATATTCCTTTCCCAATAACTACCCCTCTTTCAAAAATAAGGTTCCATTATAATCTTAGATTCTAGAGAAGTTCTGGGATGACCTTGGAATTTAGATCTTCTCTAGAAGAGCAGTTCTCAATTGTTTTGGTCTCAGGAGTCCTTTATTCTTTTAAAAATTGAAGACCCCACCAAAAAACTTTTGTTTATTTGGATTATAGCTATTAACATTTACTATTTTAGAAGTGACAAATGATAAATTTTAAGTATATATTTATTAATTTAAAAATCTATTACACATTACAAATAACAGTTGTATAAGAAACACTTGTATTTTTCATTTGAGGTTTTTTTTTTCTTGATAGCCAATTGGGGTTAAATGATTTGCCTAGGGACACTAATACATTGTTGGTGGAATTGTGACTACATCCAGCCATTCTGGAGAGCAATTTGGAACTATGCTCAAAAAGTTATCAAACTGTGCATACCCTGGGCTTATATCTCAAAGAGATTTTAAAGAAGGGAAAGGGACTTGTATGTATGTGCAAGAATGTTTGTGGCAGCCCTTTTTCTAGTGGCCAGAAACTGGAAACTGAGTGGATGCCCATCACTTGGACAATGGCTGAATAAATTGTGGTATATGAATATTATGGAATATTATTGTTCTGTAAGAAATGACCAGCAGGATAATTTCAGAAAGGCCTGGAGAGACTTACACAAACTGATGCTGAGTGAAATGAGCAAGACCAGGAGATCATTATATACTTCAACAACAATACTATATGATGATCAATTCTGATGGACGTGGCCCTCTTCAACAATGAGATGAACCAAATCATTTCCAATAGAGCACTAATGAACTGAACCAGCTACACCCAGTGAAAGAACCCTGCGAGATGACTAAGAACCATTACATAGAATTCCCAATCCCTCTATTTTTGTCCACTTGCATTTTTGATTTCCTTCACAGGCTAATTGTACACTATTTCAAAGTGCGATTCTTTTTGTACAGCAAAATAACTGTTTGGACATGTATACATGTATTGTATTTAACTTATACTTCAACATATTTAACATGTATTGGTCAACCTACCATCTGGGAGAGGGGGAAGGGGGAAGGAGGGGAAAAATTGGAACAAAAGGTTTTGCAATTGTCAATGCTGAAAAATTACCCATGCATATATCTTGTAAATAAAAAGCTATGATTAAAAAAATGTAAATTGAAAAGCTAAAAAAAAAAAAATTATTTGCCCAGGGTTAAACAACTAATTATTAAGTGTCTAAGGTTGAATTTGAACTCAGCTTCTCCCAACTCCAGGGCAGGTCCTCTAACCAGTGCACTATCTAGCTGCCCAATACCAATATTTTTCAAAACAAAAGAAATCTAGTGAAAAGAATGGCACTGTTTTATACATGCTTGCAAATCTCTTTAATGTCTTTCTTAATTAAAAATGTTGGATTATCATCATGTCTTTGCTCCATTCAATCTTTTGAGATATGTTCTTTTGATTGAAGTATATGAAGAAAAACTGGTCTCGTAAATATGTAGTAAGAAAAGGGAGGAATGCTTTAATAGGCAATAATAAAGATAATAATGGTATTACTACAAAATTAATTTTGAACTCACAAGACCTCCTGAAAGAGTTTTGGAGATTCTCTGTAATTTAAAAACTTCTACTCTAGAATATTCCCAGGTCCATAAGAGAACCAGGATTCAAATCCTACTTCTTTCACCTGTGTGACTTTTTGAATAAGTTACTTGTTTCATCTAGAACAGTTTCATTATTTATAAAATGGGGGGGTGGGGGGGGAGGAGTATGAGGGTTGTGAGAGGGCAGTAGATTAAATGAACTCTAATATCCCATCCAAGCCTAAATAATTTTCAGGAAAAATTTTATTTCATAAAATAAGATATACCTTCATTGTATATAGTCTAGAATACTTCTCAAGCAAGATTAAAAAGGAAGTACAAAGCTAGAATAAAGCTGGGAGGTACAAAGCTGGTACAAAGCAGAAATAGCCAGTGTTTCTGATAAATGTCTCATTTCTAAAATATATAGAGAATTGACTCACATTTATAAAAATATAAGTCATTTCCCAAATGACAAATGGCCAAAAGATAAACAGACAATTTTCAGAATAAGAATTTAAAGCCATCTGTAGTCAAATGAAAAAATGCTCTAAATCACTATTGATTAGAGAAATGTACATTAAAACAAGTCACACCTCTCAGACTAGCTAAGATGACAGGGAAAGATAATGATAAATGTTGGAGGGGATGTGGGAAAACTGAAACACTAATGCATTGTCGATGGAGTTGTAAAATGGCCAACCATTCTGGAAAGCAATCTGGACCTATGCCCAAAGGGCTATCAAACTGTACCCTTTTATCCACCAGTACTACTACTGAGTCTATATCCCAAGGAAATCATAGAGGAAAGGAAAAGACACACATATACAAAAAATGTTTATAGCAGATCTTTTTTTGCTAAGAAGGAATTGGAAAATGAGGGGATGCCCATCAATTGGGGATGGCTAAATAAGCTATAGTATATGAGGGTAATGGAATATTATTATTCTATAAAAAATGATAAATAAGCTGATTTTAGAAAGATATGGAAAGATTTATACAAATTGATGCTGAGGAAAACAAACAAACACAGAAATGCATTGTATACAATAATGGAAAGAAAATGCAGTGATCAAGAAGGAAAGACTTGGTTCTTCTCAGTCTTCAGGATTCCAGATCCAATAGACTTTGGACAGAAAATACCAGCGGCAGACTTACACGAACAAAGCTGAGTGAAATGAGCAGGACCAGAAGATCATTATATACTTCAACAATAATAATATATGATGACCAGTTCGGATGGACCTGGTCATCCTCAGCAACGAGATCAACCAAATCATTTCCAATGGAGCAGTAATGAACTGAACCAGCTCCGCCCAGAGAAAGAACTCTGGGAGATGACTAAAAACCATTACATTGAATTCCCAATCCCTATATTTATGCCCACCTGCATTTTTGATTTCCTTCACAAGCTAATTGTACAATATTTCAGAGTTTGATTCTTTTTGTACAGCAAAATAACGTTTTGGTCATGTATACTTATTGTGTATCTAATTTATATTTTAATGTATTTAACATCTACTGGTCACCCTGCCATCTGGGGGAGGGGGTGGGAGGTAAGAGGTGAAAAATTGGAACAAGAGGTTTGGCAATTGTTAATGCTATAAAGTTACCCATGCATATAACCTGTAAATAAAAGGCTATTAAAGAAAAAAAAAAAAAGAAAATACCAGTGGCATCCAGAAAAAGAACTATAGAGATTAAATGTAAATCAATATGTGCTATGTTCACTTCTTTTTTCTGGTTTTTTTTCCTCTCCCATAGTTTTTCCCTTTTGTTCTGATTTTTCTCTGCCAACATGATTTTTAATGTGTTTTGAAATAAATTAATTCATTTTTAAAAAATAGAATATTTCTCCATTCAGCTCCAATTTAAATACTCTATTCCAGTTGTGCTTATTTCTTTAAGTACCTCAAATACTATAAGCCCATTCTTGTTTTTCTACATTTTCTTTGTTCCCATTGTTTTCTTCAAGAGAAGTACCTTCTCTTTCTTTATATTATAGAAATACCATTCATTTTCTTTTTTTTCAACATAAAGCTTTTTATTTTCAAAACATATACAAAAATAGTTTTTAACATTCATCCTTGCAAAATGTTTCAATTTTTTTTCTCCCTTCCTTCTCCCCAATCCCTCCCCTATATGGCAAGTAATCCAATATCTGTTAAACGTGTAGTTCCTCTATACATATTTCCACAATTATCATGCCACAAAAGAAAAAACATATCAAAAAGGAAAAAGAATGCAATCAACAACAACTGAAGTGAAAATACTATGTATGATCCACACTCAGTCCTCACAGTCCTCTCTCTAGGTGCAGATGGCTTTCTCTATCACAAGATCATTGGAACAGACCTGAATCACATTGTTGTTGAAAAGAGCCACATCCATCAGAATTGATCAAAACATAACCTTGTTGTTTCTGTGTACAGTGTTCTCTTGGTTCTACTCACTTCACTTAGTATCAGTTCATGTAAGTCTTTCCAGGCCTTTCTGAAATCATGTTGCTGATTGTTTCTTATAGAACAATAATATTCCATAACGTTCATATACCATAACTTATTCAGCTATTCTCCAACTGATGGGTGTCCATTTATCTTCCAGTTCCTTGCTACTACAAAAAAGGCTGCTAGAAACATTTTTTGCACATGTGGATCTTATTTATGATCTCTTTGTGACACAGGTCCCACAGAGACACTGCTGTATCAAAGGGTATGAACATTTTGATAGCCTTTTGGGGCTCTCCAGAATGGTTGGATCAATATATCTCATTTTTTAGGACCCAGTTCAAGTCCCACTCCCTCCAGAGAGTCTTTTATAACCACTCTAATACTTTTTCTATGTATAGTCCCTTAAAAATGGTGCAAAGAAATTTTAGAAATACTCCAGGAAATGATATCAGAAACTTGACATAGACCTACATCTGATATCCCAAACCAAAATAAGATCAAAATGGCTACATGATTTAAGTGTAAAGAGTGATACTATAAGCAAATTAAGAGAGCAAAGGATAGTTTACCTATCAGATTTTTGGAGAAAGGAGGAATTTGTGGCCAAAAAGAACTAGAGAACAAAATGCAAAATGGATAACTTTGATTACATTAAATTTAAAAAGTTTTGCACAAACAATACCAATACAGCCCAGATTAGAAAGGAAGCAGAAAGCTAGGAAACAATTTTTACAGACAATGTTTCTGGCTGTAAATAATAAAGGCCTCATTTCTAAAATATATAGAGAATTGACTCAAATTTATAAGAATTCAAGTCATTTCCCAATTGATAAATAGTCAAAGGATAATATAGAGAATTGACTTAAATTTATAAAAATTCAAGTCCTTTTCCAACTGATAAATAGTCAAAGAATATGGACAGACAATTTTCAGATAATGAAATTAAAGCCTTCTAAAGGCATATGAAAAAAATATTCTAAATCACTTTTGATTAGAGAAGTGCAAATTAAAACAACTCTGGGGTACTGTTTCATACATATCAGATTAGCTAAGATGATAGGAAAAATACTGATAAATGTTGGAGGGGATGTGGAAAAACTGGAACAACAATTCGTTGTTAGTAGAGTTATTAACTGATCCAATAATTGTGGAGAGCTATCTGGTACTATGCCCAAAGGGCTATCAAATCTTTGATCCATCAGTACCACTACTGGGTCTATATCCCAAAGAGATAATAAAAAAGAGAAAAAGATCCATATGTGTAAAAATGTTTGTAGCAGCTCTTTTTGTAATGACAAGGAACTGGAAATTGAATGGATACCCATCAACTGGGGAATGACTGAATAAGTTATAGCATATGAAAATAATGGAATATTATCATTCTATAAAAAATGATGAACTGACTGATTTTAGAAAAACCTGAAAAGATTTACATGAACTAATAAGGAATGAAACAAGCAAAACCAAAAAAAAATTTTATACAGCAACAGCAAGATTGTGTGATGATCAATTATGATAGACTTAGTTCTTCTTAATGATTCAGTGATCCAAGGCAACCCCAATAAACTTTGAATGGAAAATATCATCTGCATCCAGAGACTGAATACAAATCAATATATGCTACGTTCATGGTTTTTTTTTTTCTCTTGTGACTTTTCCCATTTGTTCTAATTTTTCCTTCCCAATATGATTCGTATAGAAATATGTAAAAAAATGAATATACATTTATAACCAAAACAAATTGTTTTACAAGTGACTGGGGAAAATAAAAATAATTAAAAAAAAAAATTCCAAACTCCAATTTGTAAGAAAGTGGACATTTCTCTCTGAAAGTTAAAGAGTGTTCTTTTGTATGAATGTTAATACTTAGAGAACCAAAGCAAACAATTTGAACAAGCTAGTTACTGCTTGTCAATGCTTGTATATGCTATATGTGTAATTAAACTATAATAAAACTGGTTGGACTAGAAGATCTGCAAGATTCCTTTCAATTATAAAAAATTCTCATCACCTCACCATTAGGAGAGAAAAAAAGGATTGTGTATCTCAGGAAATTAATTTCTAAAGTTTTCTGCAATGAAAATTTATGTATATTGAATCCAATTTTCTTTATAAAATTGAATACATACACATACATCTCTATATATGTGTGTGTATACATATATATGTATATGTGTGTGTGTGTTTTGCTTTGTTAAGGTAATACATTACAAAAACATGTTATCAAATACAGCAAAATCAAAAATTGCATAGAATAATAGAATTCCATTACATTCATGTACCACAGTTGGTTCAGCCATTCCCCAGTTGATGGGCATTTCTTCAATTTTTAGTTCTTTGTCACAACAAAAAGGGATGCTACAAACATTTTTGCATATGAGTCTTTTTTCTCTTCTTAAGCTGGGATATAGACCCAGTAGAGACACTGCTGAATCAGAGCATGCATAGTTTTATAGCCCTTTGGGCATAGTTCCAAATTGTTCTCTAGAATGGTTGGATCAGTTCACAATTCCACTAACAATGCATTAGTGTTTCAGTATTTCTACATCCTCTCCAACATTTATCATTATCTTTTCCTGTCATCTTAACCAATCTAAGAGGTATGAGGTGATACCTCAGTTGGTTTAATAAATAGTAATTTAGAGCATTTTTCATATGACTAAAAATGCCTTTAATTTCCTCATCTAAAATTGTTTATATCATTTGACCACTTATCAATTGGGGAATGACTTGTATTCTTTGACTCAGTTCTTCATATATTTTAGAAATAAGACCTTTATCAGAAATACTGGCTATGAAAAATTTTTGCCAGCTTTCTGCTTCCCTTCTAATTGAAACTTTTAACAAAGATTCAAATGACTTGGCCAGGGCCACATAACTTGTGTCTGGAACAATACAATATTTAACTTGGATCTTTGTGATTCCAGGCCCAGTATTCCATCCCCTGTGTCATCTATCTGCCTCTGCAATAATGTAGATCACTCAAAAAATGAAGCTACAGAAGTAAGTTGTTCAAGCTTTGAAACCAAATTGACTCAATTAGGTAAAAAGGGTTCTCTTCCTTTATTTAATGAAGTCAGTTTGTTTGGCTTAAATCTCAAACAACTAACTTTTGTAGCTTCATTTTAAATATTAATCTACCAATAAGCAAAGCACTTATTAAACTGCATTATCATTTGCCAAGCTCTGTGCTAAAAGCCAAGATACAAAGAAAAGAATAAAACCAAACTATGTAACATTTATTTCACTCTTTCACATTAAACATAACTAGTTGTGTTGCTACATTTTACACAGATAAGTCTAAAAAGACATTTGAAGAGCCTGAAATCCATTCACCATTATGTAAGCAGAAAGGTATAATATCCAGAGAATAGGCATGGCCTAAATACATATGTATTATGTAAAATTAATAATTCATGTTCCTTTACCGTGTGGCTCCAGTCTACCTATATAATTTTATTACAAATAACCCCATTTCATATATTCTACCTCAGCTGATCCTCATAACAACTTTGGGAATAAATAGCATAAGCATTATCATCACTATTTCGTTTAGGCCCAGGTAGGACCCCCTGACTGCTAATAATTCCTTCCAAATTCAACTGATTCTCTTCCTTGCATAACAACTTGTTTGCATTTTCATGCTCAACCCATAGCTTTCCAGTTTGTAGGATCTAACTCTCCCCCCCACTTACAAAATTGTAGAAACACTTGCTGGTTGATAAATTTGATGAGAATGATGAAGACTGGTTGGGATAACAGAAACCAGGCTCTACTCAGGAGTCACTGCATCCCTGGCCATCCTCTGCAGTATTATTTTCATAGCCCCAAAAACCTGGGCCAAGAGAAGTAGGCAGTACCTTCCTCCTCACTTCCACCTCCAAAATTCCTTTCCCACCATCACTCAGAAACCTTTAGAGCTATTTTGAACTTCAATCCATTCATTTTCAATCCAGATCTCAGTTGTCATTATCAATCAACCCCCAGGTTATTTTCTTTCTTTTCTCAAAGAGCTTAACACTTTTCTCACAAATAACTGAAATCAACTTCTAGCTTCATTCTTACAGACTACAACATAGATATAAATATCTTCTATCAATACCTTGGATTCCCAATTTATCATCCTCCTAAGCTCCTATGATCTCCTCTATTTCTCCAAGCTATCCACAGGAATGAATGGTCATGCCCTTGACTCTTCCATGTCCCTGATCCAAAACCATGAAATTCCTTTCTTTGACCACATCTTCCTGCTAATCCTCATTTCTCCTTTGGATTCACCCCTCTTGTGTTTTGTCTACACTGTGACCTTTAACCCCTTCACCACTCTTAATTCTCTCACACTCTCACTGCTCAACCATTTATGTTGTTTTATAATTTCAGCTGGACCCTCACTGAAATACAGCCATTATTTTCATCTTTCTCAATTGACTCTATCATGTTTTCCAAAATCTGTCATCTGTTTCAAGTTTTCTCAATGGGAAAATAATATAGCAGAAACTAGGCACTGACCAATACCTAACACACTATACCAAGATAAGGTCAAAATGGGTTCATTTTTTAGACATAAAGAGTGACACTATAAGCAAATTAGAAGAACAAAGGATAATCTACCTTTCAGATCTAGAGAGAAGGAAGGAATTTGTGACCAAAGAAGAACTAAAGTACATTATGAAATGAAAAATGGATACTTTTGATTATATTAAGTTAAAGAGTTTTGTACAAACAAAACCAATGCAGACAAAATTAGAAGAGAAGCAGAAAACTGGGGGGAATTTTTTTTATATCCAAGGCTTCTGATAAAGGCCTCTCCTGAAATATATAGAGAATTGAGTCAAATTTATAAGAATGCAAGCCATTCTAAATGGTCTGTAATGCCCGAGAAAATGAGCAAGACAGAGATTAGAGACCAATTTAATAGTTTATTAAATGGAGAGATATACTGGGACCAAAGATCCATGGTTGGTCCCAGGGCTGAACGAGACTATAGTCTCAAAGAATCCAGCCCTGAGTATAGGGACAGCAAGATTTTTATAGGATAACAAGAACAATGACATAATAGGGGAGGTACCTGGATGGGGATAACCTAATGGGGGGGCACCTAGGATGGCACAATGGAGGGAGGTACTGGGAGAGGTTACTGATATTCTAATGATGTCTAAAATGGGTAGACTTTTATCCTGTCAAACATTAAGAAAGAATGACTATAGCCTAAAGATATAAAACCTTTATCTCATCAAACATTAAGAGGGAAAGATTATAACCTGAAGCAGAGTAACTAAATAGGACAATTGGAGAAACTGGGTCAGGACATTAAAAGGGAACTGGGGCACAACAGGTCAAAAGATATGAACAAAGAATTTTCAGATAAAATTAAAACTATTTCTAGTCATATGAAAAAAATGTCCTAAATCACTATTGATCAGAGAAATGTAAATTAAGACAACTCTAAGGTACCACTAAACACCTCTCAGGTTGGCTAAAATGAGAGGAAAAGATAATGATAAATGTTGGAGGGATATAGGAAAACTGGGACACTAATACATTGCTGGTGGAACTGTGAACTCATTTAGACATTCTGAAGAGCAATCTGAAATTATATCCAAAGGACTATCAAACTGTGCATACTCTTTGATCCAGCAGTATCTCTACTGGCCCTGAATCACAAAGAGATCATAAAAAAGTGAAAAGGATCTACTAGTACAAAAATGTTTGTGGCAGCCCTTTTTGTAGTGGCAAGGAATTGTAAACTGAGTGGATACCCATCAGTTGGAGAATGGCTGAATAAGTATAGTATCGAGGCATACTGTTTTCACTTTTTTTGTTTTTCTTTTTTTTTTCTTTTATAATATGACTATTTTGGAAATGTTTTCTATGACTACACATGTATAACCTATATTGAGCTGCTTGCATTCTCAATGTGGGAGGGAGAAAAGAGTAAATGGGACTAGGTGAAGATTTCTCAAAAAGTCTATGAAATGGAGTAAGTCACATCCTAAACCTAAATTTTAGGAAGTCACATGATCCCTAATCTCAGAGAGCTGTGGGTTAGAAAAGATCAAACCTCCATGTCTAAGCTTCAAGAAGTTATCACCCATAAGAAGTAAACAGCATTGCTGACCATTGGTCCTTTTCAGGCCATCCAATGAACCCAAGTCTTTTGCTATTTAACCTATTCAGCATTTCTGGCTAGATCAGGCACAATGCTGGGAGATGGAAATTGAAAGGCTCTGTGTGCTCAGATGGTGTGCTTGGATCTGTCCTTGCAAGGATTGAACAAATGCTTCCTGTTTGTATCTGAAAATGCCTCTTGAGTAATCAGTTTAGGTAAGGGGTCTAGCACCCATCCCACACAGGAGGAAGGGAAAGGAATCTAGAACTCAAAGTTTTAAAAATAAAGTTAAAAATTCTTTTCACATATGATTGGGAAAAAAATAAAATATTAAATTAAAAGCTTTTTCATTTAACTTAGCTATTTTCTCAAATTGTCACTTTTACATATTCTTTATTTCCCAGACAAACTCCTAGATAGAATTGTTTATATTTCTTGCCTCCATTTTCTAATCTCCTACTCACTTCTCAATCCTTTGAAATCTTGATTGTGAATCCACTCCTCAGGAAGAACTCAATTACTAACAATCTTTTAACTGCTAGAGAAAAATACTCTATTTTTTAATCTTCATTCTTCTCAATCTATGTGTATCTTTTGACACTACTAACTCCCTTCTTTCTGGACACTTTCTTCTCCCCTGTTTTCTATGGCACTGCTCACAAATCATCTTTCATTTCTGTACTTTCTCATCATAATTCTTCTGTGCTCAATGTGAGCATTGCCCTGTAATAATTGTAAATGTCTAGATATGAAGTTAAGGTTAAACCAAAAGAGAAAAAGTACTACCACATTTGGAATGTGGGTGCTGCCATCCAGGACCAGTCACAACTTTTCTCATACCAAGCAATTTCTACTCCCTAGTCATTCCCCAGTACTCCTACCTCAGCTAAGAGCTATCACTGCAAATATAAGAGGAGTGAGTGTGAAGGGAGAGTGAATGAGGTCTTGTGACCAGACAGTCTGGATATATCCAAGTCAGCAAAATGATGACTGTGATTTATTTTTACCTAAGAGACAGAAGGAAAACCCTAAATTCCATTTAGTTCTGCCTTTTAAGATGTTAATACAAAATCAGCTAATCAAAATCATAAGATTCTCTCTGGCTCCACAGCAAGGCACTTTTGGAACATGGATTAAACTTTGGTCCTTTCAGCCTCTCTCCCCCTCCCCCTTACAGAAACTGAACGCTACTGCAGCCTGTTTGCAATTCCAACATCCATGATCAAAAGTTGTTCAAATAGGTCAGATTTTATCTGTAGAGAGTGGGCAACTCTTTACAAAAGTACAACTTTTGAAAGCCAATAAACAGCTTTTAAGAACAGAAAACTAATGGATTATAAATCATTTCAATCAAACAGATAGGTATCAGGGAAAAGAGAAAGTGGTTTCTAACCTGTTCTCTGCCAGGAGAAAGTTCACCAAGAATCTAACACTCCCTTAACCCCCTCGGCACAACTGACCTGTTTGCTTCTGTAGACAAAAGCATTTGCCACCTAAGCGTTCTGCTCTCCACCTCCATATCTGTTTCTCTGCTAACACCCACAGTCTTATTTTAAAATCCCTGTATATTCCCAAGAGTGGGTGGATTTCAAAAAACGTGGAAATACATAAACTTATGCTGAGTAAAGTGAGGAGAACCAAGGGAACATTGTACATAATAACAATAACATTGTGCAATGATCAACTATGACAGACTTAGCTTTTCTCAATAATACAATGATCCAAGACAATTCCAAAAGACTCATGATGGAAAATGCTATCCACATCCAGGGAAAGAATTATGGAGTCTGAATACAGATCAAAGCATTCTATTTTCACTTTCTGGAGAGTTTTTCTTTTTTTTTTTTTTCCTTTGTCATGTTTTCCCCTTTTTGTTCCAATTCTTCTTTTACAACATGACTAATGTAGAAATATGTTTAACATGATTGCACATGTATAATTTATATCAGATCGCTTGCTGTTTTGGGGAAGGGGAAAGGAGGAAGAGAGAAAAATTGGAACTGAAAATCTTATTAAGAATGAATATTGAAAACTATCTTTACATGTAATTGGAAAAAATAAAATACTATTTACAGACAAAACAAAACAAACAAACAAAAACCATGAACATTATTCCCATGAGAGTCTTTGTCTTTTAGAAAAGAAAAATGACAGCATTCTCTTCAAACTTCATCTCCCTAGAACTTATGTAGCCAGGTTCCATATTAAAAGCCTGCTATTCCCTTAGGCTCTGTGTTCTGTTCTCTTCTCTCATATTTCATCCTTTGATGATCTCATTGTCTGTCAGTGGTTCAATTATTTCCCTTTTTATGCAGATGATTTTCAAATCTATATATCTTGCTTTAAATTCTTTCCTAAGGAATTTAGATCCAGCCCCATCTTGTCTGCCACCTATTGAACATCTTCATTTCAGCATGACCAAAAGAGAACTCATTTTTACTAAAGCTGCTGTTGAGGTGTGAGAAATGAGGGTGAGAGATCCCCAGACCCGTGCCACAGGTTCTTGCAAAAGAATTCACAATCCTGAATGCAGGCGAAGTTTGTGGGGGGAAAAAAGGGGGGGCGTTTATTACACTGAGAAGAAACTACTTCCCAATGGGCCAAATTCTAAAAAGATTTTTAGCAAAGATTTGGGGTTCAGCCTTTGATTATATTGGGTTTTTGTGGCCCGAGGCTGGGAGCAATCTCCAAGTGAATTTGAGGGACTAATTTTCAGTTCTATAAAGGGTGATGATTATGCCCCAGGCCAAGATTTCCAATTGAATTGTCCTCGGAGATCCCCTTGGGAATTTCCCTGAGGAAAAGGGTGGGGCCTCTCTCAGCCGTCAGGAGGGGTTGAGATTTTAGGGTTAGAGAAACCCAGGTCCATCCCCTTTACACCAGAGATCAGGGGGACACAGTTGACATCACTGCCTCTGCTATGAACTTCTTAATTTTTATTAATGGCGCCATGTTTTCAGTCTTACAAATTCTCTCAACAGTCTGTGTGTGTGTGTGTGTGTGTGTGTGTGTGTGTGTGTGTGTGTGTCTCCCTCTGGCTCTCTGTTTCTCTCTCAAACATCTTCTGTGGCTCACTTATCTCTAGAATAAAATACAAAATTCTTGCCAACCATCTGGTACCTACCTCCCTTTCCAGTATTACTTCTTATTATTCATCTTCATACACTTTCTTTTCTAGTCAAACTGGCCTGGGAGTTTATGTAATGTGATTCTGGCATATTAATCTGCTAACCTCAGCAACTTGCCAAAATGATGTATTTGGAAAACATGAAGAACACTAAGGAGAATCTTGATGGCACATAAGGGAAGAGCCTTGTAAAGATAGAAGCACACATGGACCTTAAGTAACTGGTTCCACTAGGCCTACTGTGGAACTTTTTAGCACCTTCAAAAGGGCCTAAATAGAATTCAGCCTTATCTTTACAGTAATTGTATTTGAAGGAGTTAGGTAACTCCTTCACTTACAGTATCCAATGAGACATTATGCTGTAAAGGGAAAAAAGAAGCCCTTCTTCCCCTCTGAATGATATTCTCAAGAAAGAGGACATCTTTGCCTGTTTTTTCATTTTTTTTCTAAGTGAAAGGTGCTCAGGCAGCTAGGTGGCACAATGGATAGAGCACCAGCTCTTAAGTCAGGAGGACCTGAGTTCAAATTCACCTTCCTGGCAGTGTGACCCTGAGCAAGTCACTTCACCCCAATTGTCTCAGGGGAAAAAAGAAAAGAAAAGAAAAGAAAATCTAAGTGCCAGAGTAGAGTCCTAATCTAAGTTATGGAAATTCAGGAATCAGAATCCTGGTCAGGTTTTGTGATCAGCACAGCATGGATACCCATAAAATCAAACAGTTAAGAGCAACCTTTGAGAGTAACCTTAAGGAACCCAGCCTGAAGACTCTGCTATCTCTGGACATAGACCTGGTGGGGCCAATGCTATGTGGGAATATCCGGCTAAGTTCTGAGCCTAAAAAATACTGAAACCGAATATATAGAGACTGAAGTGGTATTATGCCCACAAAGTATTGAAGGAAAATGTTTGTACTTGGTTCTTATTATGTTTATGAAAATAAAATTTATGAAAATAAAAAATTAAAAGTTACTCAATATTAAGTGATTAAATGAATCTGAGCATGATCATCACTGGCTCCCTACTGTGAGAAACAATAAAGTTATGTTTGTTATAATATATATATATTATTATTATAACAGTATGTTTATTATAGCAGAGGAAAACCAGAAGACTGGAACCAGAAGTGTGTGGCTCAAATTGGTGAATGGTCACCAGTTAATAAAAAAAGCTGGAGAGATCTCTAGAAGAAAAGCAAAAGGTTATTGTATGTTCTCAAGAAAGTCCCTCCCATCCAGCAGGCAGTCGAAAGAAGGAGGCACCTTTTAGGACATGTTTGACACTTTAAATAGTCCCTAACGCAAATACATCTCCCATCACTGACCATCATCCTCATTGGCTGAGGGTCTTACATTTTAAATTCAGGAACTACCCAAGAAATTGAACTTGACCAATAAGTACATAGTTGCCCATATTTGATCAAAATTGGGAGAAAATGATGTCATGTGGTCCCTTTAAGAAACTGTATTTCCTGCAAATTAAGAAAACTCTGAGATACCACTACACACCTGTCAGACTGGCTAGAATGACAGGGAAAAATAATGCGGAATGTTGGAAGGGATGTTGGAAAACAGGGCCACTAATACATTGTTGGTGGAATTGTGAACACATCCAGCCATTCTGGAGAACAATTTGGAACTATGCTCAAAAAGTTATCAAACTGTGCATACCCTTTGTTCCAGCAGTGTCACTACTGGGCTTATATCCCAAAGAGATCTTAAAGAAGGGAAAGGGACCTGTATGTGCAAAAATGTTTATGGCAGCCCTCTGTAGTGGCCAGAAACTGGAAACTGAGTGGATGCCCATCAATTATAGAATGGCTGAATAAATTATGGTATATGAATGTTATGGAATATTATTGTTCTGTAAGAAATGACCAACAGGATGGTTTCAGAAAGGCCTGGAGAGACTTACATGAACTGATGCTGAGTGAAATGAGCGGGACCAGGAGATCATTATATATTTCAACAACAATACTATATGATGACCAATTCTGATGGACCTGGCCATCTTCAGCAATGAGATGAACCAAATCAGTTCTAATGGAGCAGTAATGAACTGAACCAGCTACATCTAGCAAAAGAACTCTGGGAGATGACTAAGAACCATTACATCGAATTCCCAATCCCTATATTTTTGTCCACCTGCATTTTTTATTTTCTTCACAGGCTAACTGTATAATATTTCAGAGTCCGATTCTTTTTGTACAGCAAAATAATGGTTTGGACATGTATACTTATTTTGTATTTAATTTATCCTCTAATATATTTAACATGTATTGGTCATCCTGCCATCTAGGGGAGGGAGTCGGGGGAAGGAGGGGAAAAATTGGAACAAAAGGTTTGGCAATTGTCAATGCTATAAAATTACCCATAAACCCTTCCTGTACCCTAGCATCCCAAGAGAAGAGATGTAACCTCCTTGGGTCTGGAAGGCATAGCTAGAGCACTCTTACTTAGTATTGTTGAACATGATATTATATCTTCTACCTTTGTGCCTGGGCACAAACAGATACTCATGGAAAAAAGGATTTATTTGATTTCCACAGTATGAAAATTAAATTGGAGAAATAAAACTTAAATTAGAAAACTGAATCCCACAGAGACATCCAAGAATAAGCAGGTGGTCACCTCACCCAAAAGAATATAAGAATGTAAGCTCCTTGTGGACAGGAACTGGGTTTTGTAATTCTAGTGATAGTCTGAGATTTGAAAGGAATCTTTTTATTCTTTGTCCCTATCTTTCCCTTCTAGAATGGAAGTTCCTTGGGGGCAGTAACTGGATTGAGTGGGAAACACCCTACTCTGTTAAATATTTGATAGCCTCAGACTTTCTTTTTTTTTAGAAAATGTGCTTTAGAATCCTGAGACAAAGGGAAAAACAGCCAGAAAGTTGGGGAGAGGAGCTTGCTTTGGGGAATAAAAAGGAAATAGACTTTGCCTCTGTGTGTGTGTGTGTGTGTGTATAAAACTATATTTTATGTGTCAAAGATGGCACACCCTTTCTCATAAAAAAGAAATAAACTTTTTCCTTCACTCATATTTCTAATTGTTTTAGTGGGTCACTACTATCCCACACATTCATGCACTGCTTTTTCACTTCTATCTCATGGAATCTCTAGCTTCTTTCAAGGCACAATTCAGATACATAACACTTTTCCTAATCATTCTTCACTCTCCCAGCCTCCACTCTCTCTCCTTGAAATTATTTCTTTTTATTTTACGGGTTTGGGGGTTTTTTTTTGGTTGTTTTTATTAAGTTGTTTTCAGTTGTGTCTGACTCTTCGTGACCCCATTTACCGTTTTCTTGTCAAAGATCCTGGAGTGGTTTACCATTTCCTTCTGAGGAAACTGAGGCAAACAGGATTAAATGACTTGCCCTGGGTCACACAATAAGTGTCTGAAGCCAAATTTATGTCCTCCTGACTTCAGGCCTGCACTGTTTGCACTATGCACCTAGCTGCCTCATTAATCTCTGTAGACTTTGTAATTACTTTGTACATAGTTGTATTCCAGCCTCCACCCCTACTCCACCCTTACCCCACACCCTGGATAAATTCTGTGAGAGCAGGAAATATTTAGTTCTTTCTTTATCTCCCCAAGGCCAAACAGAGTGCTTTGAACATATTAAGTGCTTTTTGTATTCCTTTTGTATTTTTCTTTTATCTTATTCTATTTTTTTTAATAAAATAAATGTGAAAAATAAAAAATAGATATTTGGAGATGAAAAAAAAAGAGCAGTAAGTGTTTTATAAATGTTTACAGGATTAAATTAAAGCAAATTCTGTTCAGCTGTATCACATGAATAAATCAGTAGAAAGCAGAACTCTTAGGGTTTTTTGGGTCTGAAGAGACACAGATTTGCAGCAGCATTAAGAAGCATTATATATTTTTAAAAATAAATCCAGTTCTGCAACCATTCAAGTAGCTACACCTACATTCTCTCAAAGAAATAGAATTCTAGTCCTGAAAGTGACCTTCATAAACCTATCTTAATAAATCCTTTTGTTGAATAGAGCAGTGTTAGCCAATGATGGATTAATGAAAATACAAATTTCTCATTTCTATTCCTGCTCTCCTAGTGATGAATGATTTCACCCAAACCACAGCTTCCTTATAGTTGCTTCCTTATTTACAAAAAGGAGTTATCTATGCATAGTACATCTAGTTTCCTTCCACCCTCACTCCTATTTTTCAGATGAAGAAATGGAAATCTAGAGCCTGATGGAGTTCTAGTGGCAGTGAAAGTGGTGAAAATCCCCTTTTGATCAGAGGCACAGGTCCTTCTTGAAAAAGTTCACAAACACAAAGAGTTTTAGATGGCAAAAATGGAAGTTTATTGTTGGATTGTCAGTTGGATTATTGTTGGAAGTCAGCAAAAGCTGACTTCTCTAGTGGCAAAGTCCTATTAGGGAAATAACAAAAGGTTTTTTGCTGAGAAGAGGATCTCTCCACAGCGGGAAGAAGTCCTAACCGGCTTTGGACATTTTGCAAAAAATGAGAGAGCAAAAACCTATTTTATGAGTAGATCTTGGCAGAGGACTAGGGGGCAGTTTGAACTGATCAGATCAGGATCTCTGAAATACTTTGAAGGCTTTTTCAACCTGAATTTGAATGGAGATCGGGCTATCAATGGAGGTTATTTGCCTTAGAAATAGCCGAGTGGGATGACTTATTTGGGGAAATATGCTTCCCAGGAGGGCCTGAGACTCAAATCTCCCTTCTTTACAGATCAAAGGGTATACAATTTTAGAGTGTTAATTTTACAAATCAAAAGGGAACACAGTTTCACACCCACTTCAAGCTAAGACTAGGTTTTTGTGATTCTCAGACTTATGTTTTTTCTACTCTCCTCTATTGCTCACTATCCTGTTTCTAAAGCAGAATGATCTAATTTGGCTGTATAAAGAATTGCCAGATACAATAATTCACCATTTAAGTCAGCCTTATGGGTAGGCTTTTTAAAAATGATATCAGTTTATAGGCAATAACCTACAGTATTTTTTTCCAATTTAAAATCATCTCTGTCTTCGTGGGGCTTACATTCTATTGGGGGGGGGGGGAATCAATACATACACAAGAATTAAATATAATTACATACTATTAAATACATAATTTCCAAGAAATAGCACCAACAACTTAGGGGATATAGATGGCCTTTTTGGACATGGTACTCCAGGTGAGATTTGAAAAAGAGGTAAAAAGCAAGGGCATTCTAGACATGGGAGACAGATTGTGCAAAGACACGGACAACAAATAATATGACATATTGTAATGCTGGAAAAACTGAGGCAAGACAGAAATTAGAGAATATTTAATATTTTATTTAAAAGGAAGAGATATACAGGGACCAAATGGATCCATGGTTTGGTCCCAGGGCTGAATGAGGCTATTGTCTCCAAGAATCCAGAAAACAATGTGTATTCTCAATGACCTATATACATGTGGCTCAGATTCAAGGGGTAGACTGAGACAGGGGCGGAGTCAGGGTACTGAGAGCGGGAACACGGGACTAACAATCTGGTTCTGACAGGGTGAGGGGAGGCATGGGGGATATCTGATAATTGGGATTACAGAGTGGGGAGAGGCACCCGACATTCTTATGATGCCTAAGATAGAAGGTCTTTCTCCTTATCTGGATCATCATGATTAGGAGGGAGGAGTGGTTGAGCAGAACAATTAGATAAACTGAGACAGGACAATAAAAGAGAACTGTGGCATAATGTTCCTTCTGAATATTCAAATCATTGAATTACCTTCCTCTAGAAGGTCTTAGCACCATAATTTTGACCAACCCTCTGTAAAGCAAATAACCCAAAATAAAACTAGAAAAATGCAAAGACTTATGGCAAGGACAAGTCTCTCCCTGATAAGCCCAGAGTTATTAGTATAAAAATAGCAGTCCTCATTTAGGGAAGCATACCAGCCTCCCTGTTGCAGAAATAGCAGATCCTCTGCAGTTGGGGAACATCTCAGCCAGAGAATCCAGTTTGAGGTGGACAATTCACTGTGAGTTAGGTCTGTGGTCATTTGTCTATTTAACTCAGCCTCTGCTTATACAGGGAATAGCAGTGCTCAAGACAGTCCTGCTGCCCATCCTAAGAAGGCACCCCAAGTCTGGCAGGGGCTCCAAAAGGGGAAAAAGTGGGGCCTGAAGTAGCTCCACTATCCCCTCTCAATAGAACAGGAACTGCTACTAGGATCCAGATTTCTGAGCAAATTATGCACTTAGACTAAGGCAGGCAACCCTGAACTATTAGAGGCCTGATATCAAAATGCTGAAATACTAATTAAGGAACTGGGGTAACAGGAGTGGAAAAACAGATCAGAGAGACTGCCAGTCCCAGGATAGGTGTCTGATTTCTGGTGGTTTCTAAAAAATAATCCCAAAAACTGCCCAGGCAATTCCACCAGAATAAGGGTTTTCAAAGTTAAAACATAACTGGCAAATTATAGTCCAGTAAATTTTAAGCAAGGAGTAAAAACGAAAAGGACTTTAAATAATTTCCAACTCAATCTGAACTATTAGGGGACAGGGCAGAAGTGCCTAAGAAAAATACATCAGTTTTCCCAATTTCCTAATCAATTTCAACCAGTTTCTTCCTCCCTTTTTTTTTTTCATGGAAAGGAATTATCAAATGACCATTCTACACATAAATCCCAAGAGTGAATCAAAATTCCTATACTTAATAAACTAGTACATTAAGTTTCCTAAAAATCCCTCAAACATTCAGCAATAGTTACAGTTTTAACAAATAAATTTTACAATTTTAACAAACCTTAAACACAGTAATACAGTTAAAATTTTAACAATAATTCAAGCCCTTTCCCACTCCCTTATATCAGTCCAATTTACATCAGGAGCAGTGAGCTCTGAAAAACTGCTTCCTGGTGAGGATGGTCCCATATGCTCAGTCCAGGGAGAGGATGGGCGCGGCTATGTTGACTGCTAGCAAAGCTTCAGATGGGCCGATCCATGTCTCAGAAGCAAGTCAATACCTGGAATTTGACCAAAATCTAAAACAAAAAACACAAATCTAACAAGTAAAGGTTAGAACAGACTGATACAAAATGTGATTAGGCCAATCTGAATTGGCCAGCAGCTTCCCATTAGATAAAACGGCAGTTAGGCTTTTGTCCTCTCATTATTTAGAAACCTTTAAAAACCTGAATATCTATAGACATAAATATTCAGTAACAGATAGATGACCAGGGTAAATATTCATCTGCCAAATATTCAGGATATAATGATTACATATAATCAGGTTGGAAAGAGCAAGGTGTAACATATAACCAGATTGGAAATAGTAAGGTATGACATAATTGAACTGCATTAACAGTTTCTTATTGACCACTGTTTTGATTATAGAAATTAGTTACAGAAGGAAAAAATGCAGGGACACAACCATAACATAAGCAGTTAAAACTTAATTTTCAGCAAAACAGGATAAAATAGTTTTAATTCATTTTTATTCCAGTTAATTATCCCACTAACTATCAGAGGGTGGAGCTTTAAAACTCCCAAATAGCATTAACTATAAGTCCAAGGAACTTTACTTCCAATAACAAATTTCATTAGCTGAAGTTTCAGAAAGATACTAAACAGATATTTACCATAAACTTACATTTATAACAGTAAGAATTTGTCTCAATATGTTCACTTCTTTCACATCTAAGTAGATGTTTCCATAAGTGAACATTATACATACAAATCAGTTTGCTTTTTAAAATACCCAATACATAGATAAATATCCCAAATTACACATTGTTCATAACAGAAACATTTTCAAAAGAACAAGGAAAAACTATTATTTTCAGAAGCCCTTTAAATGATGGACATAACCTCAGGATACAATCAATTAAACTTATACAGAATACCCAATTCTACAGAAAAGAATCTGAAAGATTCTTTAAAATATCCTTTAAACTTTTAGAAAAAGCCCTACCAAATTATACATTAGTCAATTAACTTAAAAGCGGCCCTATCTCTTGAAATCTTTTGCCAAAGCCAAGCCTCTGCAGAAAGAGGTTGGAACACACTTAGTGGAGTTGGGAGGGGGAAATTCCACCTCCAAAGAGGCAGGGGGGAGGAAAGGCAAGCTAACCTTCACCCCAGGCTAACCAGGTGCTCAGTAGCTGAAGTAGCAGAGAGCAGTGGGGGTGAGTTTACTCTTCACCTTTGAAAACAAAAGATCCCTACCCCACCCAACCTTTAAATTAGCAGAATGTAGTGGGGTGGGGGTGACGATGAGGATTCCATGTGGTCACCCTAATGGATTTTTCCTAAGCTTCAACTTTGGCCAGAGTTGGACCCCTTAGAAAAGTCTGATCTGTCTTTACCTAATTAGAGGAACGTTACCCCTTTCAGGTAAGTTAACAGAACTTCACTCCAACAAGTTCTTAAGATCCTACATTCAAAGATAACAAAATATAGCCTGCATAGGCAACAGTAAAATTATTTCCCACAATTTGAAATTGCCCAAAAGAATACTCAGAACAAATCTGGCATGCAAAGGCAACAATAAAATTATTTCCCACAATTTCCTAAAATTCCTAATCAAATGTCTTCTCGAGCCTGAATTTCAATCAGATACGGTTTACTCTTTATTCCATCAGGCTCTAAAATCCTGCTTCAAGGAAAAACTGTCTGCCTTTTTGTTCCTTTTACTCACAAATTAGTACAAGAGGTTAAAAAGTTTAAAATCACAAGCAAATTTTATGCTAAGTACAGTTTCAACATTGAAATAACCAATTCCCAAATTTCTTAATTTAGCAAAGCTCTGAACCAACAGGACAGACAAACAAGTCACACAGAACACACAGACATTGACTGGAAGTCAAAAACATTTAAAAACCAGGTAGTACCAAAAGGTACTCAGGTACCCAAAAGGTACTTCAAAACCAGGTAGTACCAAAAGGTACTCAGGTACCCAAAAGGTATTTCAGAACCAGTTAATTCCACATAGCATCCTACTGGCATTTCCCAGAGTTTCTATGGCTCTTCAGCCCAACTTTTTCTGGGGATTAGATTTGCTAGCAGTCAGATCAGACAGAGAACTTACCCTGCAGGGGTTTCAAACCAGATTGGCCAATCTGACCAAATGGAGGTGTCCACCATCAGCCATCAGGCACAGTTGTGTCTGGAAACTGCTCTTTCCTGGAGGCTCTGGAAAACAAATCCAGAGGGCCAGACTCTCTAGAGCAATGAATCCAGATCTCCAGCTATCCTGAGACCCCAAGGCAGAGACCCGAAGGTCTGTCTCATCTCTAATCCTGCTCATTTTCTAACATCCTGCCAGCAAGCCTCCAAAATGTAATGCCAGAGAAATTGAGGCAAAATAGAATTAGAGAGTATTTAATAATTTATTTTAAAGGGAAAGATTTACTGGGACCAAATTGATCCATGGTTTGGTCCCAGGGCTGAATGAGACTATGGTCTCCAAGAATCCAGAAAACAATGTGAGTTCTCAATGACATATATACATGCGGCTCAGATCCAGGGGGTAGACTGAGGCAGGGGCGGAGTCAGGGTGCTGGGAACAGACACGGGATTCTGACAATCCCGTTCTGACAAGGTGAGGGGAGGCAGGGGGGATATCTGTTAATTGGGAATACAGAGTGGGGAGAGCCACCCAACATTTTGATGATGCCTAAGATAGAAGGTCTTTCTCCTTTTTTGGATCATCATGATTAGGAGGCAGGGGTGATTGAGCAGAACAATTAGGGAAACCAAGGCAGGACTGGGTCAGGATAATTAGGGAAACTGAGCCAGGACAATAAGAGAGAACTGTGGCATAACAATATGAGGAATGACAAGCAAACTAATTGGTTGATTTGGTTTGTTTTTTAAAATTAAAATCTTGCTTCTCTCCTATCTTTTAAAATTTTTGTTTTAGATCTGGCCTTTTCCCCCATCTTATCTTTTACAATTTACAAAATATTTTCATAATGTTTCCTTTGACCTCTACAAAAACTCATGAAGTACCAAGTGGTTTTCCCCAGTCAAGGAAAACTTGCTGAGCATGGAGCTCATGATGACACAGACAAGCTTTCTCCCAGTGGCTTGGGGGTGTCCCAGCTATAGGATTAAGGGAGAAAATAATGGAGGGCATACCTTGACAAGGTGGATATCAAGACAGGGGAGGCCAGACTTTACCTGTATGGGTCACCAAATATTGAGGTTGGGAAAGGGACCCCAAAAGTGTTAAGAAAGAGGAAACTCCTTTATCCAGCTTTCTATCATTAACATGCTAATTCTATGGCCCAGGGAAACTGAGGCATGGAAACTAAGGCATTACAATCCAAGGACCCGCCTTCTATATTAAAAAAATTTCATCATCAGAGAATTGATCACTGGGTGATTAATTTTTTGGTCAGCAACTTATTAAATCATTTACTAAAGGCTAGAAATGATTCAGTCTACACAAATAGGGGAAATACTAATGAAATCATGGAGCTTCTAAGTTAGAGAGTCTGAAGGCAAGTTCAAAGTAGAATCTGAGAGACAAGATTCACAATATCAAACAGCTGATGTAAAAATCTGGATCTGTAGTCTCTTATTGGACAAGACTCAGTTGCACATTCAAGAGAAACCAAAATTGTTAATATGAGCATACTGAAGACCAGAAAACACTGCCAACTTTGGAGGCTTTGAGTCAAAAACTCTTATTATTGAAGAGGTCAGTGGAAGTGCAGAGAGTTGTGGGAACCCCTTTCTGGTGCAGAGGTCATTTTGTAAAGGAATTTACGAACCCAGAAAGCTAGGCTGGCAAAAAGAGGTTTATTATAGGCATTGGGAAGTCAGCCTTTGCTATGCATGAAAAGAAAAACTGAATTGCTTGATGGCAAGGTCCTAACAGACGGATATAAAGTTTCTAGTGGAAAAGTCCTGGCAGAGAGAGTTTTTAGCAGAGAAATCCTATAACAGAGAAAGTGAATAAGGTCTCGTTAGGGAAATGGAGAGATAAATGCTGAAAGAGAATATCATTTCAGCAGGCAGAGGGTTGCAGCTTATGCCAAGGAAAGAGAGAGGTTCCATGGCATGGCATGACAGGTCCTCTGCAAGGAGTGAGCCCCAAGTTGCCTCTTTTTATAATTGAAACCTTGGCTAGAAGCTGGGGGCAGCTCTTGATGGGGGCTGGGAACAATTTGAGCTGAAATCAGAATAAAAAATCTTGGAACTGAACAAGTGTTTCTGGGCTAATTTCCAACTCAATAGAGTTAGGAATGGTCCTGGACTCAACTGGTACCACCCAGATAACAGAATGAAACCACTCTATCAAAGAGAATCCTTCAAGGAGCTTCTCAAGTGCTTTACCTCATGGTTCACCCCCAAAGTCAGAGAGAGTTTTGGGGTTCCCCTCGCCATTATGACTCTGTTATTGTTTGGTTTTTTCCTTTTCAATACTTATATATAAATTTATTTACTCCTTGGCATAGGGAATGAAGACATTATTCTTCAGTCAATAAACAAACAAATAAATAAATAAATACTAAACTCCTATTCTGTGCCAGGCTAAATGCTATTTACATTAGCATTACATTAAACAAAACAAACAAACAAACAAACAATTTCTGCCCTTGAAGAGCTCACATTCTGATTGGGGACACACAAACTGCTATGTACAAACAAGTTATATACCAGGTAGACCAGAGAATCATTCATTCATATGTTCTCCAATTACTTTATGTGAAAGACTACTATGTATTACGATATAGAGTCCATTGTTGGGGGGAAAGCATTAACTAAGCACTGAAAATATGCTAAATGTTTTACTCATAGAGAAGTAGGTCAAAGAGAAAAAGAAGACTTGGACCCTGTCTTCAAAGAGTTTAAAATCTAGCAAAGAAATCAAATCCCAGAAATAAAATAGAACATATCCCCAAGTGCAAAAGTACAGTCTGCAACACTGCAAATGTGGGAAGAGCTACGTCCAGTCTTGCCATATACATTGATGTTGCCACATCAGCAGAGGTTAAAATAATATGCTGCCTGGTGATTTTTCTTTCTTTCTTTTTTTAAAAAATTATAATGTGGGTGTGTATACGACACGAGTGAATTCTGCTCACAAAAGCATGAGCTCAGCCAAGTCTCCAGGTTGTTTAATAAAGTAGGTTAGATAGAAAGGATAGTAGGAGCAAGATGGGTTATTTGAAAACCAATGTCTTTTAAATAAAATAGAAAGCTATAGGCCAGAGCATTTGTGAATGCTTAAAATAAATAAATAAAATTTAAAAACTTTGATTCTCTTTCCAAGGCTCCCAATAATATCTTTCAGCATGTCATTTAATTTAAGGTCACTTTTCAATGATTTGCTTTTTTTCTTTAAAAATTTGCTATAATAGAATATTTAGGTGCTCTGAACTTAATTTTGAACCCAGGCAAACTGAGAGGTAAAGATGGGGGTGGAGCAGGGGAAGGAAGGAGATCTAAGCATTAGATCAAGGGCAATGTGGGAGCTGAATTGCCTATGACTAAATTCTGGTTCATTTTGGTCTGTTTATACAGGTCTGGTTGTAGCTAAAAACTGGACATCATTGGCAGACTGACTTCTCTTGACTAAATCATAGACCCCAAGTTAGAAAGCAACCCTTCTAACCCTAACTCTCACCTTCATTTCATAGATGAGGGAAGTGAGGCTTTGAAAGACAAACGTGTTTAAAAAATCAACAGCTACTTAAGATACAGGTGTGAGAGATGAAATGCAAAGATTTTTAACTCCAGGTCTGGGTCTCCTTCTATCCTATTTGACAATGGGCTTGATTATGAAATCAGTCCTATAGAGAACAGTCTGGAATTAAGTCTTTGGCTAGAAAGATTAAAAAAGAAAAGAAAAGAAAAGAAATTAATACCTAAAGGCAGCTAGGTGGCACCAGTGAAATAAAATAAAATTTATAATGTATAAATTTATAAAATGATAAAAATTAATGACTTGGATTGAACAAGCATATAAGTGAGTGCCTAAGTACAAGGAACTGTACTATCTGGTGGAACTACAAAGTCATAAGGAGAAATAGACCCTGATGCCATTCTAGCAATTAAAGCCATTTCTAGTCATATGAAAAAGTAATTAGAGAAATGCAAATTAGGACAACTCTGAGGTATTACCTCACACTTCTCAGCTTGGTTAAGATGACAGGAAAAGATAGTGATTAATGTTGGAGGGAATGTGGGAAACCTGGGACATTAATGCATTATTGGTGGAGTTGTGAACTGATCCAACCATTCTGGAGAGCATTTTGGAGCTATGCCCAAAGGATTATCAAACTATGCAAACCCTTTGATGAAGCAGTGTTTCTACTGGGCTTATACCCCAAAGAGATCATTAAAAAGGGGAAAAGACCCACATGTGCCAAACTGTTTGTGGCAGTCCTTTTTGTGGTGGCAAGGAACTGGAAACTGAGTGAATGCCCATCAACTGGAGAATGACTGAATAAATCATGGTACGTGAATGTTATGGAATATTATTATTTTATAAGAAATGATTAGCAAGATGATTTCAGAAAGGGCTGGAGAACCTTATATGAACTGATGTTAAGTGAAATGAGTAGAACCAAGAAAGCTATGGGGCCTGAATGTGGATCACAATATAATATTTTCACGTTTTTTGTTGTTTGCTTATTTGTTTTTTTTTCTCATTTTTTTTTTTTTTTTTTTTTTTTTTTTTTTTTTTTTTTTTTTTGCTGAGGCAATTGGGGTTAAGTGATTTGCCCAGGATCACACAGCTAGTTCTTTCTCATTTTTACTCCTTTTTTTTTCTTGTGCAGTATGATAAATGTGAAAATATGTTTAGAATAATTGCACATGTTTGATCTATATTGGATTACTTGCTGTCTAGAAGGGTGGGGAAAAGGGAGGAAGAAAGATTTGGAACACAAGGTTTTGCAAGGGTGAATGTTAAAAATTATCTTTGCATGTATTTTGAAAAATAAAAAGCCATTATAGATAACAATTTATATTCTACTTTACCAAACTATAGGAAAGAAGTAAAGTGACTTGCCCAGAGTCACACAGCTAGCCAGTGTCTAAGGTTAAATTTTAATCCAGATTTTTCTGACTTCCAGTCCAGTGTTCTATTTACTATATGACCTAACTGCCTCCAAGTATTAAAAGTTAAGTAATTTGAGTTCTGGAAATGACCAGTGTTTTCATAATCCAGTGCTTAGCACAGTGCCTAGAATAAACGTTTGGTGGTTGGTCATTGAATGCATTGTTTAAAAATATTATGATTTAAATGTTAAAATTGGCAATGTTTGAAGAATTCTGGGAAAATACATCTAAGTTGCAGAAAAGTAAATTGAGATTATAGAAATGTGATAGGCCTGATGCTGCTGAGACAGACTTGTTGATGTCAAAAGCATAATTGGTATCCTGCTTCAGAGGGATTAACTTGATAAGTTTATAGGTCCTTTTGTTTGGAATTTATAAAAGCATCTCCCTATGAAGAGTGTGGATTCCTCTCTTAGCTCTTCCCAGAGATTAAGCATCTACTCTGTACCAAGTATTGTGCTGTAGTAGATGGTTATGAATGTCCAGCGAGATAGTTTCTGGTCTTATCTTAGAGAGGCAATAGCGTCTTAGCCAAAACGTGGTAATTGCCAGAGACACATTATCCGAGAGAAGGATTCCAGAAGCAATTGTGTGTGTGGGCCCTGAAGTTTGAGTGATGGCAAGAACCGAAAGCCACAATATGAAGACAAAGAAGTTATGGGTGTTCTGCTTTAGGTGAGAGTCAAATCCACAGGGTGGCAGTGCCGACCTGGGGAATTCCAGCTCTCCGTCTAGAAAGGAGCCTCCACAAAAATAAAAAAATGAAGTTGTGACGCTGACAACCCCCGATTTGTTTCCTTTCCAAGAAAAGTACAAACCCTCGGATAGATGGAGGAATTTAGGACACTGTGAGAAGTAGAACTCACTAAAGAGGAAAAAGAATTCTGCTCATTATTTATAACACCATCGTTTATAAGCTACTGTGAGACTTTTATTTGTTTTCCTGAATTATTTATGGCTATTATGAATCTTTCTATATGTTTTGGGCTTTTTACATTTTCTGTGGGCGTGGAATAAATGCTGTCTTGTACTCAATATAGCCAAGCAGATAGATATCAGTATAAATAGAGAGATGGATATAAATATCTATCCAGATAGGAAACATGCATTGTTATCTTGAGTGCTTGTATGGGACCTGGCAAACCCTTTTATGCACAGTAGAGGCACAGATATGAGGCATATTTGGAAATTTTCCCAGAGTAACATCTGGGTGAATTGCCCAATGAGAAACTTGAAAGAACAAAAATAAAAGTTATCAGGGACCTGTATGGTGGTACTATAAGATGATTTAAGTATAAGCCAAGAATAAAAGATAAGTCTACAGCCAGAGTGCTCTAAGGATGTCAAGGAAAAGTGAAGGCCTTCAGCATGTCGGGTAGACTCTGTGGCAGATAGAAAGAAGGTTGGCTAGCCGTGAATATGTTGTGATCTGCCCTGCTGGAAGGAGCACCTAAATTGATGAGAGCCTATATATTCATTTGAGAATTTAAGAATAAATTCTAAAGGTATATAAATTACCAAAGAGTTATAAGTATGAACTAGACCCAGATCATGTATAACCAGAACTTAGCAACACTCAGCAATGGATTTACATTGCCTTAGCTAAGAACTGGCTTTCCTTGACTTTACTGTATAAATTTTAACCTTTCTAGCTATAGAACCATGGGTAAGTCATTTAACCTTTCTGAGCTGCTTATTCTATTCCACTGAGACCTCATTGCCAGGCTTTAGCTCAAGTTTATTTTCTGCCTGATTTCCTTCCTTTTATCTATTTCTTAGAAACTTTAGTTCCCTTCAAGGTTTAGTTTAAGTGCCAGTTCTGTCAGGAGTCCTTCACATCTGTTCTTAGGATCTGTCCCTTAACCTCTGAAACAATTTTGTGTTTATTTTGTATATATCCTCTATTTACTTATATGTGAGCATATTGCAATCCTTCAGGAGAATGTAAGCTTTTTGAAGGTAGGAGCCTTCTTGTTTTTGTATTTGTATTAGCAACACAAAGCCTGGGTACCCAATAAAGGTTTCTTGACTGATTGAGTCTCAGTTTCTGCTTCTGTAAAATGGGCATAATATTTGCAGGACCCATTTGGCAGGATTATTGTGATAAAAACACTGTGAATGTTCAAACACTACATAAATGTAGGTTATTATTTTGGAAATGTCAATTCTTCAAAAGAAAAAAGAAAGATTTAGAACCATTTTGTAACAAAGAAGAAAGATCTATAGAAATATAAATTAAATATATTTAGAAAATATCTTCCAATATGTTTAACATGAGTGTGCATGTATAGCCTGTACTGGATTGTTTGCTGTTTTGGGGAGAATATAAGAAAGGAAAGGAGGAAGAAAAATTTGGAATTTAAAATCTTACAAAAGTAAATGTTAAAAACTATCTTTACTGTAATTAGAAAAAAATACTATTAAGTAAAAAAAAAAAAAAAAACTATTCCAACTGTGTTATAGGTATGTATGTATATAAAAGCTGCGCAAACTTAATCAGTATTCAGGATATACCAAACAGTATCCACAGACAAGAAATTAAGAGTTGACATCCCAAAGGCTGACAAATAAGGATTCAGATTCTGTCTGGCATTTAAAATATTACTCTCATTCAATGCATCCTACATTGGCTATTGCAACAAAACATTCTTTACTTACAAATTAAGTTTATCTTTGCATACATACAGAGAGAAATAAAAGTCTGAATCACATTAACAATAGCAAACATTAAAATACTGAAGGATGAACTTCATGTGCCAGAGACTGCTTGTCTAATCATTTCTTTTCTCTGCAGTGACAGAATATACCAAAATGGCCTCCTCTTGACATAGACCAGAAATTTTCTTCATGCAGCTATGTCTTGTTTTTAATTCCAGAAAAATGGATTCCAAAGTAAAATTTCTATGATACAACACTGTTTTTACTTATTAAATTCCATTACAAAATATAGAATACATTTTTTCCCTTTTTGATCTGATTTTTCTTGTGCAGCAAAATAATTATATAAATAGGTATGTATATATTGGATTTAACATATATTTTTAGCATGTTTAACATATATATTGGATTACTTGCCATCTAGGGAAGAGAGTGGGAGGAAGGGGGAAAAATTTGGAACACAAGGTTTTGCAAGAGTCAATGTTGAAAAATTATCAATGCATATGTTTTGAAAATAAAAAGCTTTAATTAAAAAAAAATTAAGACTGAAAAACAAAAAGAAAATATGGAGATAATAATGGTACATAATATCTACTAGGTGCCACTGTCCTAAACACTTTAAAAAATATTAACACAGCAATCCTGCAAGATAGATGCTGTTATTATCATCCCCATTTTACAAATGAGAAAACTAAGGCAAACAGATATGAAATGACTCCAGAGGCACACAGCTTTTAAGTGTCTGGGGTTATATTTGAACTCAGGTCTTTCTGATTCCTTGTTCTCTATCCATTATGCCATTTATATACCATATGGTGTCTTTAAGGGGAAAGGAAGAAATTATAGAATGAATTAAGGGAAGAATTTAAGATAGCAACTGAGCCCAGGACCAGACATTTTTTTTCATCCTTCTCTAGATCATGCTTAGGAATTTCCTGACTTCACAAATGAAATTCTTGGAATTTGAATGCCCCTCTTCTTTTTGCTGTTCTATTTACCAAGTCAAGTGAGTATGTACACTTCCCTTTCACTATTATAGAACAGAAAGTTCTCTAGTTTAAAAGTACTTTAAAAAGGAGGCATAAAGTTCAACTAAAATAAAAGCATTTATATTACCAAATAAAATTAATTCAAATTAAACTAAAACATATATTATCAATTCAAGTGTAAAATTCCATAAAGCTACTTTGGCTAAAGTGATTGATAGCTTCATATGTCCCCAAATAAGGTTCTGCTATTGAAATCCTTCAAGACTTTCAGCATTTATGTGATTAGTGACCAGAGCTAGCTGTGTGGGTGGAAATGACCTATTCTAACAGGTCAAAGGGAAAACAAGGCAGCTATTATCTTAGCAGTTTCACAGAAGCTGAAGGGATTAGGTTTAGGGGTTTGAGCCATCTTGTGACCTACTTCTAAGCTGTTCTTAAAAGAAGAAATAACCTTCAAGTGGAACCAAAATTGGGTAGATTTGATACATAACATGTCATTATTAATGATTTCTAAATCATTTACCTACTTTATCAGAAAAACAAAAACTTGTGAACAATGTCTGGGTTACCTTTTCCCTTATCCTCAAGTTATTTACACACACACACACACACACACACAAATGTGTGTATATATATATATAGATATATATGTTCACAATACATATGCATATAAATACATATATAATATACATATGTGTATATATATATATATATATATTATTAAATAATCTCTCTTGTGAACTAACATAATTCTTAGTAAATCTCATACTGGACTGTAATATTATGTTTTGAATTATAATTATAATATGTATCATAATTATGTTATAATTATATGGCATAATTATAATAAATTTCTTAGGCTCTCTATTTGTCTGGGAGCTCTGGAACTGTGTCCTATTCTTCTTTGTGTCCAATACTTCCTAGCCTATTACACTCATGAACTAATATACATCAAAATAAGCAGGGCTACAGGAAAGTCCAGGATCAGAAACTTCTGACACTGAGAATTATTCAAAATTAAAATTAATGCTGCATGGGAAATAGTCACGGGATCATAGATTAAAAATTGAAAAGAGATGATGCAATTCATTTCCTTAGTTTTCCAATTGAGGCCCAGCTAAGTTGTGTTGCTCAAGGTCACAAAACAATTAAGTGGCAGGCCTGGGATTTGCACACAAAACCCTAGATTTCAAATATAGTGCTTTCTACTATGTCATCCTAAAGTATAAATTTTGGAAAGTCTGACTAACCGCAGAACTTTAGTTAAAGAAAGCATTTAATATTTCATCAACAATCTTAGAGAAAACACTGGATAGAAAGGAAGAATTACTTCTAAAAAATTAGTCCTAAATCTTACCACTGAGAATCTTTCCCTCATTCCTAAGAAAGCCAATTTTGTGTTGAATGATGTTTTTGATGAGGAAAAGAGCAGATGAATAACAAATTACTGATATGTCAGCTTATTTCATTCTGAGCTTTAAAGATAAGAGTCAAGCCTGGAACCTGATTTAATGTAATATTGGCTCACATGTTTCAATTCTTGTTTACTTTGGTTGCCTTGTGCTAAAAATGACAATTCCAACACCACACTACTTCACAAATGTGTTTTGTTTTTCTGGGAAATGCTATAGAAATAAGAAGTTTATTAAAGTCATTTTGTGACCATAACAAAAGCATATTATGTTTAGGCCAGATAAATATTTACAAATAAATGCCACCTGCTATACCAGATTGTTTCAATAAGAATAAACAGATGCCATTCGTACTGTTCTTCTTGAGTTTTCAACATTTTAGGATGGCATGTAACTGGATTTGGCTGTGACTGAAGATCTGAAACCCCTAAATCAAGATTAAAATTTCCTGAAAGCACAGCCCTTTATAAAATGTGCTTGTTTTATGATCCCCTTTCTGGCCTTAACACAGAATCTAACATATATAATAAATGCTTATTGACTGACTAAACATTTTACTTGAGAAAGGGGTAGATAGTGAGGTCATTTCACTTTCCTTCCATTAATATTATTAGCACAAATCAGGTTATAAGTCTGGTGAATATTGTTACCTTGCTCATTCACCTTTTTAATAATCTATATTCATTGCTTCTTTAGGGCTCTTAAACTATACAACTTGATTCTTGATCTGGCAAATATTTTGAGTGACCAGAGATAATGTAATTTCTCTAATTAATGATGCCATAGAATGACATCTTGTGCTAGCTACTGCCTTATCCCAAAGTCAGCTACTAAAACAAAACACATGTTGATCATCTTGTGCCTTGGCATTTACCACTCTCTTGAAGTCAGTTCTTGTGAAGGAAAGGAATGTATTTTCTTCTCTTTGCTTCACTTTGCTATCCTTTTATCTCTTTGAAGGGAAAAGAATGACTTCCTTCATTCTCTATCAATCCTATATTTTTCAGACCTCAGGGTAGTAAATTTGGTGATTAAAATCATTCAGGAGTTTCTGAGAATAGCACTCTTAGAAAACAAAAAGAATCAGGCTGTGTCCTTCATGAGGACCACAGTAGAGTTCCCGAAAGCTATCAGCAGAACAAACTAGGCCTCCTAAATAATGAAAACTTTTTTATTGTTTCCTGAAAGCCATTAAAAATTTTGGGGGTTCTGATAAAGGCCTCATTTCTAAAATATATAGAGAATTGACTCAAATTTATAAGAATTCAAGTCATTCTCCAAATGATAAATGGTCAAAGAATATGAACAGACAATTTTCAGATGAAGAAATTGAAACCATTTCTAGTCATATGAAAAAGTGCTCTAAATCACTATTGATCAGAGAAATGCAAACTAAAACAATTCTGAGATACCACTACACACCTCTCAGATTGGCTAAAATGACAGGAAAAGATAATGAGGAGTGTTGGAGGGGATGGGGGAAAACTAGGACACTAATACATTGTTGGTAGAATTGTGAATGGATCCAACCAACCATTCTGGAGAGCAATTTGGAACAATGCCCAAAGGGTGACCAAACTGTGCATACCCTTTGATCCAGCAGTGTTTCTACTGGGCTTATGTTCCAAAGAGATCATAAAGGAGGGAAAAGGACCCATATGTGCAAAAATGTTTGTGGCAGCCCTTTTTGTAGTGGCAAAAAAATGGAAACTGAATGGATACCCATCAATTGGAGAATGGCTGAATAAATCATGTTATATGAATGTTATGGAATATTATTGTTCTGTAAGAAACAACCAGTGGGATGATTTCAGAGAGGCTTGGAGAGACTTACATAATTGATGCTAAGTGAAGTGAGCATAACCAGGAAATCATTATACAAGGCAACAAGATTATATGATGATCAATACTGATAGACGTGGCTCTCTTCAACAATGAGATGATTCAAACTAGTTCCAATTATTTAGTGACAAGAGAGAGGACAGTGGGAACTGAGTGTGGTTCACAACATAGCATTTTCACTCTTTTTGTTGTTGTTTGCTTGCATTTTATTCTGCTTCTTTCTCTTTTTAAAATTTTAATGGTTTGATCTGATTTTTCTTGTGTGGCATGATAATTGTATAAATATGTATGGATATATTGGATTTAACATATATTTCTACCATGTTTAACATATATATTGGACCACTTGCCATCTAGGGGAGGATGTGGAGGAAGGAAGGAAAAATTGGAGCACGAGGTTTTGCAAGGGCTAATGTTAAAGAATTGTCCGCATGTATGTTTTCAAAAATAAAAAGCTTTAAAAAAGGGGAAAAAAATTTTGAAGCTATAGAAAGTTCTGTGTTCTTAGCTAGTAGTTTAACTTTGACAAGATAAATAAACTACAAATAGAAACTAAGACATTGTTTTTATATTATCAAGATGCAACAGGGAGAATTGATATTCAATTTTATAACAGAATATAATAAAGTATCATTACACAGCATATGAATATTGATTAGCAGTTAGCTAGGCATCATGATCTTGTGCTAACCCCCTAATATGTCTTCCTATCCAACCCTATTTACTTCAAAGTTCGCTTAGAAATTCTTTCTTTCTCATCCTCACCTATATAGTGTCATATTTCCCTATTTGGCCTAAAAATAATACCATCATCATCAACAAACATGTACCCTTACTCTATATATGCTCTTGGCTTCACAATTACTTTTCTCATCTCAAAAAAGTAATAAAGGAAGAGGTACATTTCTAAATAGAACTTGTTACACTGTTCTAAAGACTAAAATATATATCAAATCCAATATGTGTAAATATTTATACAGTTCTCTTCTTGCACAAGAAAAATCAGATCAAATAGGAAAGAATATGAGTAAGAAAACAAAATGCCAGCGGATTGTTATGTATTTTGACTCCTCCCTGATGTTCTGCTGGGTACAAGAAAATGTTTTAGTTTTAGTTTTTAATTTTCCTTCTCAGTCCTTTTTTTTCTTATTTTGTATTTCTTAATAAAAAAAAAGGAGCATTAAGTTCTCTGAAGACAGGGATTGCTTCCATTTTGTTCCCAGGTTTTTGACTTCCATTAAGTTTTTAAAACACAGAAGTGAGATTTATGGTTACTTCCAAGCATAGTGCAAATCTTTTTTTTTTAAGATTAAGAAAGGGTTATATGTGTTTTGAAACGCACTAGCGGGAATTTTCATTTAATTTATAAGATTTCAGGAAATTAGGTACACATTCCTCTTCTGTTAAACTTCAGTGCTGCAAGGAAAGCACTTCTATGGGTCTGTCCCGGAGATTACAGAAAGGGAAAAGTGCGGCCGCGTCCCTTACAATCCCCTATCCCTTTGCACCGCCCATCTTCCGTGACCTTGACACCCCTCCCCCCCGGACATCTCGCGCTCCCGCGGCAGAGCCCCCGCCCGCGGCGCTCGTCCTTCCGCGGCGTCGGGAGCGACTACAGCGACGCGCCCAGACCCTTCTGCTCGGTGATCGGAGATAGGTGTCGAGAGCGCGCACGCTGTGCGTTCCGGGCTCGTGCCTGCGGACCCCGGACTCAGCTGGGGGAAGCCGAAGAGTCTGGTCCGCCATGTTCCTCTCCTCGTCACTCCGGGTGGGGGCCGCCGGTCTCGTCGCCCACTGGGTAAGGAGGCTCGGAATGGATTCTTGTACAGCCGCCGCCCGCCCTCTACCCTCTCTTCAGTTTGGGCGCTGGAGCCTCCCGGGCGCTGGGCGGGCCTGCAAGCTCGGCAAGGACGTCGCGGCCTTGCTTTGCTGCCGGGGGTGGCCGCAGCCAGGGGTGTTGGGGGAGCGCCGGTCGCAGACGGGCGGCCTTTAACTCAGACGGTCAGGGAGCACTACGAGGCAGGAGCTGCTTCTCTAGGCCTATTTTTCTGGACTTCATCTTACATTGACAACTAAACGTGTCCCTGAGAGTCCGTCCCAGGGGCATTCAGCTCCTGCTTGCCCAGTACTCCCTCGTCCCCATAGGGGGCATCCTAGCCGTGCATCTCCTTGTACTGCACAGCTTGGGTGACCTTGTGTCCTATTTCTGGAAAATACCTGTGGGACTGATTGGAGGGGCGGGGGGGCCCACTTTAATACTTGTGGGACTGACTGGGAGTCCACTTTATCTTGCAGAAGATTTGGTGAGAACCCTAAGTCACAGATATGAGGATAACTAGAGGTTGTGTCGTGTGGAGAACTTTTTGACTTAAACAAATCCTTTGAGATACTGGAATCTGCAATTGTTACCTTACAGTTTGCAAATGCCACAGAATCAGGAAAATACCAATTCTGTTTTTCCATGTAATCCTTAGCAGGCCAGGATTAACCATATATTAGCTATTTATTAGGAATAAGGGAACAATCGCTTGTTCCTTGAATATGATTTGTGTTGTTCCGTTTTTGAAGGTTTATCTGGAAGATAGACATGTTGGAGTACTTATATCAGAGCCAGTGGTTAGAAGTTAACAGTAAGATAGATTTAATTTCAGCATAAGGAATAATAATTTAAGCTTTCTGAAACTGGAATAAGCTACTTCTTGATAATGAGTTTCCTCTCACTGAAAGTATTCATGGTTTGTCAGAAATTATGTAGAAAAGAATTCATGAATTATTTTGAATTAGGTGATCTCTAATGTTCTATGTAATTTAAGATACCCCTAACCGGATTGAACCTGTGTTTCCTTCAAACACTAAATTCTGTAATAATAATGCATTATAGGAAAAAGTGTTAACTTGCTGAGGGAAGGACAATATTTTGTAAAAGAAACCTTTGAATCACTAATCTGTTAGTTATTTGAGGGACTCAGTATGTGGGCAAAAGAGAACCCGTTTATGTAATTCCAGTGGTTCCTAAACAAAACAAAATTGAGTTATGGAATTGGAGTGGGTGGATGTTTGTTAGGAACTGCAAACTGGCTTAAAAAACAGAAAACAAAGAATAGGATAAAGAAACTTATCTGAATGAAGAAATGTTAGAATCTCTAGGAATCAGTTCTGGGAGCACCTTTGACATTTTATAAAAGATCTTGGAGGTTGAAGGTGGAAATACGAAAACTCCATATTTGTAGCTGATACTGAGAGCTTCCAATTAGAGAAATGATGCATAGCTTATGGGACCACAGCAGAATTATCTCATACAGCAGTGTGAGTGGGCAGCAAAGTAACATATGAGTTTAAGTAAAAAGGAGGGCAGAATAATAAGTCTAGGAGAGAAAATAAGAATCATGCTCATAGATATTGGAGTCAAAGCTACAATTTGCATCCTTGGCAAAGGAATTGTAAATCATAACCAGTTCCTTAATGATGCCATCCATATTAACTGCGGCTTTCATGTATTTGTTTGACAAATCTTTTTTTACATTAAAATACATATGCATTTATTTTTATTTTTTTTTTCCTTTCTTTTTTTTTTTTTTTTATTTAATAGCCTTTTATTTACAGGATTTATACATGGGTAACTTTACAGCATTAACAATTGCCAAACCTCTTGTTCCAATTTTTCACCTCTTACCCCCCCCCCACCCCCTCCCCTAGATGGCAGGATGACCAGTAGATGTTAAATATATTAAAATATAACTTAGATACACAATAAGTATACAATGCATTTATTTTTAACATTAAGATATGAGTCATGTTGAGAGAGATAAATGAGAACAAAGAGGAAAAACCATGAGAAAAAAAATGTGAATATGGTATGCTTCAATCTGTATACAGTCTCTATAGTTTTCTCTCTGAGTGCAAAGGGTATTTTTCCATCCAAAGTTTATTGGAGTTGCCTTGAATCACTGAATTCCTGAGGAGGGCCAATTTTATCTTACTTGATCATCACACAATCTTGCTATTGTTGTGTACAATGTTTTTCTTGGTTTTGCTTGTTTCACTTCAGCATCGATTATGTAAATCTTTCCAGGCTTTTCTAAAATCAACCTGTTCATCATTTCTTAAAGAACAATAATATCCAGTACTTTCATATACTGTAACAGTCAACCATTCCCAAGTTGATGAACAACCACTCATTTTCCAATTCTTTGCCACCATAAAAAGAAACTGTTCCAAATATTTTTGCACTTGTGGGTGGGTCCTTTTCCCTCTTTTATGATTTCTTTGGGATACAGACCCAATAGTGAGTGGTACTACTAATCAAATACAGTTTTATAGCTTTTAGGACACAGTGCCAAATTGCTCTTCAAAATAATTGGATCAGTTCATAATTCCAACAGTGCATTAGTTTGACAAACACTTTTTAAAAAATTTTATTTAATTTTTTTAGCTTTTTATTTTCAAAATACATGCATAGTTCTGAACATTCACTCATGCAAAACCTTGTGTTCCAAATTTTTTTCTCCCTTCTCCCCCCCTTAGACAGAAAGTAATCCAATATATTAAACAAATGCAGTTCTTCTGTACATATTTCTACAGTTAAAATGCTGCACAAAAAAAAAAAAAAATTAAGTAAAAAAAAAAATGAGAAAGAAAACAAAAAGCAAGCAAACGACAACTAAAAAGGCGAAAATATGTTGTGATCCACACTCAGTCCCCATAGTCTTTTCTCTGGATGCAGATGACTCTCCATCATAAGTCCATTGCAACTGGCCTGAATCCCCTCACTGTTGAAAAGGGCCATTAACATTTTAAAAGCATCCACTATCTACAAGGAAAGTACTCTATTAGGTGCCAGGAATATAAACAGAGAATCAGTAATACCCTGTCCTAAAAGAGCTTACATTCTGAAGGGGTACCTTAGGAAGGCAATAAATATATATAAATATATAAAGTAGCTTCAAGGACAGTGCATTTTTAAAAGTAGGGGAAGGGGGATCACACTCAAGGCTTTGTGTAGGAAGTGGCACCAAAACTGAGCTTTAAAGAATCCAGGGGACTGTCTAAGACATAAGTGAAACATTCAAGACATGAGAGATTACATGTGCAAGGCATGGAGATGTGAGAATGTTATGTCACTAGCTGGCCAGTTTTGACTGAAATAGAATTTGTGAAGGTAGATAAATTTAAAAGTGGAGTTGGGTAAGAGAGATTGTGGCGGTCTTTAAATGTTAAGCTGAGGATTTTCCATTCTAGAGGTGATAGGGTAACATTGGAGTTTTTTGTTTATTTTTTGGTAGATGGCTTAACATGGTCAGATTTGTGTTTTAGAAATATTAATTTGATGGTTTTATGGAGGGTGGTTTGGATGGGGATAAGGAACCATTGAGTAATCCAGATGAGAGTCATCCTGAATTAGCAAGGTGGTTCTGTGAATAGAGGGGTGAGGATATGGTTAAGCCATATAGAGGTGATATCAAAGTTTGGGATTTGACTGCCTCTTGAAAGTTTAAGGAAGTAGAAGTGTTCAGAATGACTCCAGGTTTTGAAACTGAGTGGCTGAAGGATTGGTCTTATGATAGAAAAAAATGGAGAAGTTTGAAGGACAGAGAGGTTTTGGGAGAAAATTAATTTCATTTTTGGATATGTTGAGTTTGCAACACATGTGGGACATAAAGATGGAGATGTCTTGCAAGTAATTGGTAATACAGGACTAGAGTTTAAGGGAGAGATTAAGACTGATATAGAGATCTCAGAGTTTTCTACATAGAGATGATTATTAAACAAAAACTGAATATTACCTAATGAAATCATCAAAAGAGAAAATGTAGAGGAAAAGAGAGGAGAGCCCTTACTTTATGGTAGCAGGAGACAAGTCTAACAGAGGAGATTGAGTAGCTTCAAGGCACTTAGATAATAAAAGGATTGATGAGGATCAAGAGAGTGTCCAGAAGTAGGAAGAGTTTGTTAAAGATAACAACTGAGAAAAGGGTTTTAGAGTTAGTAGTTAAGATTTTTTTGGTAATATTGGCGGGAGCAAAAACATTGTTTCAGAAGTCAGACCACAAGGTATTGAGAAGTGAATTAGAGAAAAGGTGGAGGGGAGAGGAGGGAGGAGGTTAGGAAAGGGAGAAGCAATGTATGTAGCACAATAGCTTGTTATACTAGCAGGATCAAGTGTTGGAGATTTCTGCATGCTTCTAATGTTCAGGCTCGCTTTCTGGAGGATCTCAGGACCAGCCTTAATCTTAGTGGAGAAGTACAGGAGGCAGGAGAGCCACCAGAAGGATGGTCAAAAATAGAATGTCTCATTTCCAGTCCTTCTCAGCCCTTATATGTGTGGAAGGTGGAGGATGTGGAGTAGTGAGGGTGAGAAAAGGATAGAGGTGAGCATAGCAGGAGTTAGGATGAAAGAGCAAGAAATTCATAGAATTGTTAATAAGTAATGATACGATTGTTCAACCCATAGGGTGAAGACTAGGAAAGGGGAGAGAAGGGAAATTAGAACAGGGATGATGGACAGGGAGCAGTGGAAGAACTGGAGGTTACAGTGAGGTTGAAAGTTAGGTTTAGGAAATGTGATGCAGAAGGAGATACTGCACCCCATGGGTTCAGGAAACACATCTCTCCTTTTATAAAAGATGTATCTGAAGTTCATAAATTATATAGCTATTGGTAGGTTTTGTGGTATAATTAAGAAGAGGTCTGTATTTGGATTCAGAATCTGATTTTAAATTCTTGATTTGCTATTATATTTTATTAACTTGCAGCAGATTTTGAGCAGGAAATAGTTTTATCAGATTTGTACTTTAGGAATACAACAGGTAGGTGAATGAAGATGAATTGGAAAGGTAGCATAATGCAGTAGAGTGTCAGACTTGAAGTCTGGACAAGTCTTTTAATCCTTGAGCTTCAGTTTCCTCATCTATAAAATGGAGATAATAGCACCTACCTCAGGATTATTTTGAGAATCGAATGAGAATATGCCATGTGCTTTGTAAACCTTAAAGGCAATATTAGCATATTATTTTATTATTATTAGAAATTATTCTTCTCAGTCTCCTTTGCAGCATATTCTTCCAAGTCTTGTTTCCTAACCAAAGGTGTCTAAGTGTCTGTCTCAGACCCTTTCCTCTCTTTTACCACTTTTCTTGGTGATGTAATCAATTCTTATGTATTCACTTAAGCCTTTATATGGCATTGAATCTTAGACCTTCTTAGCTAATCCTGATTTCTCTCCTTACCATTATTCTCACATCTCCAAATGCCTATTGATTTTCTCTGACTGTCTCATAGACAGACATCAGATTCAGTAGATGTCATCCCTGGCTCCTTAGTACTCTTAACCTTCATATCCAAATCTTATTGTTTCTACTTCTGTTATATTTCTCACATGGTTCCTTTTCTTCTGTGCCACTGCTACCATTCTGGTACTGGTTGTCCTCATCTTACATCAGGACTACTGAAATAGCCCGCTGGTTAGTCTCCCTCCCTCAAATCTCTTCCCATTTCAGTTCATGTTACACTTAACTGTCAAATTGATCATCTTAAAACAAAGATATGACCAGATCACTGCTTATTCAATAAATTTCAATCATTTGTCAGCTTGAGGATCAAATATAAAATCATGACTGACCTTCAGAATCCTTCCTACCTTTCCAGCTTTCTTATTTTTTACTCAAATATAGCACTTCATTTCCTCACTTAGGACTTTTCAGCATTATCCCCCAAACCTGGAATTCTTTCTTTCTCCACTCTCTATACTAGCTTCCCTGACTTCATTTTCTAGCTAATCCCACCTTCTACAAAGTTTTTTTTCTGATCTCCCTTAATGCTAATGCTTAATTCTTCCTTCTATGATTATCTCCAGATAAATAGATAGATTGATACACATATATCTCATCTATATATGTATATTTTGTTTGTACATTATTGTTATTCCCCCATTAAAACTAAGTTCTTTGAGAGCTGTATCTGGATGACCTTCATATCCCCAGTGCACATAGTAGGAGCTTGGTAAATGTTTATTGACTTTTGTCAAGAAAGCTGGTGGTGTGATCAACAGAAATAGAGAAATATCAGAAAAGGGTAGATTTTGAGGGAAAGATAATGAGTTCTTTTGTGAACATACTGAGTTTCAATGGCTTAGACAGTTATAAATATCAGCTAGACAAGGAATTTGCATAAAGATAATTGAATCCATGGGAACTAATGAAATCACTTAGAAAGGATGGAGATGGAGAAGAGGATTCAACAAATTAGGTGGTTGGGCTATGGGATGATGTTCAGTAAAGGAGGTTGAGAAGAAGCACCAGGGAAGAGAAAGATTCCAGAAACTTGGTTTCAAGGGGCAGGAGGTGATTAGCAATGTCAATGCTGAATATAAGTCAAAAAGAATAAAGACTTGAGAAATGCTATTAGGGCAATTAAAGAAGAATCATTGCTGATTGTGGAGAGAGCAGTTTCAGTTAAATGATAATGTCAGAAGTCAGACTACGAAAGCTTGAAATAAGAGTGAGAGTAAAGGACTGGAAGCCACAAGGATTGATAGAATTTTCTTAATGTTTGAATTGAGGGAGGTCCAACATAAGAATTCAAAAAGCAGCAGGGTGTGATTAGAGCATTGGATCTGGAGGAAGACCCTGCCTCTTGACAGTAGTTTAAGCTGTGTGACCATGGGCAAATCACTTAATTTTCTCTGAACCTTAGTTTGCTTATTTGTAAAATGAGGGGATTGGTCTCATGACTTCTTAAGGTCCTTTCCAGCTCTTGGTATCTGATCTTATGATTCATAATGATGTGAGGAAGAGAATGGGATAGGATCTAGAATACAAGTGAAAGAGTTGGCTTTGGCAAAAAGGGCAGCCTCTATTGAAAAATGGAATAGAGAAGAGAATGGAGGATATCAACGAGTTTGTGAATGTAAAATAGAAGAGGAGATAATGTTGAATGATTTCTGTTTTCTCAGTAAAGTTAAGTGTACTGTGCCTAAAATATTACAGTTCTTACTTCACTTAAAAAAAAATTACAAAGCTAGAAAGGGAGAAATAAAATAAAGATAGACTGAAGAGTAGGATTCAAATTCTGAGAAAATGAAAATTGATGGAAATCAAAATCTAAATTCATTAAAAGGTATGGACCAAGTCAAAACAGTTTAGAAGACAACCTGTGATACTTGAAGGAGATTATCATAGAACAAATAAAAGGAAATACTGCTTTATACAGACCATTGAGATTGAGGTAAATATATAGATAACAATAGTGATACCCAACTTTTGTTTCTTAACTTTTTTGGTTTTGAGGACATACCCCAAATGTTTTGAATATAATTTTGAAAAGCTATATGCTTTATATCTTTGAGGCAAAGATTTCTGTTCAGTGTATCCTAAAGAAGTAGTTATGGAGTGGTTAACCTGTAAGTGCATTGTGATTATAGTTTTATTTAGACTACAGTGCAGTTATGGGTTCCATTTTATACCATTATTTCTGACTTGCTATAAATAAAGGTGGAATTCTTTATGGAGATCATTCATCATTATTTAAAAGAGGAGTTCCTTAACTGATGTAAATAAGGTAAATAAATTTTCATTGGTCTGAGATCAGTCCTTCAATAAGTCTTTATTATATGCGTACTAAGTGTAAAATACTATTCTACTAGAGATAAAGAGATAAAAATGAAAAAATTTTTCCATATAAATTTTGTTGTTATTTTTTTCTAGGTCATTAAAGTAGCTTCTTGGGAGTCTGATATAGCACTAAATAAATAGATTAGTTTAAGTAGTATTGTGATCTTTATTATATTCGATCCGCCTATCCAAGAGCACTTAATATTTTTCCAATTATTTAGATCTGACTTTATTAAAAATGAAAAAATTCTTCAGGGAACTTATATTTGAATGGAAGAAGAAAACGTGTACATATAAGTTTATATAGAATCTATACAAAAATGAATACTTGGTAATTTTGGGAAGGGTATCCTCAGCATTTAGGATTGTGCTTTGGAAAAAATAATTTTATTTTTTTCCCCAATAATATTTTATTTTTCCAAATACATATAAAGTAGGTTTTCAAAATACATTTTTTGTAAAACTTGTGTTCTAAGTTTTTCTCTCTCTTCATTACCTAGCCCCTTTCCAAGACAGCAAGCAATCTGATATAGGTTCAATATGTACAATCCTTTTAAACATATTTCCATATTTGTCATATTGTGCAAGAAAAATCTCACTGCAAAAATGAGAAAGAAAGAAAAAAAACCAATAAATATAGTATGCTTTGATCCACATTCAGACTTCCTAGTTCTCTCTCTGGATGTGATTGGTATAGGAAAATCACTTTCGCAATTCTGGAAGGAGAGAATGAAATAGAGAAGACATTGAGATAGAAAGACCGAAAAAGAGATCATTGTAATTCTAGTAAGAGGTGATGATGTCCTGAATTAGGGTGATAGTAGTGTGAGTGGAAAGGAAGAAACATTTGTGAGAGATGAGAAAACAAAAGGCAAGATTTAGCAATTGATTGAATCTTTGATGATTCTAAAAAAAATACACTTGGATTTATCATTAGGATTATTTCATTTACTAGCTCAGTTCATAGTTTTTGAGTTGTTGTGGTAAAACACACACACACACACACACACACACACATGTTAACTTCTTGTTGTTAAGGCTTCCATAAGCTGTTTCTCAGATAACAGAACTGTATGTTGTTTTTTCAGTTTGGTGAGACCTGCCTGGACTATGGAGAATAATTACTTCCATAACAATAAAATTGGAATAGGACTTTAGTGGAGGTTTTCATAACTAGTAGAATTAAAGGTGGGAGAGACTTTTAGAGGTAAACCTATTATAATCTCTTACAAAGAGCAAGGAAGTAATTTTTCCCCAAATTCTCACTTTCCTTAAAAAAAAGAAAAATTCATAGAGGTTATATTGGAAAAGGCTCTCACAACTAAAAGGTGATTTTAAAATTTCTGCTGTTTATTATTATTTAAGGCACAAGACCCAACTTTGTTTTTTGTTTTTTTTTTTTAAAGGATCACATCACTTACATGTAAAGCAATATTAGTGCCTCCTCCACCCCATCTTGCTCTCCCAGGTCTGGATTTATGTTAAGTAGTTCCAATTTGCAAAACAGGACAGTCTTCCTAGAGGCAAATAACTTTTTAGCAATTCTGCTTCTTTTTTTAAAAATAGTCTTTTATTTTTTCCTAGTTACACAAAAAGACATTTTTTAATTCTTCTTTTTTGTTAAACATTTTGAGTTCAAAATTTTCTCCTTTCCTCTTTCACCTCCCGTTTTCCTAAGATAGTAAGTGATTTCAAATAAGTTATTATTTATCATGCAAAACATTTCCATATTAGTCATGTTGTGAAAGAAGATAAAGACCAAAAAAAAAAAGAAGAGAAAAATAGTGTGCATTAATCTACATTCAGACTGCATCAGTTCTTTCTTTGGATATGGATAACATTTTTCATCATGACTCCTTTGTAATTGTATTGCTGTAATTAGCTAAGTCATTTTTAGTCAATCATTGTACAATGTTGCTGTTACTATGTTCAGTGTTCTGGTTGCGCTCACTTCACTTTGCATCATTTTGAAAGTGAAATCTTTATAGCTTTGTGTGAAATCAACCTACTCATTATTTCTTATAGCATAACAGTATTCCATTGCAATCATATACCACAGCTTATTTCAGCCATTTCCCAATTGATAGGCATCCCCTCAATTTCCAGTTCTTTGCCACTATAAAAAAAGCTGTTATAAATATTAAATTTCGGCTTCTTTAGAAAGAGGCATATCCTCCTGTTTCTGCCATTATTGAGTTCTAGTCAGGAGTAGTCAGGAGAGATGTAAATTCAAATCACAGCACCTGCTATCTTTTGCCACCTGTTCCCAGGAAAGAACTATGAGATTGAACATATTTTATCATGTCAAGTTTAGGATCTCTTCATGACCCAAAAAAAACCCGTTAGTTTTTCTTCCTAAGTATAGAAGTACCTCAAAGAATAAGCTCTCATCTTAGACTAATATTGCTTTACTTAGTTACATATTTTCTAGAACTTAGCATCTGAATGTGCTTGACACAGACTAATTACTCATAAAGGTTGAAAACCAATCAAAGTAATAACCGAAAAAGGTGGCATCATTTGGTGGCACCAAAGGTTGAGTGCTATACCTAGTTACTTTAAACAGCTTTATGTTTTTGTGGCAATCTTATAGGAACTGGATTTTTTTTGGGGGGGGGGGTAGAGTTTCTATTTCATATAATGGTGAAAAGATGAGATTTTATGAATGAGTTATTTAAGGGAATGCACTTTTGATATTCTCATGATTAGGGCTCAGGACTGGAATGTATAGGAGTTCTTTGTAAACACTTTCTATTTTTCTACCCTGATCAGTCTTGAATTTTATCATTAATTTTTTAATCATTGTTGATTTTTAAGTGTTTAAAAACCTTTCCCATTAAAATTCCATAGTGGTTCTGGATTCTAAAAAGGTTTTGCAAGTTTGGGCAGATCCCACTAAATTGAAAAGGTTTCTGGTATGGTCCCATTAAAAACCAGCCTGGCTAAATTGAAAATACTAATCACAAAACAGATTGGCCATCAGGTGATAATTTTTTTTACAAATGATTTATGAAATCCTTTATGGAAAGATGGAGGTATTACATCTTGTATTGGTGGAAGGAGTTCATACTTGGATGAAATCACAGGTCTTTTTTTGTAGGATTTTAAAAAAATAAATTGTAATGAAAATATAGCTAAACTCCCATTAAAAATGGAAAACTAAGAATTTTCTATATAAAATATAAATGTTGTGACACTTGAAGGCTTGGTGTGGATTGCTAAGAATTGGATGAAAAGGCAGTGTAGATCAAGAAGGTAAAAATAATACCTGCACAACTGTTATTTCTAATTTTACCATGTGTGCCTCTGTATAGTAGTTAAACTCCCAAAGTATTATTATTATTGTTATATTAATGGTTATATTAATAATTAACAATTATTAATGGTCAACTTAGAAGACAATCATTAAGAGAGTGCATCAGATATTTATTTTTGGGTCTATTGAACATTTATCAGATTCAAATATAGCACGTTTACCAAATTTGCAGATGACACAAAGCTAGGATGGAAAGATTGACAAGATCTTGACTTTCTAGATAGAACACTGGGCTGCAGATGAGATTTAATGTTATGTTTATATTTTGGTTAGAAAAAAATTAGCTCTCCAAAAGTAAACTGGTCGAGGATAGCTATTATTTCATCTGGGGGAATTTAGTGGAGTGCAAGTTCAGTACTAGTCAACAGTAATAGTGGAAAGAATACTGGATTTGGAATTAGAGAATTGGAATTCAATCAACTCTGTCATTTGCTTTCTACCTCTGTGACTATGCAAGTCACTAATCTTTCCAAGTTTCATTTTCTCATTTGTAAAAAAAACATTGGAAACTGATGTTAAAAGTGTTTTCTAAGTTAAATCTATAATCCCAAATATGGAGTTAGTGAGAGGAACAAAAGCATCGTATAGATAGCTTCTTTAAGCAAGATAGCAGAAAAATAGTAACTCATAATGGTTTTTATTTTTAAAATATAAAATTTTTGATTTTATCATTTCTGAAGCTCTTAGTTTTGCTGTGAGGCAATATCAATCCTGAGAGAGAATAGTATATTCTTTAAAGAATATCTTGCTCCAAACTGTCCTGTACAGAATCCTAAAATTTTCTTTATTCCTTTTGAAGCAGCCTAATTGTTAAGAGTGGATAAGCTGGAATTGGAACCTACATTATTATTTCTGTTTTTTTTCAGGACATGTTCTTACTAGGGAAATTATTTGGAATTTCTGTAAACATTTATACTTCTCTCATTTGGATCTTATTGAGTAAATTGTAAACATTTCATAGTTCAGTGGAAGAAACTTTATGTACTTGGAATCAACCTAGTTAGACTAAGCTTTTTTCTCCACCAAATGCCTACTACCTACTTCTAATTGGTATTAGAATCATTTTTTTTTTTAACCCACATGAGATAGAACTGAGATTGTCCATCAAACAATTCTATTCAAACGCTTAAGATCTCAGTTTTCCCTTTACTTAGGATGCTTAAAATAACTTATTCCTTGCTAATTTAAAGTAGTTTTGACAATAAATGTGTAACAATGAACTGCTTTAGATGCTGAATTAAAATTTTTTTTTTAATAGCCTTTTATTTACAGGATATATGCATGGTTAACTTTACAGCATTAACAATTGCCAAACCTCTTGTTCCAATTTTTCACCTCTTACCCCCCCACCCCCTCCCCTAGATGGCAGGATGACCAGTAGATGTTAAATATATTAAAATATAAATTAGATACACAATAAGTATACATGACCAAAACGTTATTTTGCTGTACAAAAAGAATCAGACTCTGAAATATTGTACAATTAGCTTGTGAAGGAAATCAAAAATGCAGGTGTGCATAAATATAGGGATTGGGAATTCAATGTAATGGTTTTTAGTCATCTCCCAGAGTTCTTTTTCTGGGCATAGCTGGTTCAGTTCATTACTGCTCCATTAGAAATGATTTGGTTGATCTCGTTGCTGAGGATGGCCTGGTCCATCAGAACTAGTCATCATATAGTATTGTTGTTGAAGTATATAATGATCTCCTGGTCCTGCCCATTTCACTCAGCATCAGTTCGTGTAAGTCTCTCCAGGCCTTTCTGAAATTATCCTGTTGGTCATTTCTTACAGAACAGTAATATTCCATAATTGAATTTAAATTTATAAGCAGCATTAGAAAGGCAGTTTGTGTGCCCATTTAAGTTTTATCAATTGAAAGGTACTGATTTTGTCAGTTTTGTTTCAGTGTAGTTTATAAATAGCATATTAGAAGGCCATGATTATTCCAATAAACTTCAAATGGAAAATGCCAGTCACATCCAGAGAGAGAACTATGAGATAGAATGGGATAGAATCAAAGCATAGTATTTTTTTGTTTTTCTTGTGTTTTTCTTTCCTTGCACAATATGACAAATATGGAAATATATTTAAAAGGATTATGACAAATCTTTTTTTTGTAGGATTTTATGTTTAAATGTAGGAAATATGTTTAAAATATGTTTAAAAGGCACTTATTTAATCTATATCATATTGCTTCATGTCTTGGGGAAGGGCTAGGTAAGGAAAGGAGGGAGAAAAATTTAGAACACAAAGTATAAATGTTGAAAACTACCTTTACATATATATTTGGGAAAAATTTTTAAAAAAGGTTATGATAGTGTAATATCTTTTTTTTTTTTAAATCAGGCAATGGCTGTTTACAATATGCTTAAAACATTTTTTTTATTCCAGATGTGAACACCAAAAACCAAAAATGTTCTTTTTCACATACAAAGTAGATCAGATGAAAGTTATACATGAAATTGAGAGTCTGTTAGTACATTGCATCTTTTCATAAGTATAAGGGCTGTAACTTTTTAGTGTTGTCAGAATCAAATAATTTTAAGCATTGTTTTTCATTACTGTTAAAATTTCCCTTTGGCTTTAACAGTGGAATTTTGTTTGCTAATTTGCAAGCTTACGAAGAAGTTAATTTCTATTGTTTGGTAGTTTCTTGTCCAACTCTTCATGACCCCATTTTGGATTTTTTTGACAAAAGTATTGAAGTGACTTTGCCATTTCCTTCTCTAGCTCGTTTTACAGATAAGGGAACTGAGGGAAACAGTTAAGTGACTTGTACAGGTCATACAGCTACTAAGTATCTGAAGCAAGTTTTGAAATCAGGTCTGCTGACTCCAAGTCTGGTGCTGTATCCACTGTGCCTTCTAACTGCCCAATGATTAAAATTTTCTAAAGAAAGCTGATGTCATTCTTGGTAAGCTTAATTCTGTTCATCTGTATCAAATTGATAGGATGTAAATCCAGTGAACAAACCATATAACTCCAGAGCCAGTCCTTTACTGCAAATGATGGATTCTATTTAATATATATTCTTTTTTTTTTTAATAGACTTTTATTTACAAGTTATGTGTATGGGTAATTTTACAGCACTGACAATTGCCAAACCTTTTGTTCCAATTTTTCCCCTCCTTCCCCTGACTCTCTCCCCTAGATGGCAGGATGACCAGTAGATGTTAAATATATTAAAGTATAAATTAGATATACAATAAATATACATGATCAAACCATTATTTTGCTGTACAAAAAGAATCGGACTCTGAAATATTGTACAATTAGGCTGTGAAGGAAATATATATTCTTGATGGTGTGCATTAATGGAACAACAGCATCAGATATAATATAAATAGTAATTTTATGTACTCTCCTCTGTAAGGAATAGTATAATTCAGGGAAGGGTCACTTATTCTTGGCTATCTATTAGAAAAACAGGAAGTATATTTTACTACTATACTGGATCTGTAATCTCAATCAGTAAATAAGTAGTGGGGGTGAAAAAGACAATCCCTTCCATAGAAGAGCTCACAGTCTAATGGGAAGATCTCATTATTTCATGTGGACCTACACATGTGGTAACATTAGAGAACTTAATAAGGAAGTAGCCGTTATCCAGTAGATTGTCTTAGCCAGAAGAATTTAAGATCCTTGCAGTTGTAAAACATCCTACACAAGAATGTGCAAATTCAGGAAAATTTCAATGGTCTGTTCTTTCTGTAAATTTGAAAAAATTGTGTTAGAATGTATCTTAAATTACAAGCCTAAATTTAAAAAAATTTTTGCATTTGTCAGTTTAATTCAATCTAACAAACATTTACGAAGTCACTACTATATAAGCAAGGAATTGTGCTTAGATAGCAGAGAATACACAATAAAAAATAAAAGGTTCCTTTAGGGGCAGAGGCAGGAACCAGGGACAGGGTAAAACTATGTATTTATACAAGAAAGTAAATACAAAGTAACATTTTTGAAAGCCCACACTAATAGCTAGGATGATCAGAAAAGGCCTTGTATGTAAAAAGTGACTTGAACTGGGCCTTTAAGAGAGCCTGGGATTCCAAAAGACAAAGAGGTGAGAAGGAAGACTATTCCAGAATAGGAGACATATCTATGTACAATACAAGGCCAGGTGGTAGGGAATGAAAAATTGTGTCCTGAAAACAGGTTTAGATATAAAGATCAAATAAATAGAAAGGAACCTGTACAGCTTTTTGAACAGGAAATTTTTTTTTTTCTAAATCGTCGTAATTGTTTGAATTTTTTTCTTAGATCTGATCTTCAATTTCATTGGTATGAAGGACTTTTTAGTGTATCGGTGGTTAAGAAAATCCCTGGATAAATGCAGAAAATGTTCTGCAGATCCCTTACTCACTGAAAGGATGTGATTTACAGCTGACTTGCTATTTCAATGTTGCCTTCTTGGTTTGAATCTTTTTTTTTTCTAATTTTTATCATTTTCATCTCAGCTTGTAAAAAAAACACAGAAAACAATATTTGTTTACTTTAATATTTCTTACTTTATGGGGTCATTACGTTCTGTTTGCTTTTTTAGGGAATCCATTTCTTGGTTAAAGTTTTCAACTTTCTGTTCAAAGCTGTGTCTTTTTTTTTAGTGCTTAGCACAGTACCCAGCATTGATCTGTTCTTTTGTTTCATTTGTGACTAACTCTTCATGATCCATTTGGAGTTTTCTTGGCAAAGATACTGGATTAGTTTGCTGTTTTTTTCTCTAGCTCATTTTTATAAATTATAAATTAGGAAATGAGGCAAACAGGAGTTGCGCAGAGTCATACAACCTCTGAGGTCAAATCTGAACACAATAATATAAGTTTTTCAGACTTGGGTCCTGGCACACTGTCCACTGCATAACCAGCTGCCCCTGTGCATGGATAGGATTTCACTGTTTGTTGAACAAATTGATTTGTATATAAAGAATCAGGTGGTAGTCCTCCTGCAGGTAGTATTCATGTTTATAATGAGATTTTTAATAATATGGAGATTTTTTTTTTTAGCTATTCATTATGCTTTCATCTCCATACTCTACACTATCATTTTGTTTGACTTTATAAAGATCCAGATTCTGTTCATGACAAGTTTGGTAGGAAGAGAAAGAAAACACAGAAATTGGTGTATATATGATCCAAAGACTGTTAAGACAAGTTAAAGAGATATAATCTGTCTTGTAAATCAGTATCTTCCCTTGTATCCTTTAGTTTTTTCAGTTATCCTATGTTGTTCATCTAAATACCAACCTACACCCTTCTATTTTTTCCTAGCTGAAAGCTTTTGGACCTAAGGAAAATCCTTTTTTTCTCTTGATGATTGTTAATATTTAGATCCTCTTTACTTCTTTTTATCATCCTTCAGTTGCACAACCCTTGTCTGGTTGAAGCCTGTGCTCTACTGTCTGTTGCTATTAAAATTCATTGAATTTGAATTTACACAATACACCCTTTATGTGGCTCTATCTGTAAAGTTGAAGTTTGCTCATTAGTCTTTGTAGGTTACTACAATTAAGAATCTTTGTTGCTAGGAGGCTTTTACTTCTCCCCAGCTGTAGGAATAACAATAGTCTTGCTTCTTGGGCCCCAAAGGAATGAAGTAGAAGATAATGTATCTGATAGCTTCCAAAACAAATCATGATTTCAAACATCAATTAATGTTGTAGCTAATTTATTATAGATACTTTTAGAAAAAGTTTAGAAAATCTGAGTTAATTGATTTGAAGGGTACCATAGTTGACACTGGCAAAATAATATCTATTTTATTATGGAATAAAGGCAATGACCTAAGCTTCATTATTTAATTGGGAGAAAATGGCCTTTAAATTGATAAGGAAAGTTACAAGTCCATTGACATTCTACAAGGCAAGTTATACTGGAAAAAGACTAGCAATTCCATTGTCTGATAAATGAGGAATTAGACTAGATCATTGCTAAGGTATGAATTCAGCAGCCAACTTAAAATTCTATGATTATACTGTTTCTAATCTGGTTCTGGGAGAAGTGTAAAATTGTGCCTAAGGCATGTAATTTACTAAACCTAATTTTATTTGCAGGGAAGGCAGATGAGATGCTTACACAAAACAGCTGTGCAAAATGGAGCTGGAGGAGCCTTATTTGTGGTAAGTTATTTCCTAGATTATTTCTTTTTTAAAAAAAAATTTTAATAATATTTCCCCAAATACCTGCAAACATAGTTTTCAACATTCACCTTTGCAAAACCTTGTGTTCCAAATTTTTCTTCCTTTCCCACCTTCTTTCCTATCCAAGACAGCAAGCAATCCTGTATAAGTTAAACATGTACAATTCTTCTAAATGTATTTTCATATTTATCATGCTGCACAAGAAAAAAAAGATCAAAAGTGGAAAAAAAACCAAAAAAAAAACAAGCAAGCAAACAACAACAAAAGGTGAAAAACAATTGTTTTGATCCATTCATTCTCTATAGTTCTCTCTCTGGATGCAAGATGGCACTTTCCATCACAAGTCTATTAGAATTGCTTTTAAACACCTAGTTGTTGAAAAAAAGCCAAGTCCATCATAGTTGATCATCACATAATCTTGTTACAGTATACAATGTTCTTCTTGGTTCTGCTCACTAACTTTGCATCAGTTCTTGTAAGTCTTTCCAGGCTTTTCTGAAATCAGCCTGTTCATCATTTCTTCTAGAACAATATTCTATTTCATTCATATAACATAACTTATTCAGACATTCTCCAACTAATGGGCATCCATCAATTTCCAGTTCCTTGCCAGTACAAAAAGAGTTGTTATAAATATTTTTTGCACATGTGGGTCCTTTGTCCTTTTTTAAGATTTCTTTGGGATAGAGGCCTGGTAGATTCACTGTTAGATCATAGGATATGCAGAGTTCCAAATTGCTTTCCAGAATGGGTGGATCATTTAGCAATTACACCAACAATATATTAGTGTCCAATTTTCTCACATCTCTCCCAACATATATCATTATCTTTTCCCTTGACTGCTAGATGGCTCAGTAGATAGAGCACTGGCCTTGGAGTCAGTAGGACCTGAGTTCAAATGTGGTCTCAGATACTTAACAGTTCCTAGCTGTTTGACTCTGGGCAAATAACTTAACTCCAATTGCTTCGCCAAAAAAAAAAAAAAAAATTATTAATCCAAGGTTTTTAGATACTCAGTGCATTGGTTTACACAGATAATTCATTCTTATTGGATTGGATGACTTTCTAAGACTTCTGGCTGTAGTTTACATTAACATAGGAATATCTGTAGCCCAGTAGTCATGTAACTTGTTGGATTTGGTTCCCAGGGATAGACATGCTTTATAATAAAAAGGTCTTTTGTCTTTCCATCATATTTGGGGCCCCTCTTCAAAATATTCCTGTTTATTATGCAAACTATTTTGCATTGATAAATTAAAAAGGAGCAAGGGCTTTAAATATCCATAAACTTTATATATACACGTGTGTATGAATGTAAAACATACCACTGACCAATTACTTGAATTTGTGGGCCTCAATAAGGGTTGAAATTTTGAGGTTTCTTTTCCCAATATACATCATCAATTCATTGAATGAGTTCAGATAAAAACATATAAACATATCTTTAGATCCCTTCTGACTTTTCTCACTAACATTAATTACCCAGATACAAGAATAGAAAGGAAAAATCTAGCAACTCAGCCGAACATCATATGAAATAATAATTTCAAGTAAAAGTTTATAGAATTTAGTTCAGATATGCTCTAGACAAGAAATGGAATTATGAAGAGAGTAAGTAATGAGTAATCTGTAAGGGAAAAGATTTTGGCATGGGATTGTCATACTACAATAGTAACCATGTAATTTATATTAAAAAATGTCAGTATACTTAAGTGTCTAAAGTTGTCAGACAAACTAAGATGACAAATATTAAGCTCCTTGGACATCAATTTACTCATCTGTAAAATGAGGCAGTTGTCTAGAATATTTGTGAAGTCCCTTCTAGCTCTGTCTAATGCTACTGACATACATGCTATAGTCAGCCAGTTATTAGGTCAGTGTGGTACACGGTGAAAAGAACTCTGTATTTAAGAATCAGGACAATTGTGTTACAATCCTTACTTTACTCTGTATCTCCCAGTTCGGAAAATAAGGTTAAACTAAACATGTCTGACATATCATCTGGCACTTAACATTTTATGATTCAACATCAGTATTCTGTTTGTAATTGCATCACAAAAAGGGGAAAAGAGTTGATTTTCTGTTTTTGGGGTTGTTTTTTTTTTTAATGGTGGGAGAACAGAATAGCTTTCCATTACATTTACTTTTTTTTGTTTGTTTATTTATTTTAGTTAAAGCTTTTTATTTTCAAAATATATACATGGATAATTTTCAACATTCACCCTTACAAAACCCTGGGTTCTAGTTTTTTTCCTTTTTTTCTTCCCACCTCCTCCCCTGGTTGGCAAGTGATCCCATATATATATATATTTCTCCACATGCTATGCATGCTGCACAAGAAAAATCAAATCACAAAAGGGGGAAAAAATAAGAAAGAAAACAAAATGCAAGCAAACAACAAAAGTGTGAAAATACTATGTTGTAATTTACATTCAGTTATCACTGCCCTCTCTGGATGCAGATGGTTTTTTTTTTTTTTTTTTTTTTTTTTCATCACAATACCATTGGAACTGGTCTGAATCATCTCATTGTTGAGGAGAGCCAAAGACAATTTTGAAAAATTAAGAATCTATTCCAAAAAATCCCTAGGTTTCCTCAATCATTCATTATAAAATTCTACCACATATGAATTAATCTAAATGTTTTCTGAACCATATCACTTTGTATAATTTTATAAATTTATTCATCACTACTTTAAATTAATGTAGCAAGTACTAATTTATGTCTCAACTGATATTTTTACCCATCAAGGTTACAGAGATTGTTGATGCTCATATACAGGAAAATTTTATATTAGTACTAGATGTGCTTTATAATTCAAACATTTTGAAGGCCCTATTTCCAAATTTTTTCTTCATAATCTAGCTTCTTAAATTGTGTGCCATGACCTCATATAATATCTTAATAAATCTTATTATTAATAAATGTTTGATTTGCATACCTACTTTATATACCTATGTACCTGGGATCATGTAAAAATTTCTTGGGTAAAAAGAGAGTGTGGAGAAAGTGTAAATAAATTTTGTTCTATAAGATTTATTTGTTTAACCTAAGATGAAGTCTCAAAATTTTAAGGGAATATTCATATTGTTTCTGAAATTTGATATAAATAAAACCCATGTTTACTTAGCTTATCCATATTATCTGTAATTTTATAGATTGATAAAATCATATTTATTTCCATATTTCTAGAATGGATCCTGATTTTTCCATCAGTCTTAAGGAATCCCTTTCATCCTAATCAAATCCCAATTTGCCATTGTTACTGCTGGACAAACTAATGGAAATATACTAAAACCAGGAGATTAGCTGTCATGTTCAACTATAGTTAACTATATTGTGTTCAAAAATATTAATTCAACAAATATCTTGAGTATAGAGTTGTACTTGATATTCTGTGTGTTGGAGAAAAGGGAAAATTATTACAGGGTAAGACATGATTCTTGCCTTCATGCCACTAAGTTTAGTAAGAAAATAAGAATTTTGTGAAATAAGAAAGAAGTTAAGTAATGATCAGAGTGTTCTGTGGTTTAAATAAATGTCTAATTTAAGGATAGTAATGATCTTTATTAAAGTTCCACTAAGATATTTTAATGTGGAGAATGACCCGGGGTTCTCAAAGGTAATGCTAGTGGAGCATATGGTCTGGCATGTTGTGCATCTTTGCTTTGAGTTTTATTATCCAAAGACTATCATAAAGTAGAAGCTTGGTCACTTAAGTGATTGGCACTTTTTAAAATTTTTGGCCATGGCAATTCATTTGTTAAGATAAGAAGCATTTGAGTTGGTGAATGGAAGGGATTTTGAAAAACCCAGCATTAGATGGTGTGTAAAAGCTTATTTTTAAAACATTGTTGCTTCAACAAGGACTTTTAAAGTTATCAAACTATGCATACCCTTTGATCCAGCAGTATTACTACTGGGTTTATATCCCAAAGAGATCTTAAAGAAGGGAAAGGGACCTGTATGTGCAAAAATGTTTGTGGCAGCCCTCTTTGTAGTGGCCAGAAACTGGAAACTGAGTGGATGCCCCTCAATTGGAGAATGGCTGAATAAATTGTGGTATATGAATTTTATGGATATTACTGTTCTGTAAGAAATGACCAGCAGGATGATTTAAAAAAGGCCTGGAGAGACTTAGATGAACTGATGTTGAGTGAAATGAACAGGACCAGGAGATCACTATATACTTCAACAACAATACTATATGATGATCAATTCTGATGGAAGTGGCCCTCTTCAACAATGAGATGAAACAAATCAGCTCCAATAGAGCAGTAATGAACTGAACCAGCTACACCTAGTGAAAAAACTCAGGGAAATGAGTGTGAGCCACTACATAGAATTCCCAATCCCTCTTTTTATTCACCTGCATTTTTGATTTCCTTCACAGGTTAATTGTACACGATTTCAAAGTCCGATTCTTTTTGTGCAGCAAAATAACTGTATGGACATGTATATGTATGTGTGTATATATATATATATATATATATATTGTATTTAACATATACTTTAACATATTTAACATGTATTGGTCTACCTGCCATCTGGGGGAGAGGGTAGGGAGAAGGAGAGGAGAAATTGGAACAAAGGGTTTTGCAACTGTCAATGCTGAAAAGTTATCAGTGCTGAAAAGTTATACAAGCATATATCTTGTAAATAAAAAGCTATAATTAAAAAAAAAAAAAGACTTTTTAAAACCATGAAATACTCTTGGGAAAATTACATTTTAAGTAATTTATTAAAAAAATTTTTTTTTCTCTTTCTATAGCACAGAGATACTCCTGAAAATAACCCAGATACTCCATTTGATTTCACACCAGAAAACTACAAGGTATATTCATACCATGATATATATGGTATATTCATAAGGTATATTCATAACATGATGTTTAAGATAGAAAACATTGACTCATTTGTATATGACAGGTGTTTGGGTTCTTTTTTTTATATATAGAGGATAGAAGCAATTGTAAAGAATTACCCAGAGGGACATAAAGCAGCAGCTGTGCTTCCAGTACTGGACTTAGCCCAAAGGCAGAATGGATGGTTGCCCATTTCTGCCATGAACAAGGTATTTAATATAATTTTATTGATTTTATTTTATAATGAGTAGTGGGATTTAAGTACTAGCTTTTATAAAAAATTCTTATGTAAAAGTATCAGATTGTAGAAATTCAAATTTCTTTTATAATTTAGATATTATAAATTATAATATAGATATAAACTAGATATAATTTAGAGGTTTAGACAATTTTATTTGTATTTATACTGGTCTCATATAAAATGTCAGGAGCCTTGGAAAGATGCAGTTTTTTGCCCTGATAGGAAGGGAACAGTGAAAAGTTACATAATGTAATGAAAAGATTATAATATCAACCAAGGTTCCACAGAAGATATAAATTATGTTTACATGATTAAAGTTCTTTGAAGAAGAAATGTATTTAAATGTAATAACTGAAGGGCAGCTAGGTGGCACAGTGGATATTAGATAGAGTGCTAGGCCAAGAATCAGGTGCATTCATCTTCCTTCATTCAAGTCCAGCCTCAGATACTTAGTTATGTGACTTTGGGCGAGTCACTTTAATCCTGTTTGCCTTAGTTCTTCATCTGTAAAATGAGCTTAAGAAGGAAATGGCAAACTATTCCAGTATCTTTGCCAAAGTAACCCTAAATGGAGTCATGAAGACTTGGACACAACTAAATAGCAGCAGTAATGACTGGATCCAGTAAGATAAAAGTAAATTAAAACATTCTGTCTGACAGTATGAAAGAAAATGTGGAAATATTGCCCTATTTTGAATCAAGGTTTCCAATTGTACTGCTCCATAATTAGTGATTTTAATTTGATAATTAAACTGGACATATATAAACTTGAAGGTAGACATGAAAAAAAAAAACACTACTGGAGAAAAGGAGCATTTTAAAAAAAAAATTTCTACAGAAAAAAATAAATCACAGCATTTGAAAGCATATTTTAATATAATAGGTCCAAAAGAACTACAAAACTGAAATGATTCAGAAGATTCGTGCTTTTTTTTTTCTTTGGATTGCTTAATTCCGTAACTAATTTTCACACACTTTTAATTCTAACTCTGACCATAGTGCTTACTTCTTGATCAGATGTACATGCGCACAAGATTTATCAAAACTGTCTTATCTTATATTGCTCAGTCAGAAAAGATAATAGAAAGTTCATCATTTTCACCTCAAAGTGTTTTGACTGGCTCCACCTTCACAATAGAGTATAGAATGCTTGGAGTTGAATCATGAAATTTCATAGATTAGATAATATTAGAGCACTTAATAATAAAAAAAAAATAGCGTAGTAGTTTTTGAGATGACTAAACTAGTTAAAAAGCCTGTCTCATTTTGTACAAGATACAGATGTTTTGATTATAGTGAGAAGTACAAAACAAATAAAAGGTTATATTTTTAAACTAAATGAAGGTAAATGGTAAGCATATTCTTGGATTCAAAGTACATTTAGAATGAAAATTTTAGGTAGTAAAGAGATTGTGGATGTCTATCCTCATATCTATGATTTGTGGTTATTTCTTCTCACAAAGAATTATTAAGCTCCATTGAAAAAGTTGTTAATTTTTATTAATGATATATAGCAATTGCCTGATAATAACCCTGAGGTAGGTACTATAAGTTATTATCTACATTTTTACAAACAAGGAAATTCAGAAAAATGAATTTACTTATCCAAAGTTGGATAGCATTAAAAAAGCAAATGAGGATGGAAAACCAGGTCTTCTGACGCTTACATTCAGAATTATTCACAATGCTGTGATTTAAATAGAACAATTTTAAAAAACCAACACTAATAACTGCTTACATCTATGGAGGGGGAAAAAATCATCTACATAAATATATGCAAGATACAAAATAAATGAGAGATACTCTTAGAGAAGATACAGTATAGAGGAGTTTTGGGGGGCTAGTCAGAAAAGCCTTCCTGTAGACTGATCTTTGAGTTGAGTCTTGAAGGAAGCCAGAGAATGTAAGAGGCCATTTCATTCTAGATAAGGAAGATCACAAGTACAGAAATAGGATGTGGAATGTGTAAAGAATAGCAAGTACAACTATATTGTGGAATGGTAAGGAGGGAAGTAATTTGTAGAAGGAACCAGATTGTGAGAAGCTTTAATTAAAGAGACAAAGGAGTTTAAATTTGATATAAGTAATAGGGAGCCACTCCACTTTGAACAGTGGGTCGGCATGATCAGATCTGTATTTTAGAAAAATCTGTTTGGCAGCTGTGAATGATAATTTATCGTGGAGAGAAGGGAGGGACTTGAGTCAGTGAGACTTATTGGGCTATTGTGGAAGTCTAGGTGAGATATGAGGGCCTGAATGAAGGTGATAGCTGTATGAGTAGAGAAAAGAGACAGGTGGAAGTTTGATAACTGATTGGATATGTGAGGTGAATGAGAGTGATACAAAGATAACACCAAGGTTGCAAACTTGAATAACTGAAATGATGGTGGTATTAACAAAAACAATAGAAGTTTAGAAATAGGTTTTGGGAAAAAAAAAAGTTCTGTTTTGGATATGTTGATTTTTGAGATCTTAGACTGCATAAATATAATTGCATCAATGGGGGCAGATAAAATTAAGTGACTTGAATGTATATAGAAAAAAAGAGGGCCTAAGCTAAGATTTGGAGGACATTTACAGTGGATGTAATATAAATAATGATTTAATGAATGAAACTGAGGAGGGGGTCAGATAGGTAGGAAGGATAATCAGAAGAGAATATCTGTGGCCAATAGCTTAGCACTTTAAGGATAGCCATAAGTGGTGAGGCCAAATTTGAACTCAATTGTGACTGGCTTCAGCTTCACTGCTTTATCCATTGTACTATCTGGCGACTGTCAAATGCTGTAAAAAAAGTCAAGGACAGTGCATAAAAGTTAAGAGTAAACAATGATTTAAAAATTGAGAAAAGAAATTGAATTTTGAAAACATTTGATAAATGTTTTCTAGTCAATAACAATTGATTTGAGCAGTTTTTTCCTCATTGGTCAACATCAGGCATAACTTGTCCTTTGAGAATTTTTTGATTTCTACAAAATGAAGCTAATTTTAAAATCAAGAACTTTGGAAATACCCTTAAAGCATTAATTTATGAGCAGTCAATTTTTGCTAATTTTTCTTAAAATATTCTTATGTTTTAGGTTGCTGAAGTTTTACAAGTACCTCCAATGAGAGTATATGAAGTAGCAACCTTTTATACAATGTATAATCGAAAGCCAGTTGGAAAGTATCATATTCAAGTCTGCACCACTACACCTTGTATGCTTCGAGATTCTGACAGCATACTGGAGGCCATTCAGAAAAAACTTGGTATGGAACAGATTTTTATTTTTTTTTTTATTTTTTTTTTTGCTTAAAAAAAGGAAATATTAGTTTTGGAGGGATTTGACAAAAACCCATATTTCTTCTTTCATATACAATTTAATTTGAAGGTATAAAAACATACATTATATTTTGCAAATAAAGTATAGAAATTGAAATTAAAACCCAAGAATACAGATATAGGAACACTAGAGTATTCTACCATACCCATATTTCCACTGAGTTACCTTCTTAATATGTTTATTTTCTTTTATCTTAGGCTTATTTTTGTCCTTTTCTCAGCCTCAAAACTTTCTCCTTCTAAACATTTCAGAAATCACTACTTTATATTATGTTCTCTATAACAGTATCTAAAGAATGATTGAACAAATGAAGTAAGTGTATTTCAATAGGCACTGGCATTCTTCACTAAGAAAAGTCTTAAATGTTATGGCAAGGAGACAGGCTTTATAAAGTGACCATTACATAAATTCATTTGTAACTTATAAATTTGTTCTCCTGGTTTGTCCTCTTACCTGTCTGGCTCCAGAGTCTCATTCACTAAATCTTAATCCATATGACATCCACAAGTGTCCCCCAAATCTCTGTTCTAGGCTCTCCTATGGAGCAGAAACATTTTTTCTTACACTACATCTAATTGTTTGGCAAATCTTGATTTTATTTCTTCCACATCCATTCTCTGCTAAAGCTGCCAATACCTTACCCTAATTGTTTTTCTTAAGTTATTCACAGAACTGCAAAAAAAGCCTTAATACACAGACCCATACCATTCCCCTAATTAAAAACCTTCTTAAGTTTCATTTAAGACATTCCATATAATCTAGATATCTTTCAAACTAATTTTCCCAATGTTGTTTTCCTTTAAGCACTTTGCAAGTGATTCACATTCTTTGGATTTGTGTATATACACTGGTCATTCCTTTTTCTCATATTGGTTCCCCTCCTTCCCCCCCTTCTCCTCCCTCCAGTTAGGAAGTATTTGAGAAGTTATAATATCCCAGTGAAAAGAATTCAGTACCTTTTATATAGCTCCAATTAGACTTTTTTCCCCTTCCCTCAAGCCTAAATTCACCTCTGTTAGTCTTAACTCAAATGTTCTAAAATCATTATTTCTCTAGTTTTGTGTCTAAATGTCCTTATATTTGTATTTTCTTAACCATATGATACTATTCAGCCACCTTCCTTCTAAATCTCCCCTTATCCTGCTCTTTTAAAATAAGATATACTTAGTCCTATTGCAATTTTGGTTCTTATCCCGTCAAATTTCAGTGATGCTTAAGAAGTCAAATTCAGCTCCTTAAATATATAGCTCACTTCATTAGACATACTTGTCATAAATTTTTAAATCTACATATGAGGCCATCAGCATTATTACTACTGACTTTTAAAATTTTTTTTCTGTTAATATTCGTTTCTGTTCCTATTCAAACTATATTTTATCTAGCTTAGTATATATATAATGGCTTTTTTCTCCTTTTGCCTTTCTTTTTATTTAATAACCTTTTTTAAGTGACATCTGCAAGACTCCAGGCACATACATTCTTACCAGACCTTGTTTGTCACACCTATTTATTGCTGGCCATAGAGCAGTTTAATCAGCACTTCTTTCCCCCAATATGCTTCTCTTTGGAAGCTTTTGCACAGTAATGAAAACATCTCTAGTAATGAGGACTTCAATTTCTTACCCAGGACTTCTTCATCTTTGGTAATGCTTTTTAGGTTCCTCCTGGCAGAATCATTTTGTGCCTTCATAAATACCATAAGTGAATAGTTGTCATCCAGTTTGACAAGTCTTGGGAGCTTCTCTATTTGATTCTGGTCACATGTCATAGAAGGACATAGGATTTTTCTATTGTTATTAAATTGACAAATAGCTGTCTTATTATTCCTGAGCAGGGACTGGCCAGCCCACCACTACCTATTGCTTCTTTCTCTGATCCCTAAATTTATATGGTTTCTTAACTGTAGATTCATATCATCATTCCTTGGAGGATAAGATATTGTTTCCTTTTCAAAAGTTTTAGGTCTCTCCCTTTTAGGAAGATTTTATCTTTCTAAAGCTCCAAATGTCCATTGGTGGTTCTTCCCTTTCTCCTTTGTGTCATGTTCTTTTATTCTCTGTCTTCAAATTCCTTTTTTCTTGTAATGGAGCTATTAAAAAAAAATCATTTTCCTTGATAATCTACAGAATAGAGAGAGGTGTTCTTTGAGTCCTTATCTTTCCAGGAGAAACATCAGTCTGTACTTTCAACCTAGGTCACTATTATGGCCACAGCAAAAAGAAACACTACACATTCTGTGCAGAAACTTCTCTTTGCTTTCATTCTTTTTTGGAAATTGGGTCCTCAACCTTCTGTTTGTTAGCTCTCTTGGCAAAGTCTCCAGAAGAATTCTCTTCACATAACTCCCTTTTCATGTCATGTCTTACTGATATATCCAGTTCTCCTCTTCCTCTACTTTTTTAGCTTTTCAAATTTTTCCTTCTGCCCTGCTGACTTGGAACTTTCTTGAATCTCCCCAAATTTCCAATTCCCAAATTCATTCTTCAGCTATAACAATTGTCTGCTGATCCTTTTAGCACCTTTTCTCTCCTATTGTTCTCCTACTGAAGTTATAAGTAGAATACCACCTGTGGAAATCCTTTTCTTCCTTCAAGATCCAGTTCAGGCACCTCCTTCATAAACTTTACCTGATCTTCATCACCCCACCCCACCCCCACCCCCGCAGGTTAAATTTTCTTAGTGCTTATACTGTTATCATATTCATTTCTATTGCTTTCTTTAGCCACAACATTAAAAATAAGCTCCTTGAATATAGTGATTGGAGTTTTTCACCTTCCTTGCCTCAATGTTGCAGCAACATAGTACCTTGTGTATGGTAGGTACTTAATAAAAATTTTCTGACTTTAACTGAATTAAGTGATTTCCTCAGATGCAGCTAGACCAGAACCCAGATATCCTAATTTTCAGTTACTCAGATTTTCAATTAAATATTTCATTCATAGTTATGTACTAAAAATTCTGGGACCTTCCTTCCCCACACTAAATTGAAAAAGTAAACTGATAAAGAGAAATTTGAGAACTTTGTAAACAGTAGACATAATTATACAAATTACTTTTTAAAAAACCTTGACATGAGAAGCTATTAAAACTTAACCATTCTTTCTAAGAATTATGTTCTGAAATGTACTGTGCTAAATATTTAAAATTGGCCAAATCCCAGAAAGTAGATTTATATGTTAAAATGTGATTTTGGTAGTAATCATTTCTTTTTTTTTAGGTATTAAGGTTGGAGAAACAACACCTGACAAGCTTTCACACTAATAGAAGTGGATTGTTTAGATGCCTGTGTAAATGCACAAATGATTCAAATAAATTATAATTACTATGTGAGTATTTCACTTTCATTAAGTTTAGAATTATGTGTTAGTATCTTGAAATAATTTCAAATAAGTGGAGTTTAGATTTCCTGTATTTTCCCTCATTTTATCTAGTCAAGTTATTTATTTCCATCTCTTCTGAGTTCATCTTTAAGGCTAATCATATTAGTCATACTAATCATATTAGTAACTTTTAGTAGAATCAGTTTTTTGAGTGAATTTCTTCTTACTTATGCAAACACTTGAAATATTTAAAGATGGGGCAGCTAGATGGTACAGTGGATAGAGCACTGGCCCTGAAGTCAGGAGGACCTGTGTTCAAATTTGGCCTCAGACACTTAAATCTTCCTAGCTGTGTGACTCTGGGCAAGTCATTTAACCCCAATTGCCTCAGCAAAAAGAAAAATTTAAAGATGTCATTTGTGAAATCTGGTTTCACATTCTTAGCATGTGTTAGTTCACATTGATAAGTGTTTGTTTCTGTTGGGAACATTAGTATTTCAGTCATTGGACAAAATTCGTAAAATGACTGGTGATAAGAAAAAAATAATCCTTAGTCTTATGCCATATTGTGTTATAAAGTTGCATTTTCATAGAACATTTTCCTTTTCATGTGAGGATTAAGCTTATTAAAACAGATTTCCCAAAGCAAGTCTGTCATGGAATAATTTACCAAAAAAAAATTGTCTCAGCTTTTTTCTTTACAACATAATTGCTGTTTAGTGATCATAACTCCTTTTTAAAGACATATACTTGATAGTACTTATTTCTTGTTCTGTGGGTAAGATATGTCTTTCTGATACAGGTATTATCAAATTCTCCTTTGGTACTTTAATACATCACTTCAAGAGTGCAAGACTATTAAGACTATTAACTATTATTCTTACTATTAATGGAAATTTCATGTTCATAATGTTGGTGATTTTGCAAACTACAAAGTACTATGTAAATGCTAGTTTGCTAATTAGTTAACTAGAATCTTCAAGTTAAATAGGAACCCATTGGAGTTATAGTAGAGTGGGAAGGGTAGGTGATATGATCAGACTACACTTCAGAAAAATAACTTTGGGAACTGAATGGAAGATGAATTAGAGTTAGGATAGACTTGAGACAGGGAAATAAGTTAGTTTCCTTTATGATCCTGTGTATCTTAGACATTTAAATATATTTTGAGGATTTCATGGTTTATTAGACTGTCAAAGAGGTCCATGACACAAAAATTTTCAGAACCCCATGGGTTTGGGGGAAGAAATTTTTGACATTTAAAGTTTAAGATTCCTATGGAACATCCAGTTCAAGTGGCAAAAGGCATTTAGTGATGTGGAACAAATTCCTCAAGTAAGACTAGGGCTAGAACACTAAGCTATGGAAGTTATGAGTGGAGGGATCCTGGACCTTAAAGCCATCTAGCAAGACCCTGTTTTTCCCCCCTCTCCCATTTAGATTATGTTCCCTATATTATATGTTGGATTTTATTGTATTTGAATTATTTGAAAAACGACAACAAATGTCAATTTTAATTTTATTCTATTCTCTTATTCATTCGTGATTTTAGTTTTAGTTTTAATTGATGTGTTTTTAACACAAGTCTTGTAAACATGGTGAATGACATGGAGTATACTAACAACATCTATTGTTTTAGTTACTGTGATAGATTTATTTTATTATCATTAGGCAAGAATTCTTGAAAATAATGTAATTTGTAAATCATTTAGTAACAGAATTAATTGAAAGTTGTTTATGGACAGACATGTTAAGTGTTTTAGAAAGGCTTACAAGATCTTCTTGTATGAAAACAGGTTGTGTGTCATTATATAATTATTATGTGACTAATAATTTAGGGGTAAGAAATAGTTGCCAGGTGCTTCAAGCTATCTGTTGGAACACTTGCATCCTAGTTGTACATATAGTTTGTACCCCTACAACCACCATACAGTTGTAGAAGAGAAAGAGGCCGGCTCAAAGAAGTGTTCTCTTGACTCTACCTTCAGTTATTTCTCATACACCATGCTGCGTATCCCCTCCTGTACACTAGACGTAGTAAGTGGAAGTGTTCTCTTCAAAAGAAAATAATAGCCTTTACTGTTACTTGATTAGAAAAAATAATAAAAATGGTTATGTAGTATGTAGTAATCACATGTTCAGCTGTTAAATAATTTAAAATTTTTTATATATTTTTGTTCATAGGAAGATTTGACACCTAAGGATATTGAAGAGATACTTGATGAGCTTAAAGCTGGCAATGTTCCAAAACCTGGACCAAGGTATGTTTTTATTTACTTAATGCAAATTTAAATGTTTGCATATTTTTAAAGGAGATGTTTGTTCCTTCAATTTACAGGTGTTGGAAAGGACTGTAAAAGTCCTTTAGTTTTTTTCCCTGAAGCAAGAATCTTTACTGCAATTAATATTACTATTTGATTAAGTCTCTCCTTGAAAACAGTGATAAACAGTGATAGACTATCTCATAAAGTTAATATTTTGATCCAAAATATACTTATTTTCTGCCTTCTAGTTTTTGTTTGACCTTTAGAAACAAACGCAAAATATCTACACAGCTTACTTCTGCATGGTAGCACTTCAAACATCATCTTTCCCTTAAGTTTTCCAGTCTTTTTCCTGGGCAAGTACCTCTTGATTTTTCCTCATGTAGCAGGATTATCACAGCTTTCAGCAGTAGCACCTCACCATTTTTCTGTGGGTATTTAGATTATGACAATACTTCACATATGGCCTAAGATTCATAACTTAGGAATTCTACTTTGCTCAGCAAATCTGTTATGATGATGTTCCTTGAGCTGGATATATTATCTTCCTATAATTTTTCAGTTACTATTTTTATCAGCTATTTCAAACTATTAGCTCATGCTAAACTTGGAATCAACTAGAATTCTCGAGTATTTTTCTTGAGGAGGTCCATTAAATCAGTCTTCCATTTTGTACTTCTGTTGATTTTTAAATGAAAGTCATAAAAATCCATTTTTTAAAAGTCTGTGCATTAAAGCCTTTTTCTAGATCTTTTTGACTTCACATTCTGCTATGTTATCTTAGCTTTTTCTTAGAATTTTTGATGTGCTTTTAAAAGTCTTGTAAACATGGTGAGTGACATGGAGTATACTACTAACAACATGCCCCCGTGATATGTTCCTAGAGAATCTTGTCATTGGGTTGACAATATTCATCAATGGATTCTTTCAGTTTTACAGCTTAAAGAACTATTTATAAATTCACTAAATTATGGAGTCTACATTTCTTTATCTTGCCAAAGGCATATCATGAGACCACTAAATTCCTTGCTAACAATCAAGATATACCCTGTATCTGTCATATTTAGTAGTGCCACCATGTGATATGTTCTTAGGAAAGAAGTCATTCACAGAAAGCATTATGTATTCATTAATTGCTCACAAACCACTTTTCAATATCAGGGTTTAATTTTTTTAACATTTTATTTTTTGCTTTTATTTGTAAAGACAATTTTTAATAATTTTTAGTTAAAAAATTTTTTCCCTCTCCTTTTCCTCTTCCCCTTTTGTAAAAGGTAAGCAATTTTGATTTAGATTATATATGTGCAATTGTGTGAAACATTTCCATATTTGTCATGTTATAAAAGAAGATGTACAGGAGAACCATGGAAAAAAAAATGAAAATAGTATGCTTTGATCTGTATTCAGACTCCCATCAGTTTTGTCTTGAATCATTAAGTTAGTTATGGTTGATTATCACATACTGTTACTATTATTGTGGTACAATGGTCTCTGGTTCTTGTCATTTCAGTTTGTCTTGGAAGACAGTTTTTCTGAAATACCCCTGCTCATATTTTTAAAAAAATTAATATCTTCATTGCCAAGGGTCAGCAATATTATGCCCAGTCTATATATTTATTCTTAGAGGCACTATTTACCTATCTCTGCCTTTTTTGCACTTTTCCTCCTCTTCATTTCCCAAAGTTAAATCTGTATTGTCTAACTCAAACTTAAGCCTAACCCATTTCCTTTTCCAACTGTTAAGAAGAGAGCGTTAAACTTGAACTTTGAGATTGTGATATTTTTACATCTTAATTCCTTTTTGACTCTAGTTTTGATAATAAAACTCTTATAAATTTGTCCTACGTTTATATTTTTTCTTGAGGATGAGTATCACTTATTTCCTTTTTTGCAGATGTTAAATATAATCTCAGATTTCTCCTTATTCAGGCATATTTGTCCCATTTAATATTTTGTTTAGTAACATAGCTTTCTGTAATGAATTCTATTTTTGAAGTTTAATTGGAATATCTAAGTTAAGAATATCTCAGCATCTGTCCAGAATTTTTAAACCTTATAAAACTGAGGCATCTTTTCAGTTCCTTTAAAATAATGTTTTAGAAGTTAAACTGTACAATGGATGATCAGGTTTTTTTTTCCAAAGACATGATAAAATGCACTTCCCTTTCTAATCCTTCGCAGAAATATGGGAGACTTATACTGTCAGTTATGTTGGTATATTGGTATTTTGAACTGCTTGTTGTTTAAACAAGAATAGTAAAATTCAATTTAAAAAAAAAAAAAGTTTTTTGCTGTCTTTTTAAAAAACATTAGTAATTTCCAAATTTCCTTAGGGTATATCCCATTTAGTGATTGACAGTATATGCAAAGGATCTTTTCATATTTCTTTATCATGGTAATGACATGAAGGTAAATGAAATCTAGATACAAAAATCTTCAAACTTCAATTTCTACCAAATCTTTTTTCAGTATTAAATAGCGAATTAAATAAGCTTCGGTGACAACTTTTCTGTCTACATTGCTGCTGAAAGTTTATTTTTAAAAAATCATTGATAATCAAGAAATAAGTGAATACAAATGAAGTTTGGTGAGAACTTGTTCTAGTCTAGGACTACCTCTAACATAACATTTGCAAATCTTTGGGTTTTCATTGTGGATGGAAAACTGCCACTCCTCTTGTGGTCATTGGGAAGGCAGTGTCTTAAAAGATCAAAAAGCACTTACTGTCTTCTCAAGAAAGAGGTAGATTAAGATCTTGGACAATTTCCCTTATCTATAAAATGAGAATGTTGGACTAGATGACCTAAAAAAAATCTCTTCTTGTCTTAAATCTGTTTTATTTATAAGTAAACTCACAATAGAAATATAAAAGCATCACTTCCATTTTATTTTAGGTAAATATGTTTAAATGAAATCAAATATTTGAGCCCCTGTATTGTGAAGAGTACTTTGCTAAATTGATTCTGAGATTGGTTGTATTTTAAATGAATTCAGAAATACTGAGTAATAAAACATTAATGTGCTCACTATGGTTAGAATTTTTATTATAAGATTAGACATTGGTTAGGAAGAAGAGTTTTAAAACATTTTTTTCATTAAATCTAATAGTTACGTGGTTTGACTGTCTTTGTTTTGTGAGGTAGGAAAAGGAAAAAGGAAAGAAAAGGATTATAGAACCAGAACTGAGACCATCAGTAAGTTTAGAGTTCCAGTCTGCTTTGATTACTAATATTTGATCCTATGCACATCAGCTTTGATAACTTTTTAGATTAATATTAAAAGATCAACAATCAGGGACTTGAAAATTTCCTGGTCCAAATTGAGAGCTTGAATATATTAAAGTTAATATCGAGTGGGATTAGTTAATCTAAAGTTATTATCAGTGGGAAATCAAATTCCTTTACTTAAAGAAAAAAGTAGACAAATAGATGGCATTTTAAAATACACATTAGGGAAATAATTTCATGCAACACTTAATATGGGAAAATCCTAGCATGAATTGAAGAAAGCAAGACAACACGTCACTTCAGTTTTATATCTCTTTGGAACTTCATTTTCCTTTCTGCTGCATAATAGATTCAGGTTCATATCCTTGGTTTACCTTGGTTTAGACATCTTTTTATTAACAAACTGAACCAAGAAACTGATAAATGAGAAAGTTTCCCTGAACATTTTCAGAATGAAGGCAAGGTAAAATATCAGTAAGAGAATAGGAGAGATGAAAACAGATGTTGAGTTAGAATCTGTTAATGGGATATAGGACACATTGTTCAAACATGCAGATGATTTTAGGGGCAGGAAAGTTAAAAATAGAATAAAGCAAAGGTTGTCTATTCCAGCTATTTTTATTCATACATCTTTATTAAAATAAACTCCTTGAGAGCATGGATTATTTCATTCTTTGTATTTGTATCCTCAGAACCTAGCCCCTTAGTAGGAGATAAATCAAATAATTGATTGCTTCTTCAGAATCTGCTGTGTCCTTCATTTTTACTTCTGTGCTACTCACCTTGATTGCTCCAGTAGCTATACTCTTCCTCCAAAGGATATTTTTAGATAATCCTAACACCAACATATCCTCTTATCAAAAAGTGTAAATTACAAGTATGCTTTGACTTTCCTTCCCATGACCCAGAAGCATTATTTTCAAGCAACCCAGAAAATATTTTCCAAACCATAAAGAACCCAGTATTTCTATTTCTAAATATAGTCACTGTAAAAAGAATTATATGCAATATTGTCTAAGCAGATAGGTTAAAACCAAGTTGAAGGTTATTGCCAAGCCTCAAGCCCTTTTTTGTTTAGGGAACTCTCTGCCCCAAATGTGATTTCCTTGGCAGAATGGACAGATGAGAAGAATATATCCAATAGCTGTGAATGCAGTTAAAGCAGTGGTAGCCATAGGGTGCTGGAACTCGGTCAAAAACTAAAGGTGCCAAAATTACCCACTGCATCACAGGCAGTGGCCAGTGTCTCCAACTTGTTTTGCCATTAGACATCCATGACTGTAGAAGAGAGACTGATGACTGTGCAACTCTGCCTCACTTAAATCCAATTCATGTGCAAGTCAAGACTTATCACCCAATGATGTCATCAGTGGTCTTTAAATACAAAGGATAAATAATATGTAATACTGTACTTCCCGTTCGTTGTTAATAGGTCTCAGTTTAAATGAAATTTCAAAATATAAACATCCTAGAGTCATGGATTTAGAATTAAAAGGAACTTTGGAGGTGAACAAGTACAATTCCCTTGTTATATAGATGAAGAACCTCAGGCATGGTGAAGTTAAATTTTTAGTTCAGGGTTATTACTCTATTTTTCAGGAGTCCAAAAAAAAAAAAAAAAAAAATGACAGTTTTATTTAAATCAAGCCAGTTATAGGTTGGAAGATGAGGCAATCCATAATTTCACTTGGAAATGACTAAACAGTAAAAATTTATTATTTTATTTGAACTTTTGAAGTTGAAAAAAGTTAATTCCCTACTTGTCTTTCTGCTAATAGTTTAACTGTGGCTCTTTAGAGTTTTTAGGGTTATTAGTAAAATCTTAAATGTTTCTTTTGTTTTTTTCTCTTCAAGGAATGGACGTTTCTCTTGTGAACCAGCTGGTGGTCTTACATCTTTGACTGAGCCACCCAAAGGACCTGGTTTTGGTGTGCAATCAGGCCTCTAAGTAATTTGTATGAATTTGTGTAAAAACCCTAAATAAACCTGTGAAAATATTTCTCAGTACATTTAAAATAAATTAAAACTAATCTCCCCACCTATGGAAATTTAATATTGTATATTCTGGTTTGTGTTTACATTGGTGTTAACATAGATTTTAATTGTTATAAATACCATATAAAAATACACAAAATATCCTCTTTAAATCTTTTGGGTACTTTGGCTAACACACTATTATGTGTTTTGTAGGTATAAATATTTTTTTCCAACCATATTCATTTCAGCAACATAGTTCACATTTGACATGAAAAAGTATCTAATCACAATTAAATATGATTCTTGTCACATTTCAGTTCCTAAAATTGTATTTTGATATTCCATTGTAATGTTTTCTAAGTCGTAAATATCAGATTAATGATTATGATAGCTAACATTTATATAGCACTGTGCCAAGGATGTGTATGTGTTCACGTAGGTATAGCACTGTATTTTCCTAACGGTGATTTTCTCCAGGAATGCTTAGATAGTGGGATAAGGAAATTATTGTGTTTTCAGAGTCATTATTTTAAAAGGGAACACTTCTATCATATACAGACACATTAGTGTTGTCTTTGGCTACTTTGACTCAGATTACTAACAAATCAGATCTTCTTTTTAGTTGTGTATGTAAGTCAACAACACAAAAATATGTTTTGTGTTCAAGTAAAAAAAAAACCATTCTATTTATAATCATTTTAATGAGTTCAAAAAGTTATTAGTGGCTTTTATGGAATACATAGGCAAAGATCTATTACATTTATTTAGGGGTTCATCAAAAACACTTTTCTTTAAAAACTAACTGAATTTTCTACTAGCAAACATCAATAACCCCAAATCACAACTATATTCTCTTAATCCATTCCTAAATGAAATTTACAAATATTACTTTAAAAATACTCTGATCTCTGATAAAGCCTTCTATAATACCTTTTATATCTTATCTGTAAAATTCTGAAGGCATAGCTGGATACAGTTGAAGATTTTTTTTTTATTAGTAATGTCTATTTAATGTTCAGTATACAGAAATGTTAAATATTAATTTTTAAATTAAAAAAGTAAAAGACCTGTAGCAAGGACCTCGAAACAAAGTGATAACAGTCTTATCCTAGGTATCAGTCTCTAAATAATGTGTTATGAGAATGGAATGGAAGAAAGCATTTTTAAGTAAATGTTACAATGCCTTAATGCTCTAAAGATCTATAATTTTGTCTTTCACCAATGAAGATTGCAAATAACTTTCTATAATTTAGTAGATAGTTTTCTGTAGTTAACCTACAGTTTGGCTTTGAGCATCTCTGAATTAAGTGAGACTAGTCTACAGATATATGACTCCCATAAGGCACATATTCAAAGCTTTTCTAGTTTAATAGAATTTAACCCGAGTTTACTCTTTTCTGACATAATCTTCAGAAATCTAGCATATTAACTCCATGATAAGGCATCACAAGATTTTAGTTGAGAAAACATGCTAAAGATGTTAATTTATGTAATGATAATTTTGCTTCAAATTTAAAGTTTTAGATAACTCAAACCTTGTGCAAAATGCCTGCTTACATTATGTTCAGAGTACAAACTCTGCTTCATATCTACAAAAAAAAAAACTTGCATTTTATCAGAACATATGTATCCCTTGAATTTTACATTTTTATATTGCTAGATCCTTTCACTAATTATAAACATTTCTTTTATGTGATTTATTTTGTATATAATTATTTAAAATTTAAGCTCTTTTATAGGCAAGAACTGCTTTCTTATGGTCCTTGAAGTCCCAATGCCCAGCATCATAGTTTCTCTCAATGAGCTTTCATGCAGGCACTATCTGGTATAAGTAAATTCAATTAACAATCTATATTCTTTTCAAGAAAACATGAAAGCATTGTAAGAAATCACATTTCTAAACTGCTGAGCTAGTAATGAGAACTGTTCCCCAGTGAGTTCATGGCAAATTAGTCTAGGTAAGAAAGATGCTGAGAAACCAGTAGGGAGTCATCGTGCACTTCCTGCCCTTAAATCTTTTACTTGTTTCAGTGGGAGAGTTAAAGGGCAATTTACTGCTTAACAGCAAATTGATTAGCCCTTTAGAGTTCAGCTATTTTCTTGTCTTCCTTAGTACATTCTAGTACTTGCCATGGACAATGATCATTACGAAGATAAAAACCAAAAAAAGCATCTTGTCAAAAAGATTTATTGTATGATTATTACAAGGGTCAGAAAGTTTTTAATTCTACACAATTTTCATTGTATGAAATTTCTTGTGACTAGATTAACATTAACTATTCCAAGGATGCAAAAATAATTGCTACATAGAATTCTTCCTTATTTAATAATATATTCTATGATACTTCAACTATTTTTGTTAAATCCATTTAATAACAAATTGCTAATGTACTTTGCTAATCTAAAGCGGGTATCCTCATTTTATAGATGAAGGAACCAAGACTTACAGAAGTTACATGAAATCCATAATGATACAGATTAAGTTTCAGAGACAGGATATTAAAGTCATTGTTAGAATCTTGGGTCCTTCTGATTCCAACTGAGGCTTCACATCCTGCTTTTGACACATCCTGGGCAAGTCATTTCTCAGTACTCTAGGCAACTCTTCAGACTAAATTGCAGAGGAGTAACACCATAGTTCCTTTTATCAATTAAATCACAGACCAAGTTTCTAATCTTGTATTTGTTCGTGATTGTGTTTTTTATGGCATTTAAATCAAAAGAAAAGGGCACAAATTTGCTAAAACCACATAGTTCATATTATGGTATAAGCCTTAAATTTACTGTTTCCCATTAAGAATAACTTATTCAATAAAGTGTCTTGAAAATTCAATTACAAATGATGAAAATCTGCAGTAGAGCAGGGATTTGGTATATTAGGTTTCTAATTACTCAGTACATTAATTTTTAGCACACACAATGAATTTTTTTTTAAAATGACTTTTCTCTCATCCTGAAGAAGTTTCAAAGAAAGGCAGCACTGTCTGTCATCAGCTACTGCTTTTTTAACAGGCTTATTGTCAGAAGACATGCCTCTAGCACCTATCTTGGTAAAACTATCTTCCAGAGCTTTAGGACAATGCTCTTCAAAGATACGTAATATCTTTTGTTGAACTTAACTATACTTTCTATTATCTAGGTCTGGTTTTAATTTTTGTGTAATTATTAAATTGCTTGGTTTATAACCCCAGTTTCACAATGAAAAAGAAGAGTTCAGAGACTAAAAGGTAGTTTCCATTGCCTCTATTTGTTAAGACCATGATTAGCTTTAATGCATACCTCAACTGACAGCTTCTCACCTTATTTGTCCAAGTCCTACACTGGATCCATTTAATGAGATATGTATCATAATTCTTAGGGCTATAGTTGTCTTAAAACATTGTGTAGTGAATTGCCCCTGGATGGTGAGTCAAGACCTAGGCCACTTATTTATGTGCTTGTGTGACTCTTGGTTCTGAGTGAGCCTCTAAAATAGGACTAATAATAGAACCCACTTTACAGAGTTTCTTATAAAATAAGAATATATTGTAAAGAACTTTGTAAAACTTAAAGCACTATGGAATAAATACAGCATAAATAAATCCACAGTTATTTCTTCAACTTCGCTTTCCATCTCAATGTATCTAAATACTTTTTTAAACTGGAAATAATAAGTTAAATTTATTTAGTTAATAAAATTATTTGGTGTATGTGTGTACACGCATCTATTTTAACGCAGTCTAAACCAGCAGCAAAAAGATGGGAGACTCAGGTTATCAACTAAAATGTACAACCTGAATTTCTACTTTTAGTTCACATACTGACAATTTTACAGCTTAACTAAAAAAACTACCATTAAATTTAGTGCACTTCTTGCACTATAAATGGTTACAATGATAATTAAACGTTATTAACAAATATACACGGTATTATCTCCCTTTGATCTTGATTTTTAAGCCGATTCATTAAGTGTTTATTATGCAGTTACTGTACTGGCAGTGCAAGACAAACTTACATCCTGAAGATACTAAAAAAAAACAAACCCAAAACAAATCCAGCCCCTCCCGTCAAGGAGTTTATATTCTATTGAGAGGATGAAGACTGTACATGGATAAGTAAATAACAAAGTTGTAAATGATAGCATCTCATCCTTGATGCTTTGAACAGCATAAACTCTATCCTGGTTCAAAGCTACTCAAACTCCAAATTGCTAAGTGCTAGAAACCAGAGTGGAAAATTATATAGATTTCTTTTTATCTTTATGCTTCTTCGACAAGTCATACATCCTGCAGTTTGGACTGGCATGAGACAGACATGGGAAAATGAAAATGGTTCTAAAAAACAGTTCTTCCATTATCAACCATATTGTAATAAAGCTCTTAGATACACAAATCCGATTATTCTCATCCTCACCAGTTTGACACTGTTATGTTCACTGGGAATACTAAGCATAAATTAGGGTCTTTGTCCTTACGTATTTGGTTGGAAACAAGTTTTCCCTAATTTTAAAAACGAAACCAAAACAATTTCGAGGTTAGCATAAGGTAAATACCATGAGAGTCCTACAATAAATACTACCAGAAGAGCTCACAGACGCGGTCAAACGGTGTAAAAGGTTTTAACATCAGATTAAATGTTTTAAAACCACAATTAAAAAATTATTAATTATAGAACAAATCGATGTGTTGTCTTCGCTAGAGTAAATTTTTTCTCGAATCAAATGTGAATAAGGCACCTTGTCTAGGTTTTGAAGAACTCTTGAGTGCAAGTAAATATTCCCTCCCCAATCATTAACAAAAGGTCACTAGAGGGATTCCGGTCTTCTAGGCCTGGTTAATCATCTAACTCCTCCATCCCCTATACGGTGGCAGGAGTTCCAGGTCTCTTCACCTCCCATTGGCCAAGGTACGACGCAGGCGCACTACCGAATTACAACGGAACACAGCGACAGTTCCCATTCTTTAGGAGCTATCGTAGCCTCCTCCGCCCCTCGGCACTCGCCTGGGCCAATTCATTCGGCTGTGGAACTCAGCGCACGCGCACTGCCGAGTGTGGAAATACTCACTGCGCAATCGGACCCCACCTCACCCCTCCTGCCTCAGCCTGTGAAGCCGGCCGACCAAAGGCCGAGAATTTAATAGTGGAGGAAACCCGCACCTTAACCAGTCATTTAGCAATTTTCCCGGAGTTCGGGCACGCAATAGCACCCCCACCACAAATATAACATACACGTATACCCCATAAGGAAGCTTGCCGCCGCTGCCGCTGCCACTTCCAGAAGTTTCCAGTTGCAGCCTCAGCCACAGTCGCCACGAAAAGCTAGAATGGAGGCAGTTGGCTCCGCAGCGTCAGCGGCGCCTGCGCTCAAACCTCCCTCCCTTTGATCGCCCCCTCCCACCTTGAGTCGAATGACAGGGGGAGGTAGGGGGTAGTCAGGAGGGAGAGAGGGAGGGGTGAGGAAAGGCGGGGGATACTTTAGGGTGGATGGGGGAGGCACCACTAGCTCCATAAGCACAAAGGGAAAAGTTAATGCCCCAGTTCCTGGCCAGGGTTCTACGCTTGATATATCCCGATTTCTTCCCCTACTCCATACCCCCTACACCGCACCGTAGCATTCGTTTCACGTTATTAGTGCAAATTTAGGGGAAGGGGATAAGAGGGTAGTAAAGGGGGAGGAAGGGAGTGGGGGCGGGGCAGTCGGGAGGCGGGGTTGTCACGCCGCGTGTCCCGTGCCTGCTGGCGAGTCACGTGCCAGAGCCACAACCAATCGCAGAGCCGGGTTGATCCTGGGAGCGAGGAGGCTGTGGTGAGGGACGGGCAAGACAGGAGATGTTTTCAAACCCGACCCCGGCAGTGGTGTTGGTGACGGTTGTGGCGAAGACGGCAACCAGGACAACGGCTACACTGAGCCTCCAGCTACGGGGTTAAATCCTTGGACACGGAACAAGAACCGGAATAGGGGTGGGTAAAGGGAGGGGGGGCGTGGCGGGGACTGAGGAGCTGAGGAGGAAGGAGGAGCTCGACTGCGAGCTATTTCCCGGGCGCCCGAGAGGAGACCCCGCAATCCTGCTTCGCCGCTCGTCCCCCACTTCTCCTACACAAGGTAAGGGACGCGCCCCCTTTTCCTCACCCACCTTTCCCAGCCGCGGCAGCGGGTCCATCCTCCCCCTGAGCTGAGAGCGTCCTCCCCGGTGCGGGGATGGGGCCGAACTGAGGCGGTGGTAGGCAGGGCAGTGACAGGCAGACCGTTACCAGTCCTCTTGCCCCCGACAACACCCTGGCTCGCCTCGCCTTGATCTCCCTTTTCCCGACGCCCTCCACTCGCCACAAGCAGCGAAGGCTGAGCTATCTGCCGGTGTGTGAAGCCGCCTGAGTACCAGTGGCTGTCACCGTGCCGGCATGAGGGGTGGGGGGCGGTGCTGGGAGGGTCCTGGACGGTGGGTGGGGAAGTGGACGGGGCAGGGGGCGGGGGGAGAGGGGCTGCGGAGTGGTGGCTGCTGTGTTGGGAGGGATTTCCTCCCCTCTACCCTGTTCTCTCTCGGGAGGTTTCCCGGTGCTGCTGCCTTCCGTAATATGGCGGGGGCTGGGGAGGGAGGGAGCAAGCGTGCTCGCGCGCGCGCCTCCGCTTATGGATGTGCGCGCGCGCCGAGGGAGTGTATGTCTATGTGTTTCTGTGGCTCCAAGAGGGCGCCGCCTGTGGGTGCCAAGGCGTGAAGGGTGGCGCCCGGGCGCGCGCGCGCTCCCGCCGATGTTTGTAGACAGCTTTGCGGGAGGCGGAGGGGGGAGGGTAGCGGAGGCATCAGCTTGTCAGTTCACCTGGTGCAGCTTCCGAAAGGAGGTGGCGGAGAGGGGGAGGGGAAAGGGAGAATTCCGAGAGTTGTGAGGAGAGGCCATGAATGAAGAAAGGAGAGGAAATTACTGTTTCTTGCTCGGGTTTTTCGAGAGAAAAGGAAACGTCGGCTCAACAGCCACTTGTTTTTAAGCGCCGGATACGTATATGGCATTGTGCAATCAGCCCTTTTCAGTTGCTTTCCTTTTGTCCATTTAAGCCGCGATCTTGAACGATCGCTGCCCGTCACGTTCTTAGGTCTCATTTTGAGGGATAATGTTGTGTGACTCATCCTAGAGGATCTCAAAGCGTTCTGCCCACCCAGACGGATGGCCCGAGAAGCAATCGAAGCGCAGCTGACAGCTGGTTTAGCAACAACACTGCGCAACTGTTTAAGACGGAAGTTGTGTATTACAGCCCCTTGAAATCATAAGGAGAATGTTTAAGCTGGGTAACTGGAATTGTCATTTAGCCGAGACATTATGGTTCAATTGAGAACTCCAGTGTAATGTGACCGAGGCTCTTTAGTGGTTACAGGAACTCGGGGATTTTATCTCAATTACTCCGTGCAGTTTTCTGGATATTTTCAGTTTTAAATAGCCCTGTTTAAAAAAAAAATGGACGAAGAGAGAAATTGGGAAATAATTTTAATAAGTTGTCAACTGAGTTGACAACAAATATTCGGATACATTTTTAAGCATATAGGTCAGTGTAGGAGATCTTCCAGTTTCTTGAATCATCATGCAAAGGCTTTCCTAGAGATTAGCTCAGCACTGGCAGAACATATGCTTTCTTGGCGCCAACTAGCTTAAAAACAAAATGAGATAGGGAAGAGGGTGTAGTAGTTCCGTTAACAAGTCGTTTTTTAATGCTATTAAAGCTTTAAAATATTAACTGGAGATTTTAAAAAAAATTCTGTACAAATAAAGATCTTTTACGTTTGACACAAACATTAATTGGACTTCTAAAACTGTACAATTCCTATTCAGGGGCTTATCTTGAGAACAGATCAGATGTAAATATGGCTTTAAGACGAAGAACATATGGTCCTCCTAGAAGAGAAATTAGAACAAGAAATAACATACCTTTAAAACACCACCTATCCCATCATAGATTGTCTTTTGGATGGTCCTGGATAGAAGTAGCAAAGTTATTAAAGGAGAGGGATAAGTATTGTGTGAAGTAAGAAAAAAGAATTTATAGAACTATTGTCTCTATTTAATATTATATAGAACATAGTGTAAAATATAAGAGAGTGAGATGAAGAAATAAAAAAATTCACATGAAGCTTCCTCTTATAATAAGTTCATTATAAAAGAAGAAAAAAGCATATATTTGATTTCTAAGTCAGTGAGATTTTAAGGAAGGAGTTTTGATCTCTTTAACAAAGATGATTCTACTGCTTTAATTTTCTAAAACCTAATGAAAAAGTTACTTTTATTGTTCTAAAGCAGGTTTGATAGGTGATAGATGGTGGAAGTTTTGGGGGAACATTTTATTTTTAGGACTTTTTTTTACTTTGAGGGATGTAAAGAAAGATAATTATGAAAAAGAGGCTTTAAAAAAAAAGTCTAATATCTTTTTTATTTATACCATCTCGGAATCATTTCTGGAATTCTTAAAAAGCCCCCATCCTCAAATTATTTCTCCTAATAAAGAAAAATATTAGCAAAAATACCAGTTACCTGCATTTGATAGTGCTCAACCTTTTTGCCCTGAGGAGGGAGTATATTTCATTATCTGTTCTTCAGAATCTTAATTAGTTTTTCAGTTACTCAATGTAACTTCCTGTTAGTTATCTTTACATTTCCATTGTTGTCGTTATTGTGTGTATTTTTCTTTTGGTCCTAATTTTTTCATTTTTTTGTTAGCATATATAAATTTTTTACATGTTTCATTTAGTTTGCCTTCATATGCTTCCATTAAAGCTTTTTTTGACTGAATATGCAACATTCTATTAAATTGACATAACACTTTTTTAAACTTACATTTTTAAATATGTAAACTAATATTTAGGAACTTTTTGAATTATTGCCTTTTGAGTTTTTTTTTTCCTGCCAGGTGAAATATATATAGCTCGCTTAGTGAGCTTGGTTTTTCTCATAATAGTCAGAAATCACCTCCAACTCTGCTACTTAGTACTTTTAGTACTTAGTACTTAGACAAGTCTTTTAATCTGTCTGCATTTATTTTCTCATTTCTAAAATGAGGGGGATTAGACTATATGTTTTCAATCTTCTGAATAAGAATTTCTCTGTGGAAAATGTAGGGGGTGGGAGGAAGCAGAGGGATAGGTCCAGACTTGTGATTTTATTAGAGGAAGGGGTTTTCATACTACATAATCCTGGCAAATAATTTTTTTAATAATATGTAGTCTGCATTGACGCGAGTTTTTTAGTCAGTAGTCACCCAGCTAGTTTGCATAAGAGGCAGGATTTGGATCCATGTCTCCTTGACTCCAGTGCCAATACTCTATTTTCTGCTCCATGCTATCTTAAAGTAAAGTCCTGGCCTAAAGTGAAATAGAATCCTTTCTTTGGAAAAATTTGTTAATATTTTCTACAAACTTTTATGGTTAACCTGTGGATCTGCTGTTACAGTACTTGCTTTTGATTGAACATAGATTATAATTGACAAAAGAGCCGTTCATAGCTTAGGTACAATCTTAGTAAAGCTTCTTATGTATATTTTAAATACCATGTTGCAGAGAATACACTTTGACTTCAGGAAATAGTTAATTCATCATAGATTCAAAAGAGTATTCAAAGTCCATCCTACCCCATCCCCCAGACAAAAAAAAAAAAACATAACAAACAAAATGCTAAACATGTTTGGTTTTTATTTTATTGTGGGTCTATTTTTTTTTTTTAATGAGAATATTTGGAAGATATTGAGGTACTTTGTGGATTTCTTGGCAGCATTCTTTTTTTTTAAATTTTATTTTATTTTATTTATAAAACATATGCATGGGTAATTTTTTTCCAACATTGACCCTTGCAAAACCTTCTATTCCAAATTTTCCCCTCCCCCCCAGATTGGTAGTCCAATACATGTTAAATATGTTAAATACGATATATGTATGCATATTTATACAGTTATCTTGCTGCACGAGAAAAATTCAATCTAGAAAGAAAGGAAAAAAAAACCTGAGAAGGAAAACAAAAGTGCAAGCAAACAATAAAAGAAAGAATGAAAATGCTATGTTGTGGTCCACACTCAGTTCCCATAGCCTTTTCTCTAGATGTAGATGACTCTTCATTATTGGACAATTGGAACTGGTTTGAAACATCTCATTGTTGAAGAGAGCCACGGCTATCAGAATTGATCATCATATAGTCTTGTTGTTGCCACGTATAATGATCTCCTGGTTCTGCTCCTTTCACTTAGCATCAATTCATGAAAGTCTCTCCAGGCCTCTCTGAAATCATCCTGTTGGTCATTGAGGACTACAAAGAGGGCTGCCACAAACATTTTGTCACATACAGGTGCCTTCCCCTTCTTTAATATTTCTTTGGGATGTAAGCCCAGTAGAAACACTGCTGGATCAAAGGGTATGCACAGTTTGATAACTTTTTAAGCATAGTTCCAAATTGCTCTCCAGAATGGTTGAATCTGTTCACAATTCCACCAATAATGTATCAATGTCCCAGTTTTCCTACATCCCCTCCAACACTTGTCACTATCTTTTCCTGTCATGTTAGCCAATCTGAGAGGTGTGTAGTGGTATCTGAGTTGTCTTAGTTTGCATTTCTCTGAACAATAGTAATTTGGAACACCTTTTCATATGACTCGAAATAGTTTCAATTTCTTCATCTGAAAATTGTCTGTTCATATTCTTTGACCATTTAGCATCTTGGCAGCATTATTAAAGTAGTCAGGTGAGCTACATATTTAATGGAATTTGAAAGGTACTTTTTTGTAAAGTCCCTTTTTTTTTTTTTTTTTTTTTTTTTGCTTGGGAAGGAATTTAAAATATTGTAATTTACCACTCATTACTGAAGGCACTCAGATGGGGCAATAGAGTGAGATTTTATTTATGGTCTCTAGGTTAAGCAGTTATGGAAATGAGAGACATTGAGTGATGATGAATAGGACTAAAGGATTAATGTTTTAATAGGTGCAGCCATTGCCACTCTCAGTTTTGAAATGTCCACTATGGATGGATCCATGGAAATGCTTCTACATCCTTCTGAAATCCTTGAATTAATTTGGTTTTAAGCTTCTTGAGTCCAGGACTGTATTTATTTGTATTTTTTTATTTTGTAACCCCAGAGCCATCTCTTTCTCCCCCTCCTCTACCACACTACCCCAGACAGTTTTGTGAATTGATTATTCCACCTTTTGGGGGGGGGGGGATAATTAAGTGGGATCATTAAATTTGAATGCCCATAGTAAAGGCTACCAGAAGTAACAGGAAATTGATGTAATTTTTGATAAGCTGCCAATACGAAGATAACTACTTGGAATCTTCCTTAACTTTTCCTTTTCCTTTAACATTCTTTTTTTTTTTTTTTTTCCTTTACCATTCTTATCCAGTAAGTTGACATGTGTTATCCAGTCTTCTTCAAAATTTCTTCATTCACATAATCTCTTCCCTATTTCAGGTTATCATCCTCTCTCCCTGAGCCCATTGAAGTAGTCTTCCAATTGGTCTCCCCTACTTGTCCTCCCATCTAGCATCCATAATGCCACCAAACTGGTATTCCCAAAACACAGGCCTAACTACATTATCTCTAGAAAAATTATGAAATCCTGAGCTTGATGTTTAGAGTCCACCCCAATATGGTTGCCTCCTACTTTTCTAGGCTTAATTCATATTTGTCTTTCATAAGGACTCCACTGCAGTTAAATTTGTTGTGCTGGATTTTCTGATTATATGATATTCTATCTTCTGCTTCTGGGCCTTTTCCCAAGTGGCTTTATGTCTGGAATGCACTGCCCTCTCAGCTTTGCCTTACAGAATGTCTAACATCTAAGCACAAATCAGATGCTCCTTTCTACATAAGGCCTTTCCTAATTCTTTAGTTAATATTACTTGATATCTCTTGAAATTACTCGGAACTACTTTGCATTTACTTATTATCTATGCACATTTTGTATCTCTCCAAGTAAAATATAAACTACATCAGAGCAGGATATAGTTTTGGTTTTGCTTTTTATCCTCGGCATTTGGCACAGTAACTTGTGCATTCTAAGTGTTTGATAAATGTTCAGTTTTGAACTGATTTTCATAACTAGCATAACAAAAATTGTTCATTTCAGGATTAATGTTATAAATGTTAGTTTTTCAAGAGACCAGCCTATGAACTATCAGTAGTTCTGAGAACATTCTTTGAAACAAATTATTTTTTTAAAATAGATGCATTGTCCAGAGGCTGTTGAAAAGGATTCTTTAGGAGCAATCAAAATAACTGTAGAGTGGTGCTGCAAATAAGCAGTTTGAGGAGAAGATGACAGGTAAGGAAAAATCAAAATTTAAATTAGGATTCTCATCTCAACGTTTCTGAAAGTCTCAAAAATTATATCCAACCACAGATGTCTTTCAAACTGAAAAGATAGAAGAAAGGGAGGGAATAAACCTTTATTAAGTACCTATTATGTGACAGATACTGCATATATCATAACAATCCTTTGAGATAGATACTATCATTATTTACTTTTTACAAAAGTTGAGCATACTAAGACCTACAGAAATTAAGTGAGCCTACTTAAGTGTCTAAAAGAGCCTTTCTTCCTGATTCTAGGCCCAGTGTTCTCTTCACTGCACAATTTAGCTATCTCTGAGGTAGAATTAAAGTTCATAGGATCTTAAATTTAGAACTGTAAAAGGGACCCTAAAAGTCATCTAGTCCAACCCTTCTGTTTTACAAGTGAAGTGACTGAAGTTTACAGAGGATACAGTGATTTGCAAAAGTCTGCTAGTAAATGGCAAAGTTGGGATTGGAACCTAGGTACTATCCCCATATATACTGGGTTTTCTTAATTGTACTAAATTGTTTCTCTTATCAAGTTGTGTGCTATTAAGAATCTCCTTGGTTTTGAAAACTCTGTAAGACCACATTGAAAATATTTGTGTGTGCTTTTTGAGAAATCCTTTAGCATTTTGGTCAAGAGTGATTCAAGCAGTGAGGAGTTTCATAATATCTGGTTGTCAGTTTTTATTTGTACCAGAAGTTTGGGTTGGTGATATGAGGGGGGATGAAGAAAGGGAGTAGAATGCGTGTGTGTGTGTGTGTGTGTGTGTGTGTGTGTGTGTGTGTGTGTATTTAGAGCATACCTGTAGTTTTCTCTCAGATTTGATTTATATAATATATAAATTTTTTCCCCCTCCTATTTGTATCTTGTTTCTGGTTGCTGTTTGGCTTTGGAAAAAAGAAAACCTTAGGTGGCTTCCTCCATTTTCTGAGAATAGCTGCAATAATTTTTATCGACTAATCTGATAAAATATAACCCTGAATTAAGTAATGAGGCTAAAACCTTCCCAGGAGTAGCAGGATGGAGCACGCATACATATTAATACTTATGTAACATTCATTATTTCATCTTTCTTTCCAAAACAAATGTATATGCAATTTACTTTATAATCCACAAATTACCTTTCTGATAAGAATTTGAATTAGTAGGCTATAGAAGTATGTTTTAAGAATGTTCTTAAATTTACGTGATTTATTAATAGTAAGAGCTTACATTGGGCTATTTTTCTCTTTGCAAAGTTCATTTTAAACAAGTCTTGTTTTATAGATGAAGAAACTGATTCAGAGAAGTTGTGACTTGCCCAGGGTCCTATGGGGCTTAAATCCAAGTCTTTTGACTCCAACCTTAGTGTTTCTTCTCCTATAACTTATTATCTCTCAAATAATAAAGTTATTCCTTTCTTCTATATCATCTTACTTTGTAAAACTATAAGCACTTGAATCCTTATAAAAACCTTCCTCAGAAATTGTGGCTAATATTAACAGTTTTAGAGAGAAGCTGGATGAAGTATTTTTCATACTCATGTGATTGAGGATAATTCTTGTATATAAAATATAATATACAATAAATGTTTATGGATTTATAAGTTTCTGCAGGGCTTTTCTACCAGCTTGATGAGGTAGGTAGTATAAATATTATAATCCCTATTTTACAGATGAGGGAACTGAGGCACAGAGAGATTCAGTGATTTGATATTTGACTACTATGGAATTAATAAGTATTCATGTTTGAATTTGAACCAGATGCCAATCTGATTCCAAATCCAGAGTTGTTTTACTTTTTTATACAAGTTAAATGTCAAGAAATTGAACCATTCTGTCTCTCTATTTATTCATCTGTAGGTATTTACTACCTACCTCACTCAGTTAGTTGTTAGAAAAGCATTGAAAATATATTTATAAATAGTTATTGTATGTTATATTTCTTGTAAATGGAATAGAAATATTCTGGTTAAATAGTTAACAATTTTCTTTCAAGTAACTGGAAATGAAAGAATAATATTCACAATAAAAAGGCATTGTTTTTTATTTTTAATTAAGATTATTCCAATCCACTGATTTTTTTTTTCCCTTGAAGTAGTCTTATAGTATGATTCTTCTATCATCAGAAATTCATTATTACTGTTAATTAGGTTTCTTTTAATAAATACTTGTAAATATTAATACCAGGCTACAGCTGAACACAATCCTTTCTGTTTGTTTTCACACATTTGAAAGTAAACAGAAACACACATTTGGTTTTCTGCAAAACTGTGAAGTCTCTGGCTTCGTCTACTCACTTTCCTTGACCTTTGTCCTTCCTCTAGTGGTGGATATTCCACATCTGAAGGTGAGCGCTTTTCTTGGGCCTTATAAAATATTATCTTATGTTTTTCATTTTATGGTCCCACATCTCTTCTTCCTTTAGCCAGATTCCTGGAAAAAGCTCTCTGCTGTGTGCTGCCTCCACTTCCTCTATTCTGCTTTACTTCTCAACTATTTTCATTCTAGTTTCTCACCTCACCATTCAACAGAAACCTTTCCCTCCAAAGTTATCAGTGATCTCATAGTTACCAAATCTGATTGGTTTTTCTCAGTCCTAATTTATTTTGCCTTCGAGGCACCATTTGCTACTGTTGATATACTCTTCTCTTGCTAGACGTTTTTCTCTAGGATTCTACAACAACATTCTTTCTTGGTTTTCCTTCTACCTGTCCTTCTCATTGTCCTTTGTTGGATCACTATACCTATTTCCCACCACCTGTGTACCACTCAAAGAGTGGGAGCCCTTCTTTCCTTTGTTTCACTACATTCTGACACTTCATGACCTTGTATTTAATTATTATCTCTGGCCATGTTACTCAGGTTTATAACCTCAGAGTCATCTTCAATTCATCACTCTTTCTTATTCATCTCTCTTATTCAGACAGTTACCAAATCTTGCTGTGTAATATTCTATGGAACTACATTCCCAACTCCCATTTCCCCTGGATGAATAGGCCCCCAGAGAATGGCTGTTTCTCCCTTGAGAATTCTTAGGATATTTGGAGATTAAAGGGATGGTTTTCTAATCATACAGCTGCAAATCCTCACCAGTATGCTTCTCTTTTTGATAATTAATTGATATCAATTAGCTAGCCAAGCTAAAAAAAAAAAAAAAAAAGAAGAAGCTTAATTAGCTTTTTAAAGAAATATTTTATTAGGTGATTAATAAATGCTTAGTTGACTGACTGAAGATAGTGTAGTAAGAAAGAACTGTTGCTGTAATGCATCTTCTCAAAAGTTTGTAAAAATCAGTTCTCTCAAGAATATATAGAGTCCAGGGAAAATTGGGCATTAGATTAGCATACATGTGGTAAAAAGAGTTAAGTCATAGTTCCTGGAAGTCCTTTTGCTAGAGTCCTTGAGATATTCCTGTTAGTCATGAAGTAGCTTCCTGTTGGGCTACTTGTTGAGTCCTGAAGCTTTAGGGTAGCTATAAAATATTTAGTTTGTCCTCTTCCAATGTAGACTCTACCTCCAGTTGCCACTATTCCTAGGGATGCCATCAAAATGCTAATGAGAAGTCCAGATTATCTGATCCTCCAAAATTCACAAAGTTGTCCTGGAAGACAGGTTCACAGCCTGTCCAGGCAGGTTGGAGAGCTATGACATTCTTTCTTTCACCTCATGCCACAATGATATTCCCCTTTCTTTCAAGTAATTCTTTCTCAGGAGCTTGACTAGAACTGCTCTTCATTCTAAATTGTTAGACATGAAAATTAAATTCAGTTCCAAATTGACTTATAATTTATAAAAAACCTACTGAACATACATTAGTGTAATGCTTTTGATTTGAGTTGAAATATTTTTTTCATTAATAAAGGTACCAGGGTATAGAATCTTGTTAGTTTAAGTGGAGTGGAATGCTTGACTCAACCACCTCTTCTTAGCTTTTATAGTTATTTCCATAACATATATATCTCCCTTTCTTTTTACCCAAATGACTCTGCTTTAGACTTTTATAATAGCCTCTTACTTGTTCACCCTTTCTCAAGTCTCTTTCTTCTCCAGTCCATCTTCCATATAGTTGCCAAAGTCATATTCCTAAAACTGATGTCCAATGTCATTTATGCTGGTTAAAAACTCTGATGGTTCCCTCTTATTTCTAGGATCAAATCATATTCTCCTGGTTGGCAGTTAAAACCCCATGATAACCAGGTTTTATTATATGTATATTTCTTGGCTTTATTATGCATTACTTCTCTTCTTTTACTTTGACATCTAGACAAACTAGACTTGTTACTAATCAAATAGCACACTCTTCTTCAAATAGCACAGTCTTCTGTCTTTGCATAGGCTGCCCAACATTCTATGCATTCCTTTAATTCTTTACCTCTTCTACCTCTTTAAATTCCTAGTTTGTTTCAAAGCCCAGGTCAAGTGTTACCGTCTACATGAGAACCTTTTTAAAAATCCTCTAATATCTTTTATTGTGTATGTGTGTGTGTGTGTGTGTGTATAACACAATAATACACATACACTGCTTCCTCTATGTAATAATATAAAGTTTTTGAAGTCAGTGACTGTTTTATTTTTATCTTAGTATCTGCAGTCCCTAATTCAATAAAATCATATTATCTCTGGACTGTTCTGGTCTCTTTCCACTAGATATTTTTCCTACTACCCCTGAAGTCCCCCCTGGGAAGGACAAATTGGCAAGGCTACTAAAAATCTATTTCTGCAGATATAGGGATATATAAGAGAACTTTTAATGTTATCACAATTTTTTTCCCTCAGTCACCAAGTTTTGGAACCAGCTATTTAAAATAAATATAACTTCTTCCTTTTGAGCTTTCTCTTGGCTGCCTACCTTTATTTTTTTCTGTCTGGACATGTTAGAGCCGCTCCTCCCTCTGTTCTGAGAGTCTTAGATGCTTATACTTAAGAGTCCTTCTGCTCTGACTTGTTAATACCTTGGGCATGTGTCTTCCCATACCTCACCTTCACCTTGGTAACAGTACGATTATTTTTTATGCAGGCTAGTTACTCGAGTTGGGTGGATAATCCATAATCTCAGGGCAAGTTCCTCAAATTCTAGTTTTCTTTCATTTAGCTCTCTTGATGTGGAAGCAGATATCAGCTGATTTTACTAATTAACAACTATTCAAGTGCTGGTTATGGGGAGGTCAGGAGAACATGGAAGGAAGTGGAGGGATCCTTGTTTATAGCTAACCATATGTTTATGGCTATTGGAATAAAGTTCAGACCATTCTACAGTTTATAGTGTGGCTAATTAATCACCTTCATCTTCCCTAAAGACTCTTCCTTTCTTCGACTACCAGGACATTTCTCCTTCCTAGTTTTTACCCTACCTTTCTAATTGATCTATCTTGTAACATTATTTGTCTCCCATCCCCTTTACATGAGTTTCCTCAGAATGCTCAGTCTGTAGTTTATTTTTTAATTTATTTTTAATATACATTGCTTTATGAATCATGTTAGGAAAGAAAAATCAGAACAAAAGGAAAAAAACATGGGAGAGAAAAAAAAACAGAAAAAAGAAGTGAATATAGCATGTGTTGATTTACATTCAATCTCTATAGTTCTTTTTATGGATGCAGATGACATTTTCTATCCAAAGTCTATTGGGATTGCTTTGGATTACTGAACCATTGAGAAGAACCAAGTCTTTTATAGTTGATTATTGTACATTCTTGCTGTTATTGTGAACAATGTATTCCTGGTTCTGCTTGTTTTGCTCAACATCTGTTCGTGCAAATCTTTCCAGGCCTTCTTTCACATTTTTTTTTTCATCTTTGTATATTGTAGATTAACTAGACTTCAGCTGTTTTCCAAACTCAGTGTGCTGTTTGCTGCCTCTACTCCTGTAGATGGCTTCCATATCTGCATATATCCAACCCTTAACTCTGTCCTGAGTGCCAGTTTCACATCTCCAGTTGCCTGTGAGATGTGATCTCTACTTGGATGAACTATAGGCATCTGAAACTCATCACATGCAAAATGGAATTAATAAACTTTCTTCCTACTCTTACTCTTCTCTATGTTCTCCCTAGTTCTGTAGAATGAACTATGTTCCTAAAGAAGGCACTTAGGTTTGTAACCTAGGAGTCATTCTGAGCTTTTTAGCTCTCACTCTCCTCTCATAGCCAAATTTTGATTCTGTATTTTCAGTATATGCCACAATGACATTAAGCCAAGTTCTCAACACTTCTTATCTGGACTATTGCAGTAACCTCCTAATCTCCTGAAATTCAGTCTTTCCCCATAAAGCGACCAAATTTAGTGGTTCTTCATTACCTTTAGGATAATATAAAAATCAACTATTTAGCATTCAAAACCCTTCAAAATCTGATACCAGATTAAAACTTTTTTTGATTGTTTTCATTTAATTTTTCTTTCCTGTCCACCCTCCTAGGAAAAATAGAAGTGAAAATCTTTTCAACAACATGGAAGTCAAGCAAAACAAAATTCTACCTTAATCATGGCCAAGTCTCATTCAGTAACTTGAGTTTATGGACTCTGTTGGAAAGTACTTAGCATTCCTCATCATTGGACCATTGGAATCTTAGCTGGTCATTGTGTAGATTAAATGAGTAAATTTGTAAAGTGCTTTGCATAGTGCCTGGTATATAGTAGGGGCTTATTCCCTTTCTTGCCCCTCATTGATTAGAATTCTTACCTAATTCAAAGTTGACTTTAAAATGTACAAGTTGTTTTCCTAGCTCTGCCAACTTTATTCTGCAACAGTTTGAATCTTCCTAGATTTCACTGAACCTGTCCCTTTCTTCATTTCTTATAGCACAGTCTTGTTCAATTTTACTCTCATACCATAATTTCATGATCATCCTTTTAATTTCTAGTTCTTTACTACTACAAAAAGAGATTTTTTTTGAGGGGGAGGGGAGAATGAAGGTCGGTGGTGATATTGGTCTAGTAGTTTATCTCTGTATAAGTAGTTTTGGAGGCATATTTCTAAATGGTTTCCTGTGGTGTCCTCTTCTTTTGTATATTATATGATGGTTCTCTGGGAGAGCAGGTTTCTTGGGGAGGTTTTCTGGAGGCAGCCTCAGTTTCAGTACAGATCAATAATCACCTCAAATACAGCCAGTTAAAATCCAATCTTTTATTGTCTCTTCCAAAATAGTCTGGTTAGTTTTCTTAGAGGCCTATCTCCTTCTTTGGTTCCAAGAGTTCTTGCAGCTTGTCTTTTAGCTCTTTCAGCTTCTGCCTCTAGCTCAACTCTGACTCCTGGCTTCTCAATCTCCTCCACTGACTTCTCACTTCTCAATCTCTTCAAGTCTCCTCACTGACTTGTGGCTCTCAATACCTCCATCTGACCCTTGCTAAGACTGAGAGCTTCTTATATATGATCTCTTAAAGGTGTGAACCTAAAGGTTGACTCCTCCTCTGAGAGAGTGGGATTGTGGGAGGTGTAAACTCTCATAGTAAATCCTGAAATCTCCCAACTTGTGAACTCTAATGTGTGAGCTAATGTGTAAACTCTCTTAAAGATGTGAGCTCTAATATGTGAACCAGTTACATAAGCATTGTTTCTATCAGTTCCATTGAGTTAACAATAGGATTCTAACAGCTTCCCAGAATGGCAAACTAGTTAATTTCTTCACCATCCATTCATTAATATAATGTACAAGTAAGTGTACAATGTCTAGACTCCTTCCTGGGTTATCACATATTAGCCAAACCTTCTCCCTCATATATTCTATACTGTATCCCAAATAAGCCTAACTTCCTATTACTGTGTCTGGAATGCCCTCCTCTTCCTTGCAGTCTTTAATTCACATAGCTCAAGTGCTATCCTTTAAAAGATCTTTCATTATGTCTCCCAGGAAATGGTCTCCATCCCCTTGACAATGTATTTATTTTATACCAGTTGTCTATTTACTAAACTGTCAATATGTTGTATCCTCCCCACCCTCCCAACTCATCGAAAGTAAGCTCCCTATGGGCACACATGTCTCACTTTTTTTGTATCCTCTTTGTCTAACCCAGTTCCTGATTTGTAGATGCTTAATAAATGCTGATTGATTGTTACGAGCCATCCCTCATATCTGAAATTTGCTTCTTCCTTATTCCAGATTTTTATCTGCCCTCCTCAGAGGCTCACTTCTTTTAATTATTTTCCCTTCTTCATCACTGCACAAAAAGAATATTAGTAATAGCAGCAGTGCACATTTATATAATACCTACTATGTGCCAAAAACTGTGCTTAAGTGATATACAAATATTATATGGTTTGATCCTCACAACCCTTAATCCTAACCTGAGGAAACTGAGGCAAAACAACAGTTAAGTGACTAACCCAGGGTTACACAGCTAATAATAATCTGAATTCATATTTGAACTAAAAACATGGATTTGAACTCATTAACATGGATTATGACACCACCTAGCTATATGATCCTGTCATTATGTTCCCTCATATTGCTCTGTGCTAAGTAATTCCTTATGACTCTTTAATTATAGAGATTGTGCCAGTCTATTTTGGTAGAGGGAGATTCCTTACCTGGGAGTTTTACATACACCAATAAAATCACAAGTTGTTTTTATCTCTATTTCTCTCTTTATTGTGATGTTATAGCTTTTATTTGATCACATCCTCAACCTTAATAGTTGTGCTCATGTAGTTTCATTTACTCAAAGTATAAATAAAGGAAATATTGGTGAAAATTCTTTAATTAGCAAGTTCCTTGATTAGAAAAGGAATAAAGACATTCCATTGTCTTTCAAATGAAGCTATATTTAATTACAGAGAATACTTCAATTGTTTAAGAATAATTTTCAAGAATAATCTCATATGTGAGAAACAGCAAGAATAGAAGGTAGGCTCCTTGAGAGCAAGAATTATTTTTGTTTATAAATTTGTATCCCCCGTATCTGGCACATAGGTACTTAATACTTGTTGCTCGCATGCCTGTTGGCTATGTTGGCCTGGCTATTATAATAGTAGAATATTGAGAAGTGATGTTAGTGGAAGACCTTGATTGTTAGCTAGCTTAATTTATATATAATTATATAATAAAAGTATTACTAAGAATAGCACTGCCTGATCTTTGCTCTCATTATAGCTTTTTAATAAATGTTGAATTCAGTAGTGATAGAAAGTTTAATATCTATTCTAAGAGTGAATTATGTAATAAGATTGGTCTTTGAAGCAAAGTATTCTATATAAGTCACTAAAGGAGTGGATTAGAGACAGGAAGAAAACTAGATGGCTAATCTTTTAATAGAAAAATGGTGTTTGGAAAACTTGAAGCAGTGTGGTAACTATGGAAAGAGAAAATAAATAGTGGAATTAACACTTTACAATGGAGGAAAGGATTGTAGGGTCAAAGACAGTATGAAGTTAAATTGATTAACTAAAGGGTATATAATATACTTTAGTAGATTAAAATATTTATTTAATGACGGTTCTCTTAAAACATGTATCCCATGAGTATGTCAAAATTATATTAGACAAGGAATATAACAGATAATATGTTTGACATAAATGTTCACTATTGTTATGAAGGTGGTCAGGTACATATTTTAAGTTGATAAAGTCATATGTTTAGTGAGGTTCTTTAGATTTTCCTCTTTGTAGATGAAGTTAGGCTGGTTTCATCAAGCCCTAGAATATTTGGGGGCCTTCTGGGTGAAATCCATAACCACTCAAAGGAGTTTGGTCTAACATCCACTCAGACCAACTTTCTTATAAATTTACATGGTGACAAAAAATGAAAATTGCATTTTTAATTGGCTTCTTATTCATATCATATCCTTTAATTGTGTATTTTCTTCAAGGTTCTGTCATAAGCTTCCTTATCCTTTACTCTATATTCTTGAGTAGCTTTGTGAACTTCTTTGGACTTAATTATTATCTCTATGTAAATGATTTCTAGATCTCAGTATATCCAGTGTTATTCTTTCCTCTGAGCATCAGTCCTTTATTACTGTCTATTGGATATTTAAACTGAATGTTCCAAAGACATTTTAAGTTCAACGTAACAGAACTCGTTGTTTTCTCCCAAATCCACTCCTCTTCCAAATTTAGCTATTTCTGTCTCAGACTACATTCTTTCTGCCATTCAGGTTTGCAACCTTGGAGTTATCTTTGATTTTTTTTTTTTCTCCCTATTCTCCACATATCCAATCAGTTGTCATCTTTTGCCCTTGTTTTTGCTGAGGCAATTGGGGTTAAGTGATTTGCCCCAGGGTCACACAGCTAGGACGTGTTAAGTATGTGAGAACAAATTTGAATTCAGGTCCTTCTGACTCCCAACTAGCTGCCCCCTTTTGCTTTGTTTTTTTTTTTTTACTGCTGGATATTTCTTGAATTTGATTCCTCTGCTGTCACAACCACTACTTTAGGTTAAGACTTCATTACCTCTTATCTATACTGCTTTATTAGTCTCCTAGCCTCAAATTTCTTCTCATTCTAATGCATCCCCCAAACTGTGGTCAAAGTAATTGTCCTGAAGCATAATATGACCATTTGACTCTCCAACTCAATACACTTAAGTGGTTCACTTTCTCCTCTGTATTCACATATAAATTCTTTTGGCTTTTAGAGCTCTTAAAAATCAAATTCCAATCTGTTGTTTTTTTTGGGGGGGCGGGGGGGGCATTTGGACTTAAGTAACTTGCCCAGGGTCACACAGTTAGTAAATGTTTGGTTTTACATTTGAATTCAGGTCCAGCAGTACTATTCAACTTTCTGTTCCTGACCTAGGACACTCCATCTCTCATCATGTGTCTTCTCACTGGTCAATCTGACAGCCTGGGAAATGAATTTTCTCCTTATTTGAATCTTATAAAATTCCCTTCTTCCTTTGAAGATTTAATTCAAGCACCACCCTCTGTTGAAAACCTTCCCATACCTCTTCTCATTCCTATGCTTACTCTATCTAATTGCCTTGTATTTATTTTATTTTTATGTATATTTATATTTTATTCTTTTCTGCAATAAAATATAAGCTTCTTAAGATCAGTATTGTTTAATTTTTTTGACTTTTGATCCCTAGTGCCTGATCCAAAGTAAGTGCTTAATAAATGTTTATTGATTGATACACTTTATCCCTTTTTTTTCCTTTCAATAGTATTTTAATTTTCCAAATACAGTTAAAGATAATTTTCATCATTCATTTTTGTAAGACTTTTATTCCAAACTTTTCCTCCTCCTTCTCTTATCTCTCCCTTCCCCAAGACAGCAAGCAATTTGATAGAGGGTAAGCATTTAGTCCTTTTTAATGTATTTCCATATTTGTCATGTTGTGCAAGAAAAATCAGGTCAAAAAAGAAAAAAAAAACATGAGAAAGTAAAAACAACAAACAAAATGAAAATGCTATGTTTCAATCCACATTCAGTTTCCATAGTTCTCTCTCTCTGGATGCAGATGGAACTTTCCCATCACAACTCTATGGAATTGTCTTGAATCGCTGCGTTGTTGAGAAGTCAAGCCCATTACAGTTGATCATCACATAATCTTGTTACTGTGTACAGTGTTCTCTTGGTTCTGCTTACTTCCCTCAGCATCAGTTCATATAAGTCTTTCCAGACTTTTTTGAATTCAGCCTGCTTATTTTTTCTTTTTAAAAAAATTTTTAATAATAGCTTTATTTTCAAAATACATGCAAAGATAGTTTTTAACATCGATCCTTGCAAAACACGTTGTGTTCCAAATTTTTCTCCCTTCCCCTTAACACTTTCCCTTAGATTTTAAGTAATCCAGTATAGGTTAAATATGTGCAGTTCTTCTAAACATATTTCCATATTTATCATAACTGCACAAGAAAAACCAGATCAAAAAGGGAAAAAAATGAGAGAAAAAAACAAGCAAGCAAAAATAAGCAACAAAAAAGATGAAAATACTATGTTATAAATGTTGCAGAGGATTTGGGAAAACTGGGACAATAAAACATTGTTGGTAGACTTGTAAACTGATTCAACCATTCTGGAGAGCAATTCGGAACTATGCCTAAAGGGCTATCAAACTGTGTATATCTTTTGATCCATCAGTGTCTCCACTGAACCTTTTTCACAAGGAAATCATAAAAAGAGGAAAAGACCTACATGTGCAAAAATGTTTGTTGGCAACCCTTTTTTGTGGTGGCAAGGAACTGGAAACTGAGTGGATGCCCATCAGTTGGAGAATGGCTGAATAAGTTATGGTATATGAATGTTATGGAATATTATTGTTCTATAAGAAACGATCAGTAGGATGATTTCAGAAAGTCCTGGAAAGCCTTACATGAACTGATGCTAAGTGAAGTGAGTAGAACCAAGAGGACACTGTACATATTGGCAACTGCAAGATTATATGATGATCAATTCTGATGGACGGGGCTCTTTTTAACAATGATACAATTCAGGGCAGCTCCAATTGTTTAGTGATAAAGAGAGCCATCTACACCCAGAGAGAGAACTGTGTGGGTTCAGTGTGTTTCACAACATAGCATTTTCACTTTTTTTTCTGATTATTTGCTTGCATTTTATTTTATTTCTTATTTTTCCCTTTTGATCTGATTGATCTTCTGCAGTGTACTAATTATGGAAATATTTATAGAAGAATTGCACGTGTTTAACTTACATTGGATTACTTGTGGTCTAGGGGAAGGGCTGGGGGAAATGAGGGAAAAAACTTGGAATACAAGGTTTTGCGGGGGTGAATGTTGAAAATTATCTGTGCATATGTTTTGAAAATAAAAAGACTTTAGTAATAAATATGATGTGATCCACATTTAGTTCCCATAGTCTTCTTTCTAGATGCAGGTGGCTCTCTCCATCGCAAATTTATTGAAATTGGCCTGAATCATTGTTGAAAAAGAACCAAGTCCATTACAGTTGATCATCACAAATCTAGTTGTTGCTGTGTACAATGTTTTCTTAGTTCTACTTACTTTACTTAGTATCAATAAGTCTCTCCATCTGAAATCATCTTGCTGATCATTTCTTATGGAAAAATAATACTCTATTACATTCACATTCTATAATTTATTTCAACCATTCCCCAATTGATGAGCATATACTAACTTTTCAATTTTTTGCCATCACAAAAAGAGCTATTGCAAACATTTTTGTGTATGTGGATCCCTTCCTCTCTTTTATGATCTCTTTGGGATACTGACCTAGTAGTGACGCTGCTGGATCAAAGAGTATGTACAGTTTTACAGCCCTTTGGGCATAATTCCAAATTGCTCTCCAGAATGGTTGAATCACTTTGCAACTCCACAACAAAAATGTACTTTGTTCCAATAGCTTTTAAGGATAGGTAATACAAGTAGCAGAATTCTATTTTCACAATATATTGTTGAGAAGAGCCAAGTCCATCACAGTTGATCATCACATAATCTTGTTGTTTCCTATGTACATTGTTTTCTTGGTTCTGCTCACTTCACTCACATCAGTTCATGTAAGTCTTTCCCAGCTTTACTGAAATTAGCCTGCTCATTTTTTCATATAGAAACAATAATATTCCATTACATTCATATACAATAACTTATTCAGCTATTCCACAGCTGACAGGCATCTACTCAATTTCTAGTTCCTTGCTACTACAAAAAGAGGTGCTGCAAACATTTTGCATCTGTGGATCCTTTTTCCTTCTTGTAGGATCTTTTTGGGATACAGACTCAGTAGAGAACACTGCTGGATCAAAGAGTATACACAGTTTGATAACTCTTTGAGCATAGTTCTGTTCTCCAGAATGGCTGGATCATTTCACAGCTCTACCAACAACGATACTTTCAAATATTTAGATGACATCATAGGCATTTTTGGTGGAAAAAAATGATCAATAGATTTTGAATATTTTAGCTTCCCACATAAAACTTTAAGATAAAAAGAAATAAATAAGTTCAGCCTTCTCTGGATGGCATTTATTTATTTGTTTGTTTATTTGCCCATTTATTTATGTATTTAGCATTTTCTTCCCAGTTATATTCAAAACAAAAAAAATGCAAAACATTTCTATAAAAGTCAAGTTGTGAAAGAAACATAGATTGCCCACCCTAATGAAAATGAAAACCTTCAAGAAAAATTAAAATGTGTGTGTGTGAGAGAGAGAGAGAGAGAGAGAGGGAGGGAGGAGAGGAGAGGAGAAGAGAGTAGAGGAGAAGAGAGGAGAGGAAGGGAGGAAGGGAAGGAGGGAGGGTGGGAGAGAGAGAGAGAGAGAATGAATACTTTAATCTGTACTCAGATACAATCAGTGGCTTTTTTGGATATGGATGGGATTTTTCATCATTAGTCCTTTATAGTAGTTATGGTATAGTAGTTACTACTAAGAATAGCAAAGTCATTTACAGCTGTTCATCCCAGAATATTGCTATTACTTTGTATACAGTAAATTTCACTTTGCTTGAGTTCATGGAGGATGATTAGGTGGTGGTGGTGGTTCTTTTTCTGAGAGCATCCTGCTCATCATTTCCCATAGAACAATAATATTCCATCATAAACACATACTACAGGGTTTTTTTTTTTGAGCTATTCCCCAATTGATGGGCATTCCCTCAATTTCCTTTTATTTTTTTCCCTGAGAAGAGAGCTGCTATGAATATTTTTTGTACATTTAGGTTAATTTCCTTTTTTTTTTTTTTTTTTTAATCTCTGTTGGCATTTATGCCTAGTAGTGGTGTTGTTGGGTCAAAGGATGTGCATGAATTTATGGACTTTGAGGCATAGATCATATCTTTTGATCCTTTATCAATTGGGGTATGGTTCTTTTTTATTTATTTATTTATTTTTATAAATTTGACTTAGTTCCCTCTGTTTGAGAAATGAAACCTTATCAGAGAAACTTACTTCAAAATTCTTTTTTGCAATTACTATTGCTAACTGTTATTTCCCCCCATTTGTTTTCTCACCTTTCACCCTGTCCCTCCTCAAAAGTATTTGGTATTGCCCACTCCCCCCCTTTCCCATATCTCATTCCCCTTATATTTTTCTGCAGGGTAAGATAGATTTCTGTTCCCATATTGAGTATGTAATTTCTTCTTTGAGCCAATTCTGATGAGAGTAAGGTTTTACTCACTTTCCCTCCCCTCTGCCTCTTCCCTTCCACTGTAAAAGTTTTTTCTTGTCTCTTTTTTTATGACAGATAGTTTGCACCATCCCACTTCTTCCTTTCCCTTTCTTCCAGGATATTTCTTTCTCACCCCTTAATTTCAGCATTTAAAAAAGATAGCTGATAGCTTTTAAAAGAAAATATTAAAAGGAAAAACAAAATTGAAAAATAAAAAGAACCTTTCATTATTTCTCCCTTCCCTTTCCTGATAAAAATGAATCAAATCAATGACATTTGTTGTTATAGCAGTCTTACTCATTTTAAGTCACATTTATGAAAGTTCCATTTATGTTTTATAGGTAAACATTTTATTGCATTTAGAGGGAATTCCTAGCCAGGCTTATAATCTGTGGAAAATAAGAAAGTAAAGACAGTTGGTTTTTTTCATCTTCCAGACTGATATAGCTATATGTTAGAAAATTGTATGAGAGTCACATATGTTAAAATCAGGATCTTCCTTTATTTAATAAACAGAAATTCAAATAGACTACCAAGAATTATCAAGTAAAAAAATTCATTTTCCTGGTAATAAGTATTTAAAATGGTACTCTAAAAATAAAAGACTATGTATTATAAAATTTTTGAGACATTCCGATCCCTGGTTTTTTTTAACCTTGTAAAGATAAGAAATTGTCCTATCTGAACTTTGCACAGATTAAGAGTTATTAATTTGGAGGGAAAAATAAGATTCTTTAAGTGAACTTTCCATGATAAGCTTCTTATATTAATAGTCATGAGAAATGAATTCTTTTAACAAACAGGTAAAATTACCACAGTACCAATTAACCATTATTTGAATGAGGTAGCATAGTACATTTGAAAGAGTGCTGAATTTGGAGTCCAAAACTCAAATCCTAGTTCTGCTACTTACAATGTGACTTTAAGAATTTTCAACTCTCTGGATTTAACTTCTTAATATGTAAAATGAAGAGATTGGACTAGATGACCTGTAAGTTTCCTCCATGTTCTAGATCAATAATTCTATTGAGTTCAATTCAATTGAGTAATCAGTAGAACTTAGAAGAAAGAATTGTTGCTCTAATAATTCTTGTTTTATGCAGTGGTTTTTTTTTTTTGAATGATAAGCAATACAAAAAGTGGGAATATTAGGACCACAAGAATCAGAAATAGCTGGAACTGGCTTCTTTGAAGTCCATCCTTTCTTTTGGAATATATTCCTGTACAATTACTTTTCCCCCATTCAGATGCTAGTGCTTTTCCTATGAAATTACTTCTTATTTATCCATTGATATATGTTTGAGTGTGTGTGTGTGTGTGTGTGTGTGTGTGTGTATGTACATAGACATACACACATTTTATGTTTCTAATTGTTCAGACCAAAAAATAATTATGCAAACGAAACAGTGCAAAGGACATCAGCAGAGAGATGTATAACCAAAAAAAAGAATATATAAGTACTCAAGTGCAAACAATAAGATGCTCAAATATTCCATTGTTATCATACACCAATGAACAGATTTAGATCCAGATATCTAAATCTAGAGATCTGTCCCTAAAATATTAAGTAAACTTTTGGAGAGGATTTCTGAAAGAGCAGTATGGTGAGGAGTCACATAGGATGAAGAGATATAGTTGGGTACAGCTTGTGCTTTTTGAAGAGAACATTCACATTGATGGACTTTCTTTTTTTAATTATTATTATAACTTTTTATTGACAGTACATATGCATGGGTAATTTTTTACATTATCCCTTGCACTCACTTCTGTACCAACTTTTCTCTTCCTTCCCTCCATCCCCTCCCCAGATGGCAGGCAGTCTTACACATGTTAAATATGTTATAGTATATCCTAGATACAATAAATGTGTACAGAATCGAACAGTTCTCTTGTTGCACAGGAAGAATTGGATTCAGAAGGTAAAAATAAACTGGGAAGAAAAGCATAAATGCAAACAGTTCACACTCATTTCCCAGTGTTCCTTCTCTGGGTGTAGCTGATTCTGTTCACCATTGATCAATTGGAACTGAATTAGATCTTCTTTTTGTCGAAGATATCCACTTGATGGACTTACTTTCATTTCAGTACTAAAGTAAATTTGAAGTGATGATAGTAGTGAAGATGTGCCATGGGAATATGTCTTTAGTTCTTTATATATAACATGAATGATGAGGTATAGATAACCTCTAAGAGATGGATATTTCTTTTGTGCATTGTGTAAACCTAGAAATGATACAGACAACAGAATGAAGATCCAGAAAAATCCAGGTTAGAGTTCTGACTCTAATACAATAAAATTAAGTTTTACAAAATACCAATAAAATTTTTAAAAGACAAAACAGACATAGTAAACTCACTTAAAAAAAATTCTGTTTTTTTATTACTATATTAGACACAGCAGAATGCTATAGAAATTCTTAAATTAGAATATAGATATTTGAATAAAATTTTCATTCTGTCCATGAATATAAAGTAGGAAAGAAGACATTATAGTTAGGGCAAGAGTTCTTTAAATTTTTTTGTTACCATGGAACCATTTTACAATCTATTGAACCTGTCTCAGAATAAATAAAATACATAAATATACAAAGGAAACTAGTTATACTGAAATAAAGATATGATTTTTGTTTCCCATCCAAGTTCATGGATCCCTCTAAATATTTCCATGGATAATTGTGATTCTCCAGTTAAGAATACCCAGGTTAGCTGAGTTGGGCCAGACGATTTGAACTTATTTAACTAGATCCAAAGGTGGTGATTAATGTGTTAATGTCAATTTGAATAGAGTCCCTTTTGGAATGTCTTATGGATTTTTCCTTGATTCTATTGTGGGTCATGACTTGTATAACAGCATAGATCACTTGCTTGTCACATTTGAAGATGATATAGATCTGGAAGGGACAATTAACACATTAATTAAGAGTCAGTATCCCAAATCATCTCAACAAGTTAGAAATATGGCCAGTTCCACTAAGATGATACCCATCCCTGGCTGCTATTCTACCATATGTATTGTCATTCTTATTAGAATTTAAGTTTCTTACAAGGATCAATTTTGAATTTTGTTTTTGTATCCCTACTGCATTACATTGTGCTTGGTACATAGTCCTTAATAAATGCTTTTTCATTTATTAAATGGTTTTCTGGTTAAAAAAAAAAAACTAAAGAGAATGAATTGAACAATATTTTTTACGTGCAAAAGATCTGGGAATTTTAATAGATTTCAAGCTCAGTATTAGTCAATCGATTTCTCCCTCTTTCTCTTCTTGCTGATTTCATTGGTAATATATAGAAATGCTGATGAATGTGTGGATTTATAGGTGTTCTGCAGGTTTTGCTAAAGTTGATAATTTTTTCAATTTTTTAGTTGATGGTATAGGATTCTGTAAATCATCATAATCATCTGCAAAAAGTATTCATTTTTTTTTCTCTTTGCCTTTTCTTATTCCTTCAATTTCTTTTTCTTATTGCTTCAAATAGCATTAGTAATGATTATAGCAATAGCAATAGTATAGAAATAGCAATAGTAATGATTGCTAATGGACATTTTTCTTTACCTTAATCTTATTGGAAAAGGCTCCAGCTTATCTCCATTGCATATAATGCTGGCTCTTGGATTCAGATAGATAATACTCATTAAAGTAAGGAAAAACTCTTTATTCCTATGCTTTATTTTTTGTTTTTTTTTAAAACAGGAATAGGTATTGTATCTTTTCAAAACCTTTTTCAACATTGATTGCTATGATCATATTATTTTTTGGTTTTGTTATTAACATTTCTATTATGTGTACAATTTTTCTAATACCAGCCCTAAATTCCTGGCATAAATTCAGCCTGGTAATAGTATTTAATCTTTAATGATGCTGATATTTTATTTGCTTGCTAAATTCTATTCAGGCCCTTTATTTTATTTTTGGTTAAATCTTTCGAGATCTGACAGGGGATAAATTGAGCTTCCCCTTGATTATAGTTTTATTGTCTATTGCTCCCTATCACTTATTTAACTTTTCCTTTAGGTATTTAAACTTTTTTGCATCAGTATTCATAAGGGATATTGGCCTGTAATTTGTTTTGGTTTTTCCCTCCTTTGTTTTGACTCTCCCTGGTTTAAGTATCAAAATCCTATTTGTATCGTTAAAAGAATTTGTCAGGATTTCTTTTGTTATTTTTTTCTAACAGTTTATCTATTACTAGAATTAATTGTTCTTTAAATATTTGTTAGAATTTGCTTGTGAATTTATCCAATCTCGGGATTTTTTATTTTGGGAGTTCACTTGTCTTTTTCAATTTCTTTTTCTTAAAATAGGATTATTTAAGTAGGCGTTTGTATTCTGTTAAACTAGGCATTTTATAATTTTATAAATATTAATCCCTTTCAGTTAGATTGTCAGTTTAATTGGCATATAGGTTGGAAAATTTACTCCCAATGATTTATTTTTTCTTCCTTCTTTATTGATTGAATTATCCTTTTTTCATTTTTGATATAGGCAATTTGGTTTTCTTCTTTTTTTTTCTCTTTTAAATTGAATTAGCCCTTGGCTTATCTATATTCTCTTGGCTCCTCTTTCCTCTAATAACTTATAGTTTTATTTATTCACTTTTTTTTTTTGCTTTCAGTTTTGTTAATCGTTTGTTTTCAGGATTGGCGTTTATTTGGAGTTTTTACTTTATTGATTTTCCTAGTTTTTATGTAGCATGCCCCTTTTAGTTATTCTGTTCTTTCTCTCTTATTGATGAAATTGTTTAGAGATACATATTTTCCTTAAGTACTGCTTTGGCTACATCCCTACAATTTTTGTAGGTTGCCTCTTTTGTTACCAATATCTTTCATGAAGTAGTTTTCATTATTTGTTCTCTGATATATCCTTCTTTGGGATTAAATTATATAGTCACCATTTAATTTTTAATCTTTGTATTATAATTTTTAAAACAATGCATTTAATATTTCTACTTCTACATTTGTTTACAAGATTTTGTCCTAAATATATGATTAATTTTTGTGAAGGTGCCATGCATATTTGAGAAACAAATATGCTCCTTCTTATTCAATATTCTCCAGAGACATATTATACTTAACTTTTCTAAAACTCTATTCAGGCACTTTATTTTATTTTTGGTTAAATTTTTCCAGATCTGACAGGGGATAAATTGAGCTTCCCCTTGATTATAGTTTTATTGTCTATTGCTCCCTATCACTTATTTAACTTTTCCTTTAGGTATTTAAACACATTCTTATGATATAAGAATATAATATTTTGATTTTTAAAATTTTCAGTATAAAATCCTCTAATATATTTTTTATTTTATCATAAGGGCTGGTATTTCTAAAACCATGTTAAATAAAAGTGATAAGAATATGTAGGCCCTTACTTATTCTTAGTGGAAATGCTTCTAATGTTTCTACATTTCATATTTTGTTGACTCTAAATGGAGTTTTAGTTATGTTGAGGAAAACTTTTTTCTCAACTATTCCATTTAGGGATTTTTTGCCATGGGATTTCATAAAAAAAACTTTAAAAACATATTTGTTTACATATCTTATAATGTTGGTAGTTTGATTTTGATATTCGTATGATATGTATTTAGGTAGAAATAGAGGCACAGTATCTATATAGAATGCTAGGCCTGGGAACCGAAAGTCTTAAGTTCAAATCCAATCACAGACACACACTAGCAAGTCACTTAACCTTTGCTTCAATTTCCTCAACACCCCTCCCAAGTGAGATAATAATTATAAAGTGCTTAGTACAATGCCTGGCACTTAGTAAGCTCTATATAGTTACTATTATTGTAATTTTTTTGGGTGAGGGAGAAAACTGGAAGTAACCTAAATATTCAGCAATACGGACAAGATTAAACAATGGTATCTTAATGTAACTGAATTTTTAAGTACAACTTCTATAAGAAGTAAAACAAATCTGGAAAATCTTTATGAAGTAATAAAAAATGAAAAAACAGAACTAGAAAAGTGATGTACATACTAACTTCAGTTATATGAGGAAAAAGTAAATGGGAATAAAAGACAAGTATTGATGGGGACTTACAGAAAGTAGCTAAAATAGCATTATTACTTTTAAAATTAAAACTAATAAACATAAATAGCTACTAAGCAAGATTAGTTGTGATTTTCAGTTTTACATTTCTAGTGAAACATTGTAAAAAGAAAAAAATTATCAATTTCTTTGTATTATTTTGGTTTTACTTCATAATTGTATTCATAGTATTTTGCTTTTCCTTTTTAGATATTTCTATACTGATTTGACCAGTGCTAAGCAAACTAAGGATTTAAGTCTGGTCACAACCAACTGACATTTACTACTGTGACTCTGCTTTTAGGTAATTGATTTTATTTGTCATTTTTTTGTGTATTTGCTAGATCATCCTAATATTTGTTGAGATACGAATAAAAGTGTGAAGATTTCCAAATAACCAAACAAAAAATATTTCTAATTGTATTACTAGCTGAAATTTTGCATTTATACCTTATTCTTATCTGGTTCTGTTAAAAAACTGATGGTTAAAAATTAGGAGCATAGAGGTGGCTTAAGAATAGAATTGTTGGAGAATTCCGTTTAGTTAGAAATAATTCATCATGATTACCTCCATCCCTGATTGGTCATTCTGAAAAAAGTCAAAGTAAAAGTTCAAAGCCTGTTAATGTTCACTGCTATATTACATTGCAGACTCATTTATTGTATTTTATCTTATTTCTAAGCTTCCACACTGTGAATTTCTGGAGTTTGGGGGTTTACTAACAGTTATAGATTAAAGTCCAAATTAAGCCTGCTTAACAACATGTTAATTGAAGGGTAAGCCTAAATGTTTCCACCTCTGTTTTATCTAGTGAGACCTTTGAATTATTTCTAGTTATTTAAATTTTAGAGTCGAGACTTGTCTACATGCAGATGAAAGAACAATCCTATCAGTCAATAAGTATTAACAGTATGTTCTAAACATTCTTCTGAGCCCTAGGGATAGAAAGAAAAAAAAAAGGAAAAAACCAGTTCCTGCCATCATGGAGCTTATTTTCTCAAGGGAAAAACAACATACACACAAATCTACAAATACAAAATAAATATAGAGTAGATGGTACTAGCAGCTGGGAGGAACTCCTGCAGGAAGTAGTTCTTGAACTGAGTCTTATAGGAAGCCAGGGTCTCTACGACTCTTTAAGTGAATAAAGAGTATACGAGAAAGAGGGAAACCAGCGCAAAATGCACTGAGAAAAGAGAGAAGGATTGTGTAATAGAAACAGCAAGTAGACATAGAGGGGAATAATGTGTAAAAATACTGGAAATATGTTTAGGAAAAAGCCATATTGTACAGAGCTTTTAAATGCCAAATAGGCTATTTGATTTGAACTCCCTCATTTCACTTTCTCTTCATTTCAGAATTTGTTGACATCATCTTCCACTTCCCCTTCTTTCCCTCAATTTCTGACAAGGAGGTGACTCCTCTTGCCAGTACCAATTCCTGTACATGTACCCTTGTTCCTATTTCCCTCTTTCTCTAGCAGATTACAAGATCAATCAACACCTTTCTCTATTCTGAGTTTTGCTCACATTCCTATTGCCTTGTACTACTCCTACCCCTCTAACCACTCTTCAGTCTCTTTGGTCAGTTCATCATCCAGGACACATTCTGTAACAGTGAATGTTTTCTAGACTTCCTACACTTCTCTCTTTCCACTCTTTTGGTAATTTCATCAGCTCTAATGAATTTAATTTTCATCTTATGCCAGTAATTGCCAGGCTGTTATTCCATCACCCTTCAATGTCCCTGATCATTTATAACTGATCAATTGTCAAATTATACTATTTATACCTTCATAGATTTCTTTCATTTGACCCCTTCTTTCTACTCATAGAACTACCTCATTAATTGTGGCCACCATCACCACTGGCTTAGAAAATCACAACAGCCTCCTTATTTGTCTTCAAGTATCCACCCTATTTGAACCTGTCCTTCACACCACTGTCAAAATGTTTTTCTTTAAGCCCAGATCCAACAATGTCATTGACTTACTCAATAAACTCCTGTAGCTTCTTGTTCCATATAGTATGAAATATAAAGTCATTTCTTTAACTTCAAAAGCTCTTTACAGCCATGCCTAACCTGTCTTTCCAGCCTCATTGTATATTATTTTCATTTCTGTCTTCTTTCTAACAAGACTGGCATTTTCTCGTTAATTTCATATACAATACAGAACATCCACCCATTGCTTTGCTTTTGCATTGACTTTTCCCCCTGCTTTTTATCTTTACCTCATGGAATCTCTCATTTAAGGTGCAACTTGAGCATTATCTTTTATATAAAACCTTTCCTGTTTTTCTCAGATAATAGGAACAGAACTCTATTCAAATTATGTTGAATTTAATAACTATTTATTATTAGTAGTATTAGTATTTATTCTACATATATTTATGTATTCCTTTATTGTCCCCCAGTTTACTACAACTTCTTTCAAGTAGATATTAACTTCATTTATTATATATATTTCTCTAGCACTCAGCCTAGTGGCTGGCACTTGTTGATTGAAGCCAAACAAAAATTTACATTTGACCCTAGAGGTAATAGAAAGCTATCAGAATTTGATTATTAGGTGACATGACATACTGAGACCTTTGAGAAAATGAGTTTTGCAGTTCTGCAGAGAGTTGATGGGAATGTGGGGAGACTTGAGGCAGAGAATATAATTAGAAGATTTGGTAATATTTCAGCTGAAAAATGATAAAGGACTGAATTAGAATGGTGAAGATAAAATGTCAAATGTGAAAGATGAGAGAAAGAAATTCCAAGTTGTTGTTATTGTTGTCTTTTTTTGGTGAGGCAGTTGTGGTTAAATGACTTGCCCAGGGTCACACAGCTAGGAAGCATTAAGTATGTGAGGCCACATTTGAACTCAGGTCCTCCTGACTTCAGGGCTGGTGCTTTATCCACTGCACCATCTTGCTGTCCCTTATTCTAAGATTTTTACATCTAAGTGGATGTGTGGGATAAGTGAAAGAGAGGATTCAAGTATAACACTAAAGTTGTAAGCTAGATGATTGGAAGTATGGCTATGCCCTCAACAGTAATAGGGAAGCTTAAAAGTGGAGTGTTTATGGTGAAATATAATAACTTCCTTCTTACTTTATCTCAAACTTAATATGTCTAAAACAGAAGATATCCTGGGATGATGTAAGGCTCACTAGTGGTGTTTTTGGTTACAAATTTCACCTTACTTCTGATTGTGTTTGCCTTCTTATTTTCTTGGGTGGTGATCTTGTATCTTTATATTCCTTCCCTTCTTCTGAATCTTTTCTTAGTCCTCACTGTAACCTCTAGTCACTGTACTCTTCCCTAATTCATCACTCCTTATATGGGCCTTATTTTGCCCCCTTTACAATTTTGATCCCGTTATATTTAATCAGTTTCAATTATAATATTGGCCTCTTCAGTTCTTTGCCTTATTGCCAAACCCCAATCCTAAATGACAGCTACGATCTGTCTTCTCCACCCTTGCTTGAATTCTGCTGTATAACCATGGTGGAAATCACAGGACTACATAGACTAGATTCACCACAATAAATTATCTGATTTCACCTGAACTCCATTAGTGCATGGCAGTTCTTATCCTTCCCAGATTGTTTCTCAGTTCCCCCAAAAATCTCTTTTTTGGTATTCTCTTCTCTATTTGTTCTCTGACCCCATGTGACCAAGAAACTACATGTCAAGAAATGTCTTCCCTTTTATGCATTTCATGTCTTATTCTTGCCTTTCTTGCCCCTTTAGTCCTTATCCTTAATAGGGCTAAACCAATTCACTGTGCCCCAGTTCCATTTCCTTATGTATTTTTTTTTTTTTTTGCTGAGGCATTTGGCCACCCCAGTGACTTGCCCAGGGTCACACAGTCAAGAAGTCTTCAGTGTCTGAGGCCAGATTTGAATTCAGGTTCTCCTGACCAGGATTGGTGCTCTATTCACTACACCATCTAGCTGTCCCTCCTTCTGTCTTTTAAGAGCTTGTTCTTTCAATAAGCCTGAATCTTCTCCTAATTTTCAGACTCTATCTGTTGTAACCATTGCTACTTACAAACATATCTGGATCTTTCCTTTCCTTCAAAAACTGTCTAAATAATTTTCCTAAAATAAGAGTGTGTTTTGTATTTTTTCCAGTGCTGTGTACTACCCAAGAATCTTTAGTGTTTCCTATTACATTTTAAGAGAAAATTCATACTCTTAAGCATGGCATTTAAGGTCATTTTCAATTGGGTTTTTACTTTACCTTTTCATATTTATAGCTCATTACTCACCTTCACATACTGAAGTCTACCCAAATTGACCTATTTGCTTTCTCAAACTCAGCATGCCATTCCATTCTGCTTGAAATGTATTCCCTCCTCACATCTGCCTCCTAGAATAACCTAACTTCTCTCAAAGCTCAGATTAGCTACCTTCTGTGGGATGACTTTTTTGATTTCCCTGTTATTGTTCTCTCTCTCTTTAAATCATATATAGAGAGAATATTTCTTAGTTATTAACTTAGGTTTCTTGAGGTCAATATTGTTTTTCAATTTTCCTTATTATCTCTTAACACCTAAAATAGTATCTTGACATACAGCAGATAATAAATGTTTGTTTGCATTGGATTGGATCAGTCTTACCTATTTGTTTTTCTTTGTCTCCGAGGTTCCTATGGGCCCTGCTTTTGTGCCTCAATTTGTTACTCCTTTGATCTTCATTATATTTATGCTTGCATTTCTAGACTTAGTAAAACTCCTATTTTATGTCCCTACTTGCTCTGATTTGTTCTTCCCATCCAGACCCCTAAGATGAGATTCCGTGTGGCATCACATTTGGACATTTATTATTAGTTACTTATATGATATTTTGAATTGCAGAAATAGTTAAATTATTCTTCAAAAAGTTCTAATGAAATTCGAATGTCTAGTCTACAGACGGTTTTTGATGTATCATATTTTAAAAGTCTACACTTTTTTGCCTTTAAAATATAATTAAAAAAAACATACAATAGAGTCTCTAAGACCTTTTCCAATTCTTTAATTTTTTCATTATAATGATTTATGTTAAATGTGTTAAAATATGATATACAGTTGATATGACTAGTTACATGTTTAATTCCCAAGTGTTGGAATACCAAAAAAGATGGAAACATTGTTGAATGCCAGTAGGATGCTAGAGACTAATCAAGATATTTATCAATTAAATTCTTAATTCCTAAATATGATTGTAATTATATGTTAGGAATAGGAATATTTCTTTGGGAATAAATCTGAAATTCTTAAAGAAGTCTTAGAAAAATTATTATAAATAAAATATTTACTTTATTTCAAAAAATACTCCTTTTTAAAAAAAAAAATCACTATATATATGCCTTCCAAGAGAATCCTCCTTTTAAACAAAGTGTAATTGAGCAAAATAAATGAACATGCTGACTGTATCTGACAGCTATATCTCCTTTTCCATGCATAGGTTCCCATAAAGAGGTGACCCTCTTTATACTTTAGATAAGTGATACTTTAGAAACATTCTTCTAGAGCAGGGGTACACATACCCTGGCATTATCACATCTGGCCAGCTGCTTGTTTGTGTGCTTCATGAACTAAGTTATAAAAATACAATTGTAAATTTAAAAAATACAACTTTTTTTAAAATGTAAAAACTGTTCTTACCTCAGACCTCGCAAAAACAGATGGGCCACATTTGGTCCAAAAGCAATAGTTTGGCGACCCCTGCTCTAGAGCCATGATTAGTTATCATATTAATCATGGTTCTGATAGTTTTTAAAATTATTTTCCTTAATATTATTTTGATCATTATGTCAGTTTTCTTGGTTTTGCTTGACTTTTTCTGCATCAATTTATATAATTCTCAGATTTCTTGGAATTCATTTTTATCATTTTCTAACAATATATATGCCAGTACTTATATTCCTATACCATTTTTTTTCAGTTACTCCCTAATCCCTGTGAGCATCTACTTTGTTTCTAGTTTTTTGCTCTTACAAAAAGTACTGGTATAAATAATTTTTAGAAACAGCTTCCCCTTTTTGCAATATGTGCAAACTGGTAGCACTTTGTTGAATTGTATACTGATTCACTTTTCTAAAATAGTTCCAGAAATTAAGAAGCAAAAACTATATTGTCACTTCTAAAACATACAATGTATTAAATTTAACAATTTCACTGGCAAACAACAAATTCTGCAAGTGATAAGAAGAAAATATCTAATAAAGAAAATTTGAATAATACAAGACTATTCTAAACCTGCCAGAGACCACAGGAAGGAATAGATTAATGTGTTCCAAAAAAACACAAAGAAACTCAAAATGCCATCTAAGGCAACATACCTTGTAAATCTGAGCCTAATTATTCTTGGAAGAGATGAATGTTCAATAAAAAAAGAGATGTTTTAAGTATTTCCACAAAGAAAACCAGACTTGAAGAAATTATTTGCTTATCAAACACTCCAGATAACTAATAAACAGGAAAGATAAATAGATATAGTAAACAATGAGGGAGAAACAATATGAACTAAACCTAACAGCATTCCATCTAGTACAAAGAATCAATGTTTTTTGTGGCAGGATGAGAGACCATATAAAAGAAGAGAGAAGAAGAAAAAGATAAATGAGAATAATTAAAGAAAAATTCTTTACTCCTGTAGAAGCTTTACAGAGGAATAGGTGAGAAAACAAAGAAAGGGATTGAAATGGTGGAAAGAAAGGGAGAAATTTTATTTCAGTGAGGGGAAGGGGTTCCCTTAACAAATGCTCCCATAGAAGAAAGAAAATCTATAAGTGAACTTAGGGACCTTACTGTGTTTATAATCTGCAGATATTTGGTGCTTAGCAAGACCATGTATCTTGGTTCAGGAGAAGGAAAATCAGAGCTACTGAGGGCACCTGACACCTAGAAAAGTGGGAGTGTGGTGTTTTCTTCTTTTGTATGAATTATTTTTCTTGTGGTTGTTAGCTTGTTTTTCTCCCATTTTGATCTGATCTTTCTTGTGCAGCATGATGAATATGGAAATATGTTTAGAAGAGTTAGATGTGTTTAACCTTTATCAGATTGCTTGCTGTCTTGAGGGAGAGAAAAGAAGAGAGAGAAAAATTTGGAACACAAGATTTTGCAAAGGTGAATATTAAAAACTATCTTTGCATGTATTTGGAAAAATAAAATACTATTAAGAAAAAGAAACTTTTCACTTCATTTCTTCCATTCATCTTCCCTAACTATCACTTCTTGCCTCTCTTCTCTTTTGTGTCTAGATTTGAGAATACTGTCTATAATCGCTGTCTCCATTTCTTTTCTTCTCAGTGTTTTCTTAATTTTCTGGAATTCTGCTTTCGAAAATCAGCCCTGGTGAGTGAGATAGTGACTCAGTTAAGCATAAAAAGATTGCCTTGTGAGGGTACAATTGGAGTTATGTAACAAATTTGTAATGGACTCAGCACAATTTTTTGATTTTCACTTGCTTTGTTTAACAGCATGTGAGTAGAAGTGAAAGCAGCAGATTTAAGGCTGAAACTTAGCAGGGCAAGATAAAGAGCGGTCAAGGTATTCAAAGGAAGAAAATCATGGAGGATTCAACTGATTCATAAGACAAAGAGAGGAAAGGAGGAAGGGAAGGACTATACATTTATTAGAACATGCACTGTGTGCCAGGGACTGTGCTAAGCACTTTACAAATATTATTTCTTTTGTTCTTCACAACAACTTTGGGAATTGCGTGCTTTAGTCCTCATTTTACGTTGAAAACTGAGACAGAAAAGGTTAGGTGAGTTATCCACAGTCATACAGCTAATAGCTGACTGAAGTCAGGTTTAAATTCAAATTTTCCTGACTCCTGGCCCATCGTTCTCCACTATAAACCCTACCTGCCTTAAATTAGAGAGAGTGTTGCTAGTGAAAAGAGAAAAGTACCTGAGAAAGAAATAAGGAGGAGAGAGATTTGAAGTTACGGTGAAAATGAAAAACAGGATTTAGAGTTAAATATATATATATATATATATATATATATATATATATATATATATATATATATAATAAGAGATTATTTGTAAGTAAAGGAATTTTTCAAAACTCATAAATGTGGGAGTGGAACACTCATGGGTCATAGTGATATCAAGTATATAAATATTTGTATGTGTAGGTGAGTTGGGATCAGGAAGTAAGTTATGTGAAATAAGTTGAGGAACCATGAAATTAAGGTGTATCAGAGAATGTATGTTGAAGTGTACTCATCTGAGGACAGGAGTTACAGAGGAGAAAAAGAATGAGCCAGCTACAGAACAAAGGAAATTGTCCTGTAGATTAGTAGAAAACAGACAACAGCTAACAGAATTTTTATTGGTTGATAATTATGGATTGAATGAATCTCAAAGGAGATAAGGTTACTACTAAGTGATGGTGATAGAGGGAGAAAATGGAAGTGGCATTGGAGAGCAAGGAAAATTGTAACTCCTTCTATCACAAGAAATGAATGGAAGAGAAAGTAAAAATGCAACCAGTGAGGCAGTATAGTCAGGGAAGCTGTGTCATCAGGAGGAAGAATATAGGTTTTAGTAAATACAAAATGTAAGGAACAAGAAATGAAAAGGTTTAAGATCAAATAGGTATTTCAGTCAAAGGGCTGGGTAACTTTAGAATAGGAAGGTATGGGGAGGGGAGATGAGAATAAAGGGGTCTTCAAAGAAGGGCAGACAACAAGGTCTATATAGTGGCATCTCTATAAGCTAATTGCTATCTAAACTAAATGGTCCTTTTTTATTGATTAGAAAACAGCTTTTTTTTTTTAATTAAAGCTTTTTATTTACAAAGCATATGCATGAGTAATTTTTCCATCATTGACCCTTGCATAACCTTTTGTTCCAAATTTTCCCCTCCTTTCCCCTAACTCCTCCCCTAGCTGGCAGGTAGTCCAATACATGTTAAATATGTTGAAATACATGTTAGATCCAATATATGTATACATATTTATACAGTTATCTTGTTGCACAAGAAAAATCAGATCAAGAAGGAAGAAAAAGAAAAACTGAAAAAGAAAACAAAATACAAGCAAATAACAGAGAAAATGAGAATGCTATGTTGTGTTCCACACGCTGTTTCCATGATTCTCTCTCTGGGTGTAGATGGCTCTCTTCATCACTGCACAAGTGGAACTGGTTTGAATCATCTCAATGTTGAAGAGAGCCATGTCCATCAGAATTGACCATCATATAGTCTTGTTGTTGCCATGTATAATTATCTCCTGGTTCTGCTCATTTCACTTAGCATCAATTCATATAGGTCTCTCCAAGCCTCTCTGAAATCATCCTAATAGTCATTTCTTACAGAACAATAGTATTCCATAGCATTCATATACCATAATTTATTCAGCCATTCTCCAATTGATGGGCATCCACTCAGTTTTCAGAAAATAGCTCTTATAAATTTGAATAAGTTCCTGTATATCTTTGACATGAAATATTTACCTGAGAAATTTGCTTCTCCCTTTGTCTTCCCCTCCATTGTAACTCTTTCTTTTCAAATTTTAATTGCAATCAAATTTGTTTGTGCAAAAACTTCTTGATTTTGTGTCCTTCCATCTTGTTCTCTTATACTTTTCCATGTCTTTGTTGCCCACCCCTCCCTTAATATGGAAGAGGGTTTAGAAAAAGTGTGTGCTAGATATCAATTCTCTAGGTATTTAGTTCTCTGCATTTTTACTCATTCTCTTCCACTCACTGATTGTGGTAGAAGGAATTATAATTTTCCTTGTTCCCCAATGCCACTTCCAATTTCTTCCTTTATTTACCACCATTACTTAGTAGTAACCTTACCTCTTTTGAAGTTCACTCAGTCCATATTTATCAACCAATTGATGTAAACAACTTCAGTTCCTCTTTCACCATCCCTCTCCTTCTCTTCCCTCCCCTTTTCTCTCTTCTCTCATTTCTTCTCTTCTCTAGGCAGTGATTAGTCATAAACAAAATAAACAAGTTCAGAAGGGAGGAATTCTGAAGGGGAATTTAAAGAATGAAAGAGTAAGATTTTATTAATGATGAAATTTTTGCATTTGGGGAATGCTACATTTAAATTATTTAAATAATTTACATGTGGAACCTTAAGAGTTGTCCCCACTCTTAAGTCATATCAACTGGAGTTTCTTTAGAATGTGGTATATTTTATTGTGCTCCTATGTAAGATAAATAATTATTTATTAAAATTACATTTTCAACATTAAAAAAGATGATACAAACATTCCCTGAGAATCAATGCCCATCAGTTGGAATGGCTGAATAAGTTATAGTGTATGAATGAAATAGAATATTATTTTTCTATAACAAATGATGAGCAGGCTGATTTCAGAAGAGCCTAGAAAAACTTAACATGAAATGATGTCAAGTTAAAGTAAGCAGAACCAGGAAAACATTGTATACTGTAACAAAAGATAAGAGTCAAATAAGATAAAAATGCCTTAGAATCACTTTTTGTTATGTTTTGATGATTTTTAAAGAATCAAAACAAAGAAGGATGAAATGAGAAGAGAAAAGGGGAGGGAAAGGAAAGGAAGTTTAAGGAAGTAATCTAAGATCTAAGAGATCTGTACAATTAGTTGTCTTTCAAGACTTCTTGAAATATGATATACAGTCTCTGTTTAAGGTCATGGCAGTAAAGTAGTCCAGTGATTTTAAAATTCTCTCCTTGATCTCTTTTCCATATCACTTGTTTTTGATATGATATAACCCACATTTTTTCTATTTTTTTCAATCTTTTGACTTTGTTTTAATATTTTTTTTATATTCTTACATCTTTAAATTCTGTTTTCTGTTGGATAAGGTTGTTGGTTCTTCTTCCTCTTCCTCCTCCACCTTTTTTCTCTTCTTCTTTTCTTCCTCTTTCTTCTTATCCTCCTTTTTCTCCCACACTCCTCTTTATTTTACAGATGAGGACCTGAGACAAACAAGGTTAAGTGACTTGCCCAGGGTCAGATGAATGAGCTTGGATTTGAATTCATGAAGATGAGTCTTCCTGAGTCTAGGCCCAGCATGTTATCTATTTAGCTGTCTGTATAACTGTATATTTAGCTGTTTGTATTTCTCATTTCTTTTCCAGTTCTCTCCCTTAAAACTGTCATTGCATTTAGAATGCCATTTTTTAAACTGATCTCACTTTTTTCCCTAGGAATTCTAATTGAGTTTTATGGACAAGATATGTTTTTCTTTGAGGCTTTGCTTGTTGTTATTTTGATATCATTCTTCTTAGGCTTCAGATTAAGCCATCTAACCTTATAATAATAGTTCTTTATATTTTTCTGTTTAGCCATTTTTCTAGCAACCCAAATTGAAGTATTAGTTGAGCGCTCTAGAGGCTCAGTCTGTGATCAAATTTCAGAATGCCTACCATGATCATTTATATGTGTTCCATTGTGTCATGTAGTTTTTATTTCTTAAAATATTCCTTGATGCAAAAATTATTTACTTATCAATCTACATTTGTTAGCTAACTTCCACTACATATAATCTTGGAATAATATGTAGTAGCTAATATGGCGCATTCTCTAGTTCTGTGTTCAAATCATTATGCATATCTATTTTTATTATTAAGTAAATCTGGCTTGAGCAAAATTTATATAATAGGTAGATTTGACTATGGCACTTCTGCCTAATTTTTTGAGTTCATCATTCATTTTTTAATTGTTGAGAACCTCATTTCTATCCATTTTCCTCAATGACTTCTTTGCCATCCCATGCCTACTTTGGGGACCTATTTTTGCATCCCTCTAGATTCTGAAAAAATAGTCCAATCTAACTTATATGTTCTACACTCAACGTTATTTGTCCTTTCTATTTGTACTGACTTCTGCTCTTTGTTAAATATCCCATATTAGTGACAATGTGTGCCTTTATATTAGGTTACTGACATAATAATACTCTAAATAGGAATTATAATATTTTCATTCAGTTAAAAAGTGTCAGTTTCTAGATTCCTTTAAGGAAGAAATGATGAAAAATTTAAGGGGTTTGGCAAGCAGATCAAGGAGATGCTTTTGCAACTTTTCCAATGATACCATGTACATAATTTCTGTATAGGGCTGCTCCTACAATTGCATATTTTAATGAAATATTTGATAACACTGGACAGCATAAGTTTTTGTTCTTCCATACTCATAAAAATGGGAAAATTTTTTTTGCAATGTTATACTGATCTCAAATATATCTTCAGATTTCCTTATCACCGTTTTATTTGAGAACAATTTAATATTTACAAATTTTCTTTTTTGCTTGTTTAAACTTTAGGTACCATTAATATCCTATTGTATTTAACCTATATAACATTCCTCAATCTGAAGTATGACTGTGCAAATTACTTAATTTTTCTGAGTCTCTGTATTTTCTCATCTGTAAAATGGATATAAAGCATCTACTTTAAAGGGTTGTAAATATATAGAGAGTGCTTTGGAAAGAATTCCCTTTTGATAAAAACTACTGGCAAAATTGGAAAAGTCTAGTAGAAATTAAGTCTTAGATTAATATCTTAAATCATATTTGTAATAAATTGAAAATGCTTATTTTACTTTCAAAATGCTATATTATATTTTTTAACTGGAAGAGAAGCAGATCACATACCTTTTATAGTTGTGAGTACATGTATTCTTATCTAAACAAAAAATAGAGGCAATTACAAAAGATAGAACTGATAGTTTTGATTTAAGAAATTTAAAAATTTCATCTATAAAATGAAAATTATTTGGTCAAAGGATATGAGCAATTTTCACATGAAGAAATTAAATCCATTTATAATCATATGAAAAAATACTCTAACACACTATTGGCTAAAGATATGCAAATTAAAACAAATCTAAGGTACCACTTTATACCTCTCAGATTTGCTAAGATGGCAAGAAAGGATAATGATAAATGTTGAGGGGATATGGGCAAACTGGAACACTAATGCATTGTTGGTGGAACTGTGAATTGATCCAATCCCCATTGAGGATCCAATCCCCAAATTGCTGGGGAACAATTTGGAACTACGGCTAAAGAGCTATAAAATTGTGCATACCCTTTGATGCAGCAGTGTCTCTACTGGGTCTATATACTAAAGAGATCATAAAAAAGGGAAAAGGACCCCACATGTGCAAAAATGTTTGTAGCAGCCCTTTTTGTAGTGGCAAGAAACTGGAAACTTGAATAGATGCCTATCAATTGGAATGGCTGAATAAGTTAACGGTGTATGAATGAAATTAAATATTATTTTTCTATAACAAATGATGAAGAGGCTGATTTCAGAAAAGCCTGGAAAAAACTTAACATGAAGTAATACCTAGTTAAAGTAAGCAGAACCGGGAAAACATTGTATACAGTAACAAGATTATGTGATGAGCAATATTATAGATTTAGTTCTTCTCAGCAGTACATTGATTCAAGACAACTTCTATAGACTTGGAATGGAAAGTGCCATCTCCATCCAGAGAGAGAAGTATGAAAACTGAATGTGAATTGAAGCATACTATTTTCACCCTTTTTTTGGTTTGCTTTTATCATGCTTTTTCTTTCACAGCATGACTAATATAGAAATATGTTTAAAATGACTGTACATATATAACTTAAATAAGATTATTTTCTGTCTTGAGGATGGGGAATGTAAAGGAGGGAGGAAGACAAAAAATCAGAACTCAAAATCTTAGAAAAATAAATGTAAAAAACTATCTTTATGTGTAATTGAAAAATTAAGTATTATTAAATTTTTACAAAATTAAAATGAAAAAAAACTGTCATATCTAAGGTAAGAATGACAAAATGGAGGGAATTTGTTTTTGAATCAGATTTTTTTGGATAAGGGCTTAATAGACAGTCAATTTTTAATTATATACACACACATATACACATACTTATACACATTATACATATTACATATATGTACATATATGTAAAGACCAAAAGCAATTTCCTGATAGATAATTCATCAAAAGATATATACAAATATTTCTCTAAAGAACTAAAATCTATTAACAGCTATTTGAAAGAATATTCCAAGTCACTAAGGATAAGAGAAATGCAAATAAAAACAGCTTTGAGCTTTTACCTCACACCCTGAAAAGTGACAAGATGACAGAAGATTGGAATAATGTCACAGGAGTTATGGGAAGATAGGCATATTGCATTATTAATGGAACTGTGCATCAGTACAACCTTTTTGGAAAGCAGTTGAGAAATAAATAGTTGAATTGACTAAAATGTTTATATCGTTTACCAAAGATTACACTATTAGGTAGATTTATATCCCAAGAAGGTCATTCACAGAGAAAAAGTTTCTGTATAGACCACAGTGCTTATAGCCACACTTTTTGTGGTAGTAAAGAACTAGAAATAAAGAAACCTATCATTTGGGAATGGCTAAACAAATGTGGTGCATTAATGTATTACTAAGCTATAAAAATAATAAATATGATGACTACAGAGAATAGTAAAATAATATTATGTAGCATTATATAATAAGCAGAACCAAAAAAACAATATTCACAATGACTGTGTTGTAAATGGAAACATCAGCAACAAATCTCAAAATCAGATGTTGCAAATTTAGAAAGAACAAGTATAATCCAAAAGAAGAGATATGAGAAGACATCTTAATCATCTTCTTTGCCCAAGTTGGAGGTCCGTGAATAGGGAACACTGCATGCATTTTCAGACTGTTTTGATGTGTTAATTAGTTTTACTAATTTCTTCTCCCCTTCTTTTCCTTATTTTCTTCTTTTAAAAATATTTTGATATATGAGGTGACTTTCTGAGAAGGGGAAAGGGAAGAGTACTGGGAGCAATTTTGGTGATTTAAAAACAATACTCAATATATTTTTTAAAAGAAAACAATATGGCAGTTCATTTCTGGATGAGGAGGAAGAGATCTGAACTTTGGCTATGGTGGTATATGAGACTAAAGTATAATGGACATGATGAAGATAAAAGTAATTGGAATTTTTATTAATCCTATTTATGGGAACAAGGAATTAGAGAAACAGTTATATGTTTTTTTTTTTATTGTAAATTCACAATTAACAAATTACATCCTTTGTCTATGATCCAGTGATCTTAAAATACAAAGACCAGAGAAAACGACTATGGATTTCTATTGCATAGTGTGTTCTTTTTTAAATACTTGTTTAAACTTAGTTTGTAACTGATTGATATTTTGACCCTTTCCTCACCTTCTCCTCTTTCCTTTTAAGCAGCTTTTAAAGCACTTCATGTGTGTTCTTTTTCTAGTGCTTAATAAATGGTTATAAGGCTGTAAATCACTATCCACCAGCCACCTTCCCCAAGTAAAAGTCTGTCTTCTAATAACTAGTGAAACACTCCATCTCCTAACTGTACCATTGTCCTGCTTTAACCACATGTGTGATATGTTCTGCCCTCTCACTTCAGAATTTTAGTTTCCCTGGCTTCCATCAAGACTCTCCTCAAATTTCCTCTGTGGGAAACCTCTCTCACATCCTTAACTCTCACTGTTAGCGCCTTCCTCCTGAAATTACCTTCCCTTTACACTGTATGTATCTTATATTCATGTATTCAGGGACACACTATTTTTTCCCATTAATACAAAAGCAAAAATGGAGTGTTACCTTTTTTTGTATTTTTATTTCTTAGCCCAGTGCCTGCCACGAAGTAGTAAGCACTTAATAAATGCTTCTTGATTTACTGATTATGATTGGTTGCCTATCAGAGTTCACAAATCTTTCAGATCACTTCATTTCTGCATCATTTGATACAAATCTTTCTATATTTCTCTGAATCCTTTATATTCATTTCCTAGTGGTACAACAAAATTTCATTTTGTGATTTGTTCATACCATGATTTGTTTAGCCATTACCCAATTGATGGGCACCTACTTTGTCTCCAGTCCTTTTCAGCAACGCATATTACTGTAAATATTCTTAGATAAATCCTTTCTGTCTTTCACTTTTGGGGGCATATACCCATTAGTAGAACTATTAAGCCACAAAGACTGCAAAAAGTGTAGTGACATTTTGGTATAATACAAGTTGTTTTCTAGCATGGTTAAACCATATTCACAACTACTTCAGTAGTGCACAAATGTGTTTGCCTTTGCATTACCCATCTGAGAATTTCTATTTTCTTCTTTTGTCATCTTTGTCATTTTGATCAGTGAAGTCGAAGTCCAGAGTTGTTATTTTGATTTCTTTTAGTATTAAATGGTATACTTTTTTATAGGATTGTTGATAGCTTACTTTTCTTTCTTGGAGAGCCAGAAATGCCTGTTCATGTCCTTTGATCACTTAACTATTGATGAATGATTCTTCATATATATATATCGTTGATTTTATATCTTATTTTGTTGTATTGTTGATTTATATATCTTAAATTTCTCTTTATCAGGGAAATCTTTGTGAATTTTTTCCCCAAAATTGTTTCCTCTTGATTCTAACTGCATTTATTTTTCTTGTTCAGAAGTTTTAATTTTATGTAATCAAAATTGTTTCATCTTATCTTTTATTCTCATCTTTGTCTCTTAGGTAAAAATTTTATTTCTTTTGTCATAGTTGTAAATTGTAATTCTTTATATTTTTTTACTTTATCTTATTTGATTGTGTTTGCTTTTTTTTTCTAGTCAGTTCCTTTTACATAGAATAAGGTGATGAAAATTAGACATTAAGGTTAATGTTATTAAGTTGTAATTGAGATGTTATAACCTTACTCCTTTGTCATTCCTCTCTTCACATAATTCAGATCTAAGTTGCTGGATCTTGCTTTGTTACATAAACTTCATTTGGTTTTCACTTTCCTCTTCTTTATCATATTACATGTTTCTCTTAATAATCTTGATATCTCCATTACATGTAAGTATATATGTATGTATTCAACTTATTATTCAACTAATTTTCTCCTGACTCTGTAAGTACCGTTCATACCTGCCTTACTGTTAATATATTATGATTCTGCTGCAGTCCTATTGTGCGAAATGTTAAGTTCCTTTTTCCTCATTTCTTCTCTAATGAATTCCTTTATTCCTCTTTTTTCTTTACTTTGTTGAAGGAGAGCATCATAAAACTCTGTTAAGTACATCAGTTTATGTTAGTTCCTTCTCTTTTTCTTATCCTGAAACTATTGGGGTTGCCCAGTTGCCCAGAGTCACATAGCTAGTAAGTACTAAGTTTATGAGGTTAGATTTGAACTCGGGTCCTCCTGACTTCAGGACTGGTGTTCTATCTATAGCACCATCTAGCTGCCCTTTCTACTCTTGTATGTTTTCCAGGGACAGAGAGTTCTTTCTCTTTATTGAACTGTAAACACTTGATTATCATTTAGTCCTTTCACAATTCTTAAAGATAGATTTCTTTCTAGATTTTTCTCAAATCCTTTGCTAGAGTTTTAAAGATTCTGCAAAATTGTGGTTTTCTCAAAATGGGCACTTAAATAACTTCTCTTTCTTTCTTTCTTTCTTTTTTTTTTTTTTTTTTTTTTTTTTTTTTTACATTGGCCCACTTTGCTACCTGTAAGTTATATTTATTCTTGTATAAGTTATTTTTGTAAGACTTTTTCTTTTGCCTTTCATCTTAAAAGATTGTCTTTCTTTTATGTAATTGCTGCCAAATCTTGTGTGATCATGTATGTGGTTCCTTGATACTTGCTATCTTTATTCCTAGATGCTTGCAATGTTTTTTGTTTTTTTTGCTTTTTGAACATGAAGTTTGGGCTTTGATATTCCTTGAAGTTTTTCTCTGATTTAATAATTTCACCAGCTTTTAGGAGTTTAATTATTGTCTTTATACAGATCACATATATATGCATAATATGTATATGTATTTCCAATCTGAATTCTCTTCTGAATCTTCATTATTCATCTCCAACTGCTTATTAGCTGTTGAACTGTATATCCTGTGGGCTTCTCAAGCTTAACATGTTCCAACAGTGAAGTTATTAATCTTTCACTAACACTCCTCTCTTCCCCCAACCATCCCTCTTTCAAGCTTCCGTATTTCTGTCAAGAGCATCCATCTCTTGCTTGGCATTCAGGGCCGCACCTTGGTGTTATTGAGCTCTTCCTCACTTAATCAATCAAGAATTGCCAAATCTTTTCATTTCTAGTAGAAATGAAATATCTGTTATGCTCAACCAGGGAATATTCAGCATGGAAAAGAAAAGATTTAGGGGAAATGTGATAATTACCTCAAGTATTTTGAAAGCTTTCATTTGGTAGAGAAATTGGGCCTGTTGTCATTGGCTACTGAGAATGGAAGTTTCAAAAAGGCAAATTTAGTTTTGACATGAGGGAAAATTCCCTAATAATTATAAGCATATTTGTGAAATGAGTTTCCTTGGAAATAGTAGTGGGATCCCCATTATTGAATATCTTCAAGTAGAGTTTGGATAACTACTTATTGGATGTGTTGAAGAAGGGCTTTTCCCCTAGATATAAATTAGACTAAAGATTCATTTCTGTCTTTTCCAGTTCTAAAATCTGTCAGTATATGACTACGATAGAATCCAACTTAATGAAAAATATTTATTAGAAACTTATGTGGCAAGCAATGTGCTGATACACACTGAAGATACAAATGCAAAATAAAAGCAAGAGAGATCCTGACCTCTAGGAGCTTCTAGGGATAAACAGCACCAAAGGGAATTGTTTCCAGGAAGGATGTTATAATTAGGAAAGTCATAGGAATGTTGACTAGAACCATGGAGAAGCCAATTAGCAAGTCCTTTCCAGGAGCAATGGTAGTGGTGTTGATTTAGTATTCTCAGAGCAAAAGCTTGACAGCGAAAAGATGGGAAACATGGTCTTGAGTCTGTTGCAAGTTATATAAAGTTTGCTATTTGGGTTGTAGTGTATAATTCATCAATAAAGCGGATGTGGACCCAGTAAGTTCTAGAGGAACAGAAGCAGAGTGAATGACAAGGATATGTCTTGAACAAGCATTCAGAATGCCCAAATGAATCACATTCCCTGGTGCCTACAGAACATGTGGTCTCAGATCCATTGTGGGTTACTTTTGAGATTTTAGTGGAGGAGCAGTCAACATTCACTATCAAAAATTGTGCTGAGTGCTGGAATACAAAGTCAAGAATGAAATAGTACATGTCTTCTGGGGAGTTACATCATCTGTCTGGTGAAGACGACCTGTATCTTTAGAAATATACAAAATAGATCCAAGACAATTTTGGGGGAATGGCATTAGTATTTACTAATCAGAACTAGCAAAAATATCAGGAAAAACTACATGTCGAAGACTATCCTTGAGCTTATTTTGAAGAAAACTAGCGTTTTCTGAGAAAATAAGGAGTCCATTTTAGACACAATGGGCAGCCAGTACAAAACTTGGAAGAACTTAGTGAGAAATAAGATAGTGAAAAGACCAAGTTGGCAGAATTCATGTTTTGGGGGGATAGGTATGGGTCTGATATGACCTTTTCAAGTGACTATGGAGGAAAAAATATTTTAAACATATAAAAACAACTTTATAAGTGGATTTCATTGGATATCAATCCCAATAGCCCTAATTTATCCCATCCTTTACAGACACATGATGAGAAGACTGATACAGGACTCAGCTAGCTGAACAGCTATAAAATGCCCAAATCTGGGTCCACAAAACCAATTCAGAGTGAAAATTCTGACAGTGACGGCAACATGGTAGAAAAACCATCTGGAAGAAAGGTAAAAATCATTCTACTTAAAATAGATCAATCATTTGGGAGCAGAGTAGAGCATATGGCCATTTTAGTATTTTTGAAGCATAACCAATAATAAAATAAAATAATGTAGTTTTAGAGATAGTAATTAAGATATGGGAATAAGAACAGTGAAGTTTTAATTATATTGATGGAATATATAGATTACATTAATAAGTTCATAAATAATTTAAAATTTCAGGAATGGAGAATATATGAATAAATAGAATCCATAGATAAGTCAAAATTTCACTTTTCTCTCTCACAACTATCAGTACTGCTATAAAATTGCAAAATTGTCTGGAGTTAATTTTACTTCATTTCTCTTTCTTTCCTCCTTTTCTGGGGAATTAGCCATCCTTTTAAAGAACTCGCATCAGTAATAGGCAGCAAGTTGTATCCCATTGTCTCAGAAATAATGATAACTAGCATTTATAGGTAGCTTTAAATTTTGCAGCATAATTTACAATATTTCAATTTATCCTCACAATGACTCTAGAAGGTAGGTATCCTGTGCCTCTGTTCACCTTCTATTTTCTAGAAGCAAGTTTTATTTTCAAGGCTTTTGTTTGTATTGAAGTCTGTACTTAAGAATTCTGAAGTAAAACTACCTTGGTCACCATTAGTTTTATTGTTCATGGAATTACTTGAGTCAGACTTGCTAAGAGTATTCCCCTTTAATGCTAAGTAGGTGAGTAATACAATACAAAGTAACTGACTATTTGGGACCCATCCTCCCATTGTAAGTGGAAATTTGGAAGAGTAGTCCAGGACATTTTCTATATATATTTACTATACACCACAGTGTAGTATGTGAGTAACAAAGTATATGCTTTTAACAATAAGTATTGGAGAAGAAGAACTATTTGGGACTGAAATAGTGATAGAAAACTTAGGATCAGAGGATTTTAAGATTTTCTCTATAAAGGAACCTTGTTTATCTAGTCTAATCCACTCATTTTACAAATGAGGAAATAACCTCAAGGAAGTTAAATGACAAATGTAATGTCATAACATAGCTGGGAATTTGTCCTAAAACTTAGGACTGTGAGTTCAGTTCTCTTTCTATCATATCATGCTTTAAAGAGGTCATGATTTATAAGTTGAACTTGAAAGATAGATACATTTTGATGCTTAGAAAGGAGATTATCTTTGGTTAGATTAGAGATCACCCAGGTGAAGCAGCATGGTGTGATTAGACTCAGAAGATATGGATTAAATTCCTATAGCTGACATTCATTAACTAGGAGATCATAGACAAACCAGTTAATCTCACTATAAAGTGGAAAAAACTAGTACATAAATACATGCTTCACAGGTTTGTTGTGAGGAAAGTGCTTTATTAATGTGAAACATTGTGAAAAGAAAACAGATTGTGTATTAAGAGAAAGTCATTAGAATTGAGGGTGTGAAGCAGGTGGTGGATAGGGAATTAGATTTAGGAATCAACAAAAACAAAGGATTATAAACAGCATAAAGAGACCATCTGAAAACATACAGTATGAATTTATAATATGACAGATTAACCCAGTTCCTTGATTCTGTCTAGCAATATTTTATGATCTAAGAATAGGCATAAAGAATATAAATTGAGAGTAATACAGGTTGGGTAGTGTTATATCAAAGGTCAAGGATTGAAGAAGTCTTTGGTGGTAAGCTACCATTGAAATAATTGATCGTGGAAATCTTAGGGTAGGGGAATTAGGAGGTGTTTAAAAAAAAAAAATATATATATATATATATATATATATATATATATATGTACGCCTTGATGAGGCAAAGTATAAGTTCAATATAGGGAAATGGGAGTGGTTTTAAACGTAAGGTGATTGCGATTGAAAAGAGGGAGCACACAATCTTATGATTTTGCAGGTTGACTAATACCTTATTGAATACTAGATCCAGGCCTTGACCGTATGGGTAGAGTGGGAATCATAGGCACTTGCTTCATGGAGATTGACAGCTATGAAATCAGTATGTCATGTGACTCTCAGCAGAAATGAAATTACCAAAGAGATGGAGTGAAAAGGAAAATAAGTCATATGCTTTAAAATATTCAGGAAAGTAAAAATGAGCCCTGGAAGACAGAGCTAGAGCAATGAGGTTTTCTGATAGGTGGTATAAACCATAACTTATTAAAACTGTGGATTGTGACTTCATATGAGGTTGCTTAACTGAATGTGGGGCGTGGGTCTTGAAAAATTTGGCAGCACTAAAAGGTATCAAATATCCTGTCAAGACTTAATTCTTTATTTAAAAATAAACAAGCACATCCATTTCAGTATGCAGATTTGCTTTTGTCTTTAATAAATGGTAAAATTATATATATACCAAAGAACTATCTTAAAATAAATTTCTTATTAATAAATGTTTCATTTGTATACCTGTTTTATATTCTTATATACCTAGAGTCACATAAAAATTTCTCAGACAGAAACAGCTCTTCATGAGTAGAAAAAGTTTAAGAAACTTCAGTATAAGATGGACACAGCTGATAATCCTCTCTTCAATCAGAAACTAATGCATTTCAAAGGTTTAGTACAGAAAGTCCTTATTATTTGAAAGGCATATTTAATTCTGGTAATACCTACCTCCTTCCAAGGCTTTTAACTTTATAATGGGAAAGACAAGAAAACAACACTAAGAAGAGTAAACAAAGTGCTATGAGAAATTTGAGGATGATTAGATTGCTTTCACCTGGGCAAAGGGAGAAGGAAGTTAGGGGAAGATTTCTTGGAGGAGATAAGATCTGAGTTGGATCTTGAATGAAGTGAAGAACTTCAAAAAAGGCAGGGGGAAATCCATTCCTGATATGAGTAATGGCTTGAACAAAGGCAAGAAGACACGAAAAGATAAAATAACCACTGGTGATGATAAAGTGGTCCAGTCTTTTAGCTATTGGAGTTAATGGTTCATTTTTAGTGATTATTAAACAAAGGAGCCACTCAGGAGTTTTTGAGTAGAGAACTTACATGATCACAGCAGTGTATGGAGAACATGACTTAGATAGTTTTGCAAAATAGCCTGGAGACATGACAAACTAGTTTAGGCAAGAGTGAATAAGTCATTTGCAAGAATTGGGAAATTATAAGAAAGGGCAGGAATAGAGGGGGTTGAAGAGTTTGTAAGTTTGAAATATGTTGAATTTTAGATAGCTACTTGACATCCAACATGAATCTATATTTAAGATTTAGTAATTGCACAGTATCATGCCAGATATTCTAGATAGTATTATGCACAAAAACAGAATAATGAAAAGGTTGTGGTCTCTACATTTAAGGAATTTGCAAATATAGTTTGATTTCTATCTCTTCTTGATTTTATATTCCTTTTCTTTCCTCACAGCATTCTCTTCTTTCTTTCCCCTTCAGGGCTAATATTCTCCAAGATTTTTTTCTTCCCACCTCTTCCTTGGCAGCCATTTTGAATTTCATGTCTTTAGAGCTAAATTGTAACATGCTAGAGTTTTCAGGATCCTTAAAGGTAGTCTGATATAACCCTTTCATTTTACTAGCCTACGAATCCTGGATTTACACTATCCCTTCCTCCACCTCCAGTTTCATATTTTTATCTATTTAGATATCTGTATGGCACTTCAAATTCAGCATATTCAAATCTGATCTTATCTTCTCTCCTAAAATCTGGTTTGCCTCCTGACTTTTTCTTAATAGCCCTACTGAAAAACTTGGACTAATATTGATTTCTTCCATCTTGCCATTTAATTGCTGAATCTTAAAGATTTTACTTCCATAATCTTTTGTCTCCATTCCCTGCTCTTCTTTCTACTCAGCAAATATTTATTCAATACTTACTATTGTGGTAGGTGAAATACAAAGTTTAAATAAGTCATTCTTCTTGTCTTCTTCAACATATTATAGTAGATATGACATGCCTACTTTTTATATATTATAATTATTTGCATATGAGACAGAAAACTAGTATAATATGATTTCTGAGAGAAGTATCCTACTGACTGGTGGATCAATAGGAGGTAACAGATACCGTTGGAGTCCAAAAAATGGGTAAGAATACATTAGATAGAGAGTGATGGAGGGAAGAGCATTCCAGACATAGAAACAGCATAAACAAAAGGCACAAAAATAGAAAAATAAAGTAGGAAAATTATATGTTCCATGCCCCCTACTATAACCCTGAGATCAAGACCTTAGAAATATCAAATTACCTCTCAAGTAGACTTTTGCAATATAGCCTTCTAAGCATTGTCATTTTAGAGTCCACTCCTTATATCCTCCAAATTAGTTCTACACATTGCTCTTGCTGGATTAATTTTATACAGCAAAACTACAAGGGTGTGAATGAAGGAAACAACATCAATAGAGATGGGGGGAAAATTAATTCTTAACATGAATGATTTCTTGAGCAAAGTCAAGAAGACGAGAGAGCCAGGATAACAACATGGGGTGAGCAACTACCATAATCACAAATCTTCAGTAGCTTTCTATTGCCTGCCAAATTAAATGTAAACTCCTGGCATCAGAAGTCTAATGTCCAATATGTTTTTACAACTTATTCTCTCATCTTCCCCTTAAATGTATTGAATTCTGCTACTAAATTAGTCAGAATTTGAAAAAAATAAAACCATAATCCGTGGCCTTTTTTTCCAACTCTGTTTAATGGAATAGTATGGGGTATTTCCTCTACCATGAATGCTGCTTCTGCCAGTTCTGCCTGTTGAAATTTTAATTTCCTTTCAACATTTTTTTTAAATTATAGCTTTTTATTTACAAGATATATGCATGGGTAATTTTTCAACATTGACATTTGCAAAACCTTTTGTTCCAACTTTTCCCCTCCTTCCTCCCACCCCTTCCCCCAGATGGCAGGTTGACCAATACATGTTAAATATGTTAAAGTAAAACTTAAATACCATATATGTATACATGTCCAAACAGTTCATGAAACCTTTCCTAATCCTATGCTTAGCCCTCAAACAAAGAGTAGTTTCTGTTTTTTCTTAAAATTAAGAAAGATGCAGGGAAGTATAATAATGAAATGACTTATATGAATATTATGGAATATTATTGTTCTGTAAGAAATGACCAACAGGATGATTTCAGAAAGGCCTGGAGAGACTTACACGAACTGATGCTGAGTGAAATGAGCAGGACCAGGAGATCATTATATACTTCAACAACAATACTATATGATGACCAGTTCTGATGGACCTGGCCATCCTCAGCAAGGAGATCAACCAAATCATTTCCAATGGAGCAGTAATGAACTGAACCAACTACGCCCAGAGAAAGAACTCTGGGTGATGACTAAAAACCATTACATTGAACTCCCAATCCCTATATTTATGCCTACCTGCATTTTTTATTTCCTTCACAAGCTAATTGTACAATATTTCAGAGTCTGATTCTTTTTGTACAGCAAAATAATGGTTTGGTCATGTATACTTATTGTGTATCTAATTAATATTTTAATATATTTAACATCTACTGGTCATCCTGCCATCTGGGGGAGGGGGTGGGGGGTAAGAGGTGAAAAATTGGAACAAGAGGTTTGGCAATTGTTAATGCTGTAAAGTTATCCATGCATATAACCTGTAAATAAAAGGCTCTTAAATTAAAAAAATAATAATAATGAAATGACTTCATAGAGTAGAGTGATAGGTGTTCAAGGTATGAACTGGGGGTATTATGTAGGTGGGACTGAATTAGATTAGAACTAGAATTGTAGAGAAAGTGTTATATGGGTAATAATGATGAATGAAGAATATGTAAAGTTAGGATAGGAGCATCAAATGAAAGAAAAGGAAGAAATAGGTAGAATTAAATGTCTTAAGAAAAAATATCAAGGAGTAGTGTTAAATAGGAAGACATTCAAATAAAAATCTTCTGTGATTCTTTATTTTCTCTGGACTAAAATATCTATCACTTTTTTCAGTCTTATTTTGTCTCTTGCACACTTGCTTTTAAGATGACCTTAAAGGTTATCTATTCCAGTTCTTTCATTTTATGACATTTTTTATCAAGATGTAGTTTCCTTCTTTATCTCTTTTACTTAGATCTATTTTTACTTTTACTTTATCTGAGCTCAGAATTGTTACCCCTACTTTTTTAGCTTCAGTTGATTTAGCCTTTTATTCTTACTCTGTATGTGTATCTCTGTTTCAAATGTATTTCTTGTAAACAACATTAGGATTCTGTTTTTTAATCCACTCTGCTATTTGCTTTTGTTTTATGGGAGAGTTCATCCCATTCACATTTACAGTTATGATTACCAGCTCTATATTTTCCTCCATGCTATTTCTTTCCCTGCATTTACTTTTGTTCTCTTTTTCCACTCTGTCCCTCCTTAGTAGTATTTTGTTTTTAACTCGCCATATTCTACCTTCCCTACCTACCCCTCTCCCTTTCTCTTACCCTTTTCTCCTAGTGTTTCTGCCCTCCTATCCAGCCCCTCCCTTTCTTTTCCCTTTAGTACTTTCATTTTATAGATGAAAACGTTGATGTCCAAAGAATATCAGATGATTTATCAAGATCATAGGGGTTAATAAGCAGCAAAGTCAATATCTACACGCATGTCCTTAACTCCAAATCTGGCTTTCTTTCACCTTTATCACCACTGCTTCTCTATACACTCTCTATTCTAGTCATTTTGTTCTGATAATAGTGTCCCAAATATGGCATAAAAATTTAACATTCTGTGCTTTTGTACATGGGATTCCCCATTTCAAAAATAGATTCTTTCCTCTCCTCTGCTTTGCATAATCCCATTCAAAGTATAGCTTAGATGCTACTTTCTGTGTAAAACTCTTCATCTTGTGGTTATCAGCACTCTTCTTTCTTAAAATTACTTTTTATTAATTTTATTGTCAGCCAAGACCAAAGCAGATTCAAGATTTAAAATTCATTAAAAATTTTTGTGGAGCCTAAAATACAATTAAAACAAAGTTTATTAAGTAAATTTAATAGGTTCCAAAGTTTAATAGGTTTTAAAAAGAAAGTGGTGTCAAGATGGTAGAGAGTAGGCAAAACTTTGCTTGAAGCAGTCCAGTGCAGTTGCAGTACCGGGAGGCACTATGTGGGAAGGCCAGGCAGAGACCCAGCATGGGGAATTTAATAGGTTCTTAGCTAAAATACAACAAATACTTTCTGATTCAGAAGACCAGTGGATCAGCAGACCAGCTGTAATACCTTCAACACAACTATAGGAAGCAAATTGTGAGTACCTGAACCCTCAGCATAGTAGGTGGGACTTGCCCAATGTAAACGGGAAAGCCTGCAGCACCATCAGCCTCAGCCCCAGTGCAGTTAATGAGAGGGCCCTATCCCCCTGCAAAAGAAACTTGGGACAATCTCCCCTGTGAGCCCCTGAACATAACAGGTAGGATTTGACCAGACCTACCCAGTGTAGTGGGAAAGCCTGCAAAATCACCAACTTGGGACAGTCTCCCCATGCCATAAGAGCAGAACTCAACTATTAATTTTAAATGAGTAAAAAAGTCAAAAGAGCTCTGAATATAGAAAGCTGTTATGGAAACAGGAAAGATCAGAATACAAACCTGGAAGAGTTTTTTGCAAGGGCAAAATGACTACAAGTAAAGCTTCAAAGGGGGAATATGAATTGATCTCCAAGTCAAAAGGCTCTCTTAGAAGAGTTCAAAAAGGACAATAAAAAAGAGACATAGGAAAAAAATGGTGGAAAGAATTATGAAAATTGGGGTGGAGGTGGGGGGAGGAAGCTAACAGTTTGGAAAAGGAAGCATAGAAATTGACTAAAGAAAAGAACTTCTTAAAAAAATAGATTTGATGAAATGGAAAAAAAAATCCACTGAACAAAACAACTCCTTTAAAAGTACAATTGACCAAAGGTTAAAAAGTTAACTGAAGAAGATCATTAGCTTAAAATTAGAATTGGACAAATGGAAATGAATGACTCAATGAGACATCAAGAATCAGTCAAACAAAATCAAAAATATTGAAAAAAATGTAACATACCTCATTGGAAAAACAACTGACCTGGAAAATAGTTGTAAGAGAGAAAATCTAAAAATTATTGTACTATCTGAATGTCATGATGAAAAAAAAACAGACCCTGGACAACATCTTTCAAAAAAATCATCAAGGAAAACTGCCCTGATACCCTAGAACCAGAGGGTAAAATAGTCGTTGAAAGAGACCTCCTGAAATCACCTCCTGAAAGAGAGCCCTCCCAAATGAAAACTCCAAGGAATATTATAGTTAAATTCCAGAATTATCCAATCAAAGAAAAATACTGCGAGCAGAAAAAAACAATTCAAATACTGAGGAGCTACAATCAGGATTTTCCAGGGCCTACAACTACCACATTAAAGGATCTGAGGGCCTGGAGGCAAAGGAGCTTGGACTACAATCAAGAATCAACTACCTAGCAAAATTAAACACTATCTTATTGAAATAGGGGATTTTCAGTCAAAGTTAAAAAAAAAACACAAAACAATATTTAACTCTCCTTGTAGAATCAACACCACAGACAGCTATGGAAACATCCCCTTGAATGCAACAATTGGGACAAAACTAAGCTGTGGCTTCAGTTTTTCTTGAACTAAGGAAGTAAAACTTTCCCTACCCCCTCAGAGAGCCAGTCCAGCTTGGTTAAAACAGGTATTGCTCTTAATATATCCCATCCCTTGGGGTTGCTAAAATTTTCTAGGTGACCTTCCATCAGTAAAATAATTTTAAAACAGGTCTGGTGGTTGCACTGAATACAAATAATGAAAATAACAACACATTTTAGAACAATGGGAAAGTGATGTCAGGAACAATTCACAAAAATCTTCTTAGAATAAAGCAGTCATATCAGTCAGAAGCAACAATAGGAAGATTTTCAGAAACATTCATTTCACTGAATGAGTGACCAAATCTCGATTATTGTCACTAGACCCCAATGTCTAATTAAGAAGTCATAAGCATCTTGCATGGGACCTGTCCCAGAGCTTTAGTCTATCCCAAAATGTAAAGATCAGTTAGCTAGTGAGCATTTATTGGGTACTTAGGCACTATCCTAAATTCTGATTACAAATGTATGCAGGGACAAGGAACAAGACAGTCCCTGCCCTCAAGGGGTACATACTTCTTGTGAGATAATATAAAGGGGAACTGGAGAACAAAGGGGAGGGCAATCAGGGAAAATGTACCCTTGTGGGGACAAGACTGCTGGAAAGAAGAGAGAGAAGTCCAGAAAATGAATTGAACCTGAAGTGAGCTTATTTCCTCTTGGCTATTACCATATTTACTACCTTTTATGTTTCCTACCTCTACTTTGGACTATGAGGTCCATGCATGCCCCTTATGGGACAGGGGCTTCATGGTGATTAATAGTTCTTTAGTTCAGTATGATTGATTTAATATTACAACAAATAATGGTTCCCTAGTGATATAACGATTGGCTTATGCTCAGTATACTGCATATAAACTGGGACAAACTTAGCCAGAGACAGACTCAGAGGAGCTCTGAGACAGACTCACAAGGGGACTGGAACAGACTGGGGGAAGACAGTGGCTGGAGGCTGGAGCACAAGCTCCCGAACTGAGACAGATTTCAAAACTGAGACCATCGTGGTGGTGCTCTGCCTCCCCCACAGAAACCAAGACACATTCCGGAGGACCTCCAGAATGCTAGCCCACGCCCAGGCAAGAGGACAAGATTTTGAAGGAGATTAATAAAGAATTTGGACATTAACACCTGGCTATTCTTATGGTGATTACTCTGCTGAAACAAAGGCTGGTCTAGAGACTTCCAGAAAACCAACCAGAACATTACAAGCATAATTGATGATTAAACTGTCAAATGTCTCAATTCTTGCCCTTGAGCCAGCCATCCCTCCAAAATAGCAAATTTTAGTGGCTGTGTCAGTGTGACAGAAATGGCACTGGTCTGGAACTCCTGATGGAGAAATCCCTCTAAAACAGAATTTTTAGAGGTGGACTCTTCCTCAACTCAGGACAGATACAATTATGGGCTTGACAAGACCTCCAGTACATTGGGAACAAAACCTTAATATCTGGGCAGAGATGATAAAATAAGAAGGCACTAGAAAGAGTAAATTGGGACTCTTCAGCAGTAATTGATCCTGATTAGGAATATCTTCTTGAATTTACATTGGAATGAAGAGCTCTGCTTCTACCTCGGGTGCTCCTAGTTTATCAAAGACATATATTCTAGGAAATAAGCCATCTAGCCCTGATAATCTTGGATATTATAATGAAGTTATTGTCTTTAGTCCATTCTAGCGTTCCATGATACCTGCTGTTTGGGGATGATATGAACTATGGAAAACTCAGCCTATTGGCAAAGATCCCAGTCTTAGATCTTAGAAGTAAAATGAATACCCTGATCCTCATGCAAGGAAGACCTTGAAAATATAGCTAACATTTATAGAGGACTTATTATGTGTCAGGCATATAAAAAGCATTTTACAGTTATTATCTCATTTAATCTTCATATTAACTCTGGAAAGTAGGGGCTATTATTTATCTCCATTTTACAGAGAGAAACCTGAAACAAACATAGGTTGAGTGATTTGCTAGTGTCAACAAATAGTAAACATTTGGAGTCAGATTTGAACTTTTCTTCCTTACTTATTCAGTGCTCTCTACTGTGCCACTTATCTTCTTCAATAAGGAAGAATATATGTTTTTTAAAGGCAATAATGGTGACCTATCATGATGCCATTATCATCAATGCAAGATAAAACTAGTATTGCTATTTCGGTCTTTGAATTAGGCATAAACTGCATTGAGGACAAGATTCTTGCCTTTTAATGGAGGAAAGGGGCCAATATAATCAATTTTCCAATCAGGACAGGTCAAGAACCATGTGGGAAGATAACATACTGATCTTTTGAAGATAGAAGATATGATTAGCAAGGAAGAATGCCATTGAACAGAATACCTGCAGTACAGCCATATGTCTACATTGTTGAACACCCCAGTCACTAGTCTTTGCTGTTTTTATTAAAGCATTAAACTGATTATTCAGTTGAGTAAAGGGCATATGATATCGTACAAACAACTGTATTGCATCAACAGAATTCCTCCATTGTTCCTGTATCCAAAATAGTCTTTAGTTATCCAATTTCGTTCTTTACAAGCTTCAGGCTACTCATCCAAACCAATAGTCATTGCCCAGAAGTCAGTATAAATAAAATCTTCTCTTACCCATTCCTCAAGGCTCTGTCATTGTAGTTTGGCCTTTTAGGAAGACTTGCCCAGAATCTCTATCCTGTGGAGAATCCCGAGTTACTGATGTTTTCAGGTACTAGGTTACCTTTGACACCCATCTGAAATGAAGTGTGTAGAGAGATACTGTTCTTCCAAGCAGATCTGGCATACAAGCTTAATTTCACCTCCATTTTTGCAATAATCTTTTTTCATATATGTAATTTTGGTAAATTTAATTTTGGTTATAGATAATATAAAATGATGTTTCCTTAAGAGCAGAGTCCTTATTGAAGATAAGTGCATTAATGTGGGAAAACTGGGACACTAATATGTTGTTGGTGGAATTGTGAACAGATGCAACCATTCTGGAGAGCAATTTGGAACTATGCTCAAAAAGTTATCAAACTGTGCATACCCTTTGACTCAGCAGTGTTTCTAACTGGGCTTATATCACAAAGAGATGTTAAAGGAGAGAAAGGGATCCACATATGCAAAAATGTTTGTGGCAGCCCTTTTTGTAGTGTCAAAGAACTGGAAACTGTGTAGATGCCCATCAGTTGGAGCATGGCTAAATAAGTTGTGGTATATAAATATTATGGAATATTACTGTTCTATAAGATATGATCAGCAGGATGATTTCAGAGAGGCCTGGAGAGACTTACACGAATTGATGCTAAGTGAAATGAGCAGAATCAGATCATTGTACATGGAAATAACAAGATTATATGATTATCAATTCTGATGGACGTAGTTCTCTTCAACAATGAGATGATTCAGACCAGTTCCAATGATCTTGTGATGAAGAGAGCCATCTGCACCCAGTAAGAGGACTGTGGGAACTGAATATGGTTCACAAAATAGCATTTTCACTCTTTTTGTGGTTGTTTGCTTACATTTTTTTCTCATTTTTTTCCCGGTTTGATTTGATTTTTCTTGTGCAGCAAGATAATTGTATAAATATTTATGCTTATTTTGGATTTAACATATATTTCTACCATGTTTAACATTAAAAATGAATAAAATTCCTTTTCTTGAGAGAGAGAAAATAAGTCTCATTAGAAGAGATTTGTTCTATATTAGGTTTTTTGGTTTTTTTGCTACCATTTTGACAAAGTTCAAAGGAACAGCACTCTTATTTAGATTGTGAATATGTATATTTGAAATGAACTGTATAAGGTAAACACAGCTGTGTTTGTTTCAAGAAAGATAATTATTTGTATAATGCTTTGATAAATTTAGTGCAAAGAAGGCCAGGATAGTATTCCAGTTCACATTAGGCCTCCACATAGTTGAGATTTAATTCTAACCTCTCTTTGTCTTTAAAATAACAAGAAAATGGAATCAATGAGAAAATGTAAATATAATTATTTATACTAACATAGGAGTCATAATATTTTTCATTTATATAGCACTTCAAGGTAGTAAAATACTTTATATACATCATCTTATTTGACCTCACTGTGAAAAATCTCTTGTTTTCAGATAAGTAAATGGAGGCTCAGAAAGGGGAAGTGATTTACAGTCTAGGGGCAGCTAACTGGTGCATCAGACACTTAACACTTACTGTGTGACCCTGGGCAAGTCACTTAATCCCAATTGCCTCAACATCAAAAAAAAAAAAAAAAAGATTTATAGTCTAGTGTTTGAGATAAGCTCTACCTGAAGTTTTCTGAATTCCAAAGGGTATGATCTACTATATGTTCTGTGAATCAGCAAGCATTTATTAAATGTTTATTATTTACAAAGAGTTGACAGAGACAAAGATATAACAGTCCCTGCCTTTAAGGAGCTTATATTCTATTAGGAAAAATAACACAGATCCATATAAGTGTATACAAAATATTTACAAAATAAATAGTAGGTAATTTCAAAGATAAGGTACTAGTAGCTGGGAGGATCAGGAAAAGTCTCATCTAGGAAGTGGCACTGACCTGAACCTTGAAAGGAGACCAATATTCTAAAAAAAGTAAGGTAAGAAAGGGAACAACCTGAGTAAAGGGACAGTCAGGAGAGGGTGTGGCATTTTTGACTCATTTGAAGAGTGCTTGAAGAGAAGTAATATAAATAAGCCTAGAAGTGTAGGCTGGAAGCAAGTTGTAAAATGTTATAAATGCCATGGGGATTTGTATTTTATCTGAGAACAGTAGTCTTACAATTTTTTTGTTGCTCCTATTAAAAAAAAATATACCCCAAATGTATATATTTATAAATCATATACATACATATATACTAATAATCATATATATATATATATATCACAAAACACTGAAAATTTAATATTTTAAAAGATACAGATGAAACAATATTTGATAAATATTACTTGGAGTAGAAGAAGAAAATGTAATAAGAACCATGATGCAGATCATAGTTGATCCATAAGAGTATCCTAGTTTCTGCACAACTCACTTTGTCTGACTCAAAATGAAAAGTAAGGAAGAGAAAAAGTTCTTATTCACCAGTCATTATCTTGGAGCATATATAGTCTGCCTTCAAATGCAAACTCAGTCTTGATATAATTAGGGGGACAACTGGGTATACTGAAAAGAAAAGAAATATTTCCAACAGCATTGGGTGCCTCAGTCATGATTAGGTTATAATTGTCCTGAGACTTTAGATTTTCTTCTCTGAGAGGGAGAAGGAAAAAGGAGACTGAATAGGAAAGGATTGAAGATTTAGATACACCTCATAATTGCTTGTTGCAGGGAGAGAAAGATGCCACTCATCTTCCTGTCTTTTTATTGATTGTGCACACAGTCCTCAAGAGTCAGATCATGGTCCCCAATGGATCACAGACCCCCACTTTCAAGACCACTATCCTAGAGGCAAGAGAGAGCCATTGGAGCTTCTTGAACAAGTGCAGAGTTATGCTTTAGGAATATTAGTTTGACAGATATGTGAGGATGGATTGGAGAGGACAGAGAAAGACCCAGACTGGGAGATCAAGTAGGTTCTGCAGTAATCCAGGTGAGAGGTGATAAAAGACTGAATTAGGTGTTAGAATTGGTAATTGATTGTTTATGTGGGGTGAGGAATAAGGAATTAATAAAGTCAAAAGTCCTCAACTGAGATGCCTATAAGGATAATAGTGCCCTTGACAGAAATTGGGAACTTTAGAAGAGGCATAACTTTTGGGAAAAGGCAGGCAGCACAGGGAGCAGGGAAGTGACAATGAATAATGAGTTCTGCTGTCTATATTCTCTGTGATCTCATTAGTTTCCATTGATTTTTAAATCATCTTTATACATATACCTCCCAAATTACACACGCATGAATTTGTGTGTGCATATACACACACACATATCTCCTGAACTCTAATTGTATATCTCCAACTGCCTATTACAGTATTTAAAACTAGATGCCCCATTGACATCTCAAACTAACAACTAAAATTGTCTTCATTATCTTTCTCCCTCCTCCGTTCTCTCCCTCTACAACATCTCTTGACTGTGTTGCCTTCTTACTCTTTTTCCAACCACCCTAGTTAATTTAATCATTTCTTGCCTGGGCTTTGACAGAAAGAGTTCTCAATGGCCTCTCTAACTCAGGTCTTTGCTCCACTGTGATCTTTTCTTCACAAAGTTGCCAAAGTGATTTTCCTAAAACAGGTCTGAACATATCACTTCCCTTGTTAATTAACTCCAATGAATGGCTCTCTATTATTTCTGGGATCAAATAAAATAACTAATGTTTAGCACTTTGCAGCCTAATCCCAACCTGCCTTTTCAACCTTATTAAAGTATTATTTCACTTTATTCACTCTAGGGTCAAGTCCAATTGCCCCTTTTATAGGTTCTCACACACAGTACTCCCATTTCCTTTTTGCCTTTATACTGACTGTCTCTCCTGTCTGGAATGTATTCCCTTATTTCTTAGTATATCCTTGTTTTCTTTCAAGCCCCAGTTTAAATGTCACCTTCTACATACTTTTCCTGATACCCTTCAATTTCTAGTGCTCTCTTCTCCCTAGAAAATCACAGCCTTACATACTCATGTATTATCTCCTTCTATATAAACATAGGGGGAATATAAATATTTGTAGCTACGTGATACAGTGGATAGATTGCTAGACCTATATAGTCAGGAAGGCCTGGGTTCAAATCTAATTTCAGAATTTATTAACTGTATGATCATGGGCAAGTCATTTAACACCAGTCTGTCTCAATTTCTTCATCTGTGAAATGGAGATTATAATAGCACCTACCCTCCGGGATAGCTATGAATATTAAGTGAAATGATATTTGTAAAACGCTTACTTAACACAGTGCCTGGCACTTAATAGGTACTCAATAAATGCGTGTTTCCCTTCTTCATAAGTAAGCTCCTTGAGGATAAAGATTGTTTACTTTTGTCTTTGTATTTTCAGTTTCTAGGACCATTCTGGGTGCATTATTGCTGTTTAATAAATGCTTATTGATGAATTAATTGTTTGTGATATTAGCAAGATATAAAAAGTCCAGTTGGTAGCTGGTGACATGAGCTTGGAGCTTATTAGTGTCCAGGGTGCAGTGGTATTAATCTAAATTTCATCTGCATAAAGATGATAATTGAACCTATGAGGAAACTATAAGAAAACTGTTTCAAAGGCACACCTTCAGCTGTGTCTCCTGTGCATGTATAAAAAGTATTCTAGTTTGTGAAAACTCAGTGAACCTCACATTGTTCTCACCTGACAAGGCTTAAAACAAGAGAAAAGATAAAAAGGGCCCATGAGCAGGGCCTTAAGTGATATTTTTACAGTTAGGGATGAGATAGGAATGATGATCCAGCAAAAGATGTACAGAAGCAGCAACCAGACAGGAGGAAGATATAGAGGTCAGTGTCATAAAGACACACTCAGAGAAAATACTGCAGAGAGGTCAAGAAGGATAAGAAAGAAGGGCTATTGGATTTGCTAATAGTTCATTGGTAATGTAGGAGAAGACAGTTGAGTGATGAGGTCAAAAGCTAAATTGTAAGAGAAAATAAAAAGTAGAGCTTTAGATAGGCTGCCTTTTGGTAATGTGAATTATGTAAATTTGTAAATAATATAATTATTTATATTGACCCTAGAATGTGACTTCCCCCCACATTTAAATATGTTTGGATTTTATTTAAATTACATTCTATTTGATATATATGTTGTTTTTATTAGAAATATAATAAAGTATATATAAGAAATTGTTTTATTGTTCTGAATTTATTATCTTATTGCTGTTGATATCAATATTCTGAACATTTAAATATTAAATATAATGTTGAAGAGTTAAGCATTCTTTAATAAAAATAAGCCACATTGAATATTTATCACAATAAGGATTAGTTCTCTTCCCTTTCCCCTTTCCCACCTTACTTATTTACAGTGCAGTGACAAAATAAAAATATCTTTCTGCTCTACCCTTCACCATTAGAAATAGATACCACATCTCTCAGGCAAAATATCCACCTAAATTGAACCACCTTTTCCCTTCTCAATTGTTTGCACTTTTTCTATAATTAAGAGGTTATGGCTGATAATTAAATGTTTTTACAACAGATTCCACTGTAGTAACTATAAACAAATCAATGATTTGATTACCAAAAACAATTTGTCCTTGTTTAAATTTGTCAATAAGAACCTGGCAGTAAGATTTGCTTTAGACAAACTTTTTATATTAAAAACCTTGTGAATAGGTAAAGAAACATAGTGTAAGAAGAAAGACAGTGAGGACTCAAGAATAATGCCAAGGTTATGAACCCAGTTGACTGGAAGGATGATGATTCTCTAAACAGAAAGAAGCAATTTTGGAAGCAGGCTGGATTTTGAGAGAAACATAATGAAGTCATTTTTGAACATGTTGAATTTGAGATATATATGATTTTTAGTTTAAAATATCCAATAGATAATTAGAAGTACATAACTAGAGCTTGTGAGCAAAGTAGGGATGGCTGTATAACTTTGAGAGTCATTTGCATAGAGATATTAATTAAGCTTAAGAAGATGGAAGTTGCTAAATTGGGGCAACAATAAGTAGGTCAGTTTTGTTAAGACAGAGAATGTGAAGAGAAGTAATAGGAAATGAGTCTAGAAAGGTGGCTAGAGCCAGATTATGAAGCCCTTTAAATGCCAAGCTGCTGTGTTTGTATTTTACCATAGAGACAGTAGGGATTCACTAACATTCTTTAGCAGAATAATACAGTCAGACCTGTGCTTTGGGAAGATTTCCTTTTTTGTAGTGTGGAAGATGGATTGGAGTAGTGAAAGAATAGAAAGAGGGAGAGCAAGTTCAGAACTATCATAATAATCAAGAAAAGAGATAATGAAGACATGAACCAGGGTAGAGGCCTTGTTAGTGGAGAGAAGTTTGGACTAGGTACAGGTATATTGGGAATTGGGAATTTTATTTTGAACATGTTGAATTTGATATATCTGCAAGAAAATTTTTCTTGGTCCTGCTAGCTTCCAGAGATTTCCACCTTAAGGGAAACAGTCTACTCCATCTATTCTGTATCTTGTATGTACCTATTTCTATACATTCTGTCTCTCCCATCAGAATGAAAGCTTCTTGAGAGCAGGTATTCTTTTTTTCCCTTTCTTTGTGTCCCCAGCATTTAACACATGGCCTGAACCTTAGTAAATATTTAATTAATTAATGCTTATTGATTGATTATAAGTTGAGAATTAGTGAAAGAACTCAGGAGGATAAACAGAACTTTTGGATTTCTAGAAAATTGGAGGTTTTCATTCAAAGGCTGGATCCTGAATGTGTTGTAGAGATTTTTATTCAGGTATAGAACTAAGTGATCCCTGAGATCCTGTTTAAGTGTGAGATTCAATAAAATACCGCAAAAAAATCCAATCAGTGCTGCAGGCTGCATGATGTCTTGTTGAGCATGATTGTAGGAAGGTATTTTTATTTGGATTGCACTACTCAGTAAACTATTAAGTACTAGGATGTGCTTTAAGCACTGGTCAGGCACTGTGTTAAGTGCTAGAGATACAAAAAGAAGCAAAAGCTCCTTGACCTCAGGGATTTCACAATCCAATGGACTAGACTGCCTTTGTTTTATCTTTTATCTTTCTTATCTCTGGGGTTTTATAATTGTGTGCCTTTGTTTTTATCTTTCTTATCTCTGAGATTCTATAATTGTGTGCCTTTGTTTTATCTTTCTTATCTCTGAGATTCTATAATTGTGTGAAGTTAGATTTGCAGCACTAGAATATAATTCAAGCTACTTTAGTTAAATGTTTTCATTTATCCACTCCCAATCTAACCTATATTATTCTGTGATCTCATCAGTGTTTGTATAACTCCCAACAATCCATATTCCAAACTCCAAGCCTATTCATTACTTGTGGCTTTGTTAATATGAGCCCATAAGTTCACCCCAGGAGGACTATTTGGGAAAAGAGGTCCTCACTTATTTTTGAATACCCCTTCATGCTTCATGTCAGTTCTGTCTTTTTCATTTATGGATTTCCTTGACAGCATCTTTCATATTGGTGGTGTCAAAGTCAAATAGCATCAAATACCTTCTGGCCACAAAGTAACTTAGAAAACCACAAATTAACATTATCTGTGTTGTATTATGTTTTTATGTTGTTAAACATTTCCTAATTGCAATTTAACCTGGTTCAGCTGCTCTAGGAAATTTTGGACTCCCTACATGAATCCTTTGCTTATAATTGTTTCAAACTGCTCATGATTGCCATTGTATCTAATCTCATTGCCTTTTGGATATTCTTTAATTTCAGGTGTTCAGAGATGATACTATTTCATAACTCAGGTAGTCTTACTACAGAAACTCAAAATCTTGGGTTTTTTTTTTTTTTTTTCCCAAACTAATACTATTCCTTCAGAGATTTATTCTCATGCAGTAATTTTGTCTGAAACATATTTTTCTGTAGAGCAAAAATACAACTTATTCCTACCATTCCTTTCTCAACCAGTTATTTGTATATACAGTCTTCAATTTTTCGTTGTCAAATTTACACCAGTTATAGGAGTCTGTGCAATTAAACTAGATGAGTAATATGAAAAAAAATAGCAAAATATTCAAGCTGGAGAAGAGAAGACTTAGAGAAGACATAATAAATATCTTTTAAGTATTTCAAAGACCCTTAGAGGGATTATACTTGTTTAGCTTGGTTCCAAAAATCAGAATTGTTTGCAATGGGTAGAAATTATAAAAGCAAATCTTGTTTTAATGACATGAAAAATCTTAAGAGCCCTGAAAAAAAAAAAAAAAAACAGAATGGGCTGCTTTGAAAAGTAATTGATTGCTTTTCATTTGAGAGTTTCAAGAGAATACTGGATATGATTATTGGCTGATTTTTTTTTTATTCAGTTTTTTTCTGTGTAAAAGTCTCTCTTTTAGCAATTTGGAACTATGTCCAAAGGGCTATCAAATTGTGTGTATACCTTTTTATCCAGCAGTGTTTCTACTGGGTCTGTATCCCAGAGAGATAATAAAAAGAGGGAAAAGGACCCATATATGCAAAAATGTGATGAAATATCATTGTTCTATAAGAAATGATTAGCAGACTGATTTCAGAAAGGCCTTGAGAGACTTGCATGAATTGATACTAAGTGAAGTGAGTAGAATCAAGAAAACATTGTACACGGCAACAATAAGATTATGTGATGATTACCTGTGATGGACTTGACTCTTTTCAACAATGAGGTGATTCAAAAAATATAAATATATAAAATACATTTCCACTTAGCCATGTCCAAAGGAGGAAAAAAAAAACAATAAAATTTGCTTCAGTCTGTACTCTGAATCCATCAATTCTGTTTCTGATATGGAGAACATATTTCTTTTTTGGGGAGGGAGGGGACAATTGGGTCTCACAATTGGGCACACAACCAGAAGGCTGGTGCTCTATCCACTGCGCCACCTAGCTGCCCCATGGAAAACATATTTCATCATGAGTTCTTTGGAATTGTTGGTCATTATATTAATCAAAGTTACCAAGTTTTTCAGAGTTTATTATATTTACAATAGTGTTGTTACTGTGCAAATTGTCCTCCTGTTCTCCATACAAAGCAAATAGCCCTAGCTTTATCTGAGCAATGTGACACTTGGATGTTAGCAGAGTTTGGGTCATAACCACCATTATTACTTCCAGTAGGGCACTTTAACATTTAGGTATTATTATTTTAAGTAGAGGTAATACCTGTTCCTATTCCATGGTAGCTCATTAGGTTTGAAAATTCTTGTAGCTGGATTCAGAGTAAGTAGTTACCAATTTTATAGGGTTTTAAGTATGTTTAAGTGTTTTGCCTAGAAATAGCGCCATGAGACAAATAGTGCAAGTATTCCATTTTATAGGTGGGGGAAACAATAATAATATATATTTAGCGCTATACAATATTAAAATAATAATAACTAGCATTTATATAGTACCTACTATGTGCCAGATATCATCCTATGTGCTTTACACAGAACTGTGTGCAAATTGCTTTATTTGATTTTTTAAAAACCCTGTGAAAATGATTATTATTCCCATTTTATAAATGAGGAAAACTGAGGGTATAGCAGTGAAAGAATTGAAACCTTGGTTTCCTGACCCCAATCCCAACCAGTTCTTCAACGGTACCATTTTGCATTTAGGTTTTGTGACACTTCTTTAACTATGTGGCAGGGAACTTTGACTGTGGTCATTCCAGTTCATACTTTCCCCTTCTTTCAAACTATCTTCAAACTCATCATAAAATTATTAAGTACCAAATATGTGCTGGGCACTAGTTTGGGGTTTCCTTTATTTAAGAGTCTCTGATTATTGATATTTAGATCAATTATGTACCAATTTCCAATGTTCATGCTTGTTCTTCCCCCCACCCTCCTATAGATTGGTTAAATATTGAAGATACAGAAATCTATGTGATATGTTTCAATGCCTATATAATTGTATACCAGAATTACTGATTGAGTCTTAATTTTCCCCAAACTCATATCTTAGTATTTAAGCTATTTTACTTCTATTTACATTGCCTTTTAAAAATTATCATTGTACCAGCACTGATATAATATTGTAAACATTTTTTTTTTTCCAAATAGAGTAAAGAAAAGATTTCATCTTATAGCAAAACTCCAAAAGTCGATAGGAATGATGTGGGGAAAGAGATGAAAGAGAAATCATCTATGAAGCGTAAACTTCCATTTACCATTAGTCCGTCAAGAAATGAAGATCGAGATTCAGACACAGGTAGAATATTTTTTGAAATTTTCTTTTTCTGATCAACCTTGATCATTTTGTTATCATAATTCTTTCTTTAACCCATAGGTCTTTTCTCCCCATCCCTTTTCTGTACTCATATTTTCCCAATAAAATGATTTGTTCATTTAATAGAAGAGGAAAGTTATATATCAGTATTTCATAGTGTTAAATTGGTTGTTTCTGGCTAAAGTGATAATTTTCTTATCATCTAAAAATGATGTCAGTCAAAATTATATGCAGTACTTACTAGGAATTTTTGTATATTTCAAATATTTACTTACTTTCCCAGAATGTAATGTTTTATATATAGATATAGATATGTGTGTGTGTGTGTATACACACACACACACACACACACACACACACATATAAACACACACACATATACATGTATGTATGTTTTTATGGATCTCACTATTTTTGAAATTTTCTTTTTCGATAAAGCAACCTTGATCATTTTGTTATCATAATTTTTTCTTTAACCCATAGCTCTTTTCTCCCCATCCCTTTTCTGTACTCATATTTTCCCAATAAAATGATTTGGGGTTGTATCTGTTTCCTTTATTTAAGAGTCTCTGATTATTGATATTTAGATCAATTACTACAATTGAGGTAGTAAATTGACAAGAGAATTTAATGCTTTTAAAAGATTTCACTGAGAAATAGTTGTTTAGAATCTGTTAATATATTTTTGAAGCTCCAAACTAAAAATTTTAGGTATTTTAGATCTGGAACAGATTAAATCATGGAGGCTCATTGTGGAAAGTGGATCTATCCCATTTCTAAGACGCTTTATGCCTGACAAATTGTAATAAATTGCATGTATTTGGTGATATTATTTATTTCTAAATGTGATTCAGAATGGATCAGAAATTAAGAAATCATTTAATAGACTCCTAAAACTGTTGTTTAGATCACCGAACTAATTATTTATAAACTTACTGGACTTAAGACTGGACAATACCTTAAAGACAAATAAATCCCTCTCCTCATTTCATAAAGTAGGAAATTGAGGCCCAGTGAGATTAAATAATTTACCTAAGATTACATAATTTAACATAAGATTGAATAGCAGGCCAATATTCTAGCATATTCTTACCTGATACTTTCTCTTATCCAAGTTAACTTTATTCCTTACTGTAAATTATTAGTGAGAGTTTTTCTCTGGAATGTTTTCACTTCATTAAAAGAAATAATCTTATTATGTACCTTCTTGCACAGATATTTATGTATTGCTTTATGTCATTCTAGTTGTGTTTTGATCTTTAAATTTGTGATGGTGACAAAATATCCTCTATGGAAATTTGAAATCCTCTTTACCAATATTTCATTATCTGTTTAGAAAATATTTTACATAGTTTTAGCATGTTCTCCTTTTATACTTCTATTATTTTGTTATTTAGATTATTATTTTCTTTACTTTAAAGAACTTTATTTTGGAGATTTATGGTTGTCACAGATTAGAAGAAATAAAAAACTTTGTTTCACATTGCTGGAAATATCCCCTTAAATGTTTAAATAAAATTTTGCGTGGCAGAGTTTTTCTATTTTATATTAAAAATGATTATGTGTTTATCTTATCAAGGACTGTGAAGTTTATCTTTAATGTAAATATTAAGAGTAAAATATTCAGACTTAGAGCATTTCTCTTGTTTATAATATTTAATTCCAAATGCTCCTCTTTGAATCTAAAAAGGCATTGTTAGTAGAGAAATTAGGAAAATCCCTAGCATTCAATGCCCATCATTGGAGAACCTCTGATGAAGTTACATGCGTGTTTATAGTGGTTATAATGTTTGAGAAAGTACCTTGAGGCAGTGCCAGCAAGAACTCCTTCAAAGGCCCTCCTCTTTAATTCCTTCAAGCTCATTCTCTTTTTCTAATTATGGCCAAGCCTTTCTTTTGGATTTTAAGTATTTTTTGAAGCTTAAAAAACTCCTAACCTTTTAAAAAATTGTTTGTATTGAGTGCTAGCCTTATAGATAATGATATGCTAAGTTCTCTATATGTGAAAAATAAAGACCCCCCCCCCGTCCTTGATTTATAGTTTATTTTAACAAACCTTTATTAAGCATCTTTTCTGTATAAGGATACTGTGTTGAATATTGTGCTTACAAAGTTAGGGGAAAAAATATACAGTACTCTCAAGGACCTTAGGATCTAGTAGGGGAAACACAACATGTACATGTAAATGTGATAAAATATAAGGGTGTATTAGGGCAAATGAGAATTCCACAGTGTCATAAAATTTTTGAGTAAGGAGAAATAACTTTTAGCAAAGGTTCAGGGATATCTTCATAGAGGAGATGGCACTGAGTTAGGCTTTCAAGGAAGAGAAGAATTCCAATAGACATTGATAATGAAGAAATTCTTTACTGTCACAATAGATAGTTTGCCCACAAATGTCTGGAGGTCTAAAAGTGCAGGATTATAGTAAACATCCGGTAGTCCCTTTTAACTAGAGCTTAGAGACTATGAAGAGTATGAGTATAAAATAAAGGTTGAAAACTAGGTTGTGGTCAGTTTATAGATGTCCCCTTATAGCAAGCTGAGTTTGTTTTATCCTACAGGAAAGTTTTTGAACTTCAAAGGAATTTCTTTAATCAATCTTCTAAAAAACAGTAGGTAACAGTTAAATTTTTTTGGTAAGTAAAACATGTTTTGCTTACATGTAATAAAGACTAAAAATATTGATTATAGCTACTAAAAAGTAAAGGTATGATCAATTGAAATTTATTTTCATTTAAGAACTTTAATATTTGATAATGAAATGTTGGTGACTTTGGGCTTTAAAAAAGCTTCCAGTAGAATACAAACTCTGAAAAGACTTGGAGTTTATAAACAGTTTCTTGAATAAAGACCTCACATTTAAAATATATAGAAAATTTTGCCAAATTTATAAGAATATGAATCACTGCCCAGTTGATAAATGATGAAAGGATATGAATAGGCAGTTTTTAAAGGAAGAAATCAAAGCTACATATAGTGATATAAAAATGCTTATAATTATTATTGATTAGAGAAATGCAAATTAAAACAACTTTGAGATATGATTTCACACTTATCAGTTGACTAAAATAATAGAAGGAGAAAATGACAGATATTGGAAAGGATATAGAAAAATTGGGATGATAACACTGTTAGTAGAATTGTAAACTGATCCACCCATTTTGAGGAGCCATCTGGTTTGTTCCCAGAGAGTTATAAAACTATATATTCAAGTTTTCAGGTTAAAAAGAAGAGAATCTAATGTGTTCTACAATATTAATAGCAACTTTTTTGTGGTGGCAAAGAATTGGAAATTTGAGGGTAATATGCCCATCATTTGGGGAATGGCTAAAGATGTTGTATATATGATTGCAATGGAATACTACTGTGCTTTAAGAAATGATGAGTAAGTTGATTTTAGGAAAACAGAGAAAAACTTACATGAAATTATGAAGAAGGAAAAGAGCAGAAGTAAGAGAAAGCTGTATATAATAACAGCAGTATTGTTCGAAGGATAAATGTAAATGATTAGCTATTATGAGTTATATGAATATTCAGATCAGCTACAGAGAGTCTATGAAGAAAATGTGATCCACCTCCAGAGAAAGGACTGATATATGGAACTATGTATTATATAGTATATAATATATATATATAATACATATATATGTGCCAAATGTTGGCCTTCTCTAGTACAGGTTTGGGCAGCATGGAGGGAGAGAAATAGTTTAGAAATGTTAGAAAAAATTAATAAATGAAGGAGGAGAGAGAGACAGAAAGACAGAAAGAGACATATATATTTGGGGTATGTTCCAGCAGCAGAATGATACTGTTTTAGAAGAATACAGAGAGAATTATCAGGAGACTATTCATTAGGTGATGAATTCTTTCTTTTTATTATTTTAATAGCTTTTTATTTACAAGTTTTATGCATGGGTAATTTTACAGCATTGACAACTGCCAAACCTTTTGTTCCAGTTTTTCCCCTCCTTTCCCCCTCCCCCCTCCCCTAGATGGCAGAATGACCAATACATGTTAAATAAATATTAGAGTTTAAATTAAATTCAAAATAAGTATACATGTCCAAACCATTATTTTGCTGTACAAAAAGAATCAGACTCCAAAATATTGTACAGTTAGCCTGTGAAGGAAATAAAAAATGCAGGCAGGCAAAAATATAGGGATTGAGAATTCGATGTAATGGTTCTTAGTCATCTCCCAGAGTTCTTTCTCTGCGCATAGCTGGTTCAGTTCATTACTGCTCCATTAGAACTGATTTGGTTCATCTTATTGCTGAAGATGGCCAGGTCCATCGGAATTGATCTTCATATAGTATTGTTGTTGAGGTATATAATAATCTCCTGGTCATGCTTATTTCACTCAGCATCAGTTCATGTAAGTTTCTCCAGGCCTTGCTGAAATCATCCTGTTGGTCATTTCTTACAGAACAATAATATTCCATATTATTCATATACTACAATTTATTCAGCCATTCTCCAATGGATGGGCATCTACTCAGTTTCCAGTTTCTGGCCACTACAAAGAGGGCTGCCACAAACATTCTTGCACATACAGGTCCCTTTCCCTTCTTTAAGATCTCTTTGGGATATAAGCCTAGTAGTAACACTGCTGGGTCAAAGAGTATGCACAGTTTGATAACTTTTTGAGCATAGTTCTAGATTGCTCTCCAGAATAGTTAGATGTATTCACAATTCCACCAACAATATATTAGTGTCCCTGTTTTCCTACATCCCCTCCAACATTCCGCATTATTTTTCCCTGTCATTCTAGCCAGTCTGACAGGTGTGTAGTGGCATCTCAGAGTTGTCTTAATTTGCATTTCTCTGATTAATAATGACTTGAAGCATCTTTTCATATGGCTAGATATAGTTAGGTGATGAATTTTTTTATCAAGACAAGATACAAAGTAATCCTCAATCCTATAAAACTTCTTTTTGCTTCTGTAGTTACAAGTTACCAGAGAAGGGGGCAAAGAGTGTTAAGAATCACATAATTTTTCGAGTATTTACTATGATGCATATGAGCAAGAAAGACCAATCTGAACATAATTCCAGCTTATGTGCCAATTTCTTTTGCAAAGGATAAAAAGAGTGGGGTGGCTAAGTGGAACAGTGGATAGAATACCAGTCCTGAAGTCAGGAGGACCTGAGTTCAAATTAGGCCTTAGATACTTAGCAATTCCTAGCTGTGTGATCCTGGGCAAGTTACTTAACTTCATTTGCCTCGGCCAAAAAACAAACAAACAAACAAACAAAAAACAAGCAAAGGATAAAAAGATAGAGAAGTTCTATGAAGAGTTCATTAAGGCCTTGAAAATTAAATTAACATATATTTAGTATTCAAGAATGGCAGAAAAACTATTTTGGAAATCTGATTCAGGATCAAAAATGAAAGAGACCAAAAATATATATTATATGGAAACCTGGTGTTTATCAATCATGAAAATTGTAAATACAAGATAACATCACAAAAATTGAAATTCACTATATCTTGATAGGGTTCAACTGGTTTTAGGTGTGAGAGTTATTTCTAAATTATGTCTCAAATAATCAGCTTGTTAGAGCAAAGGGCAAAGCCAATTATTAGTTAAAAGAAAAGAGATATGAGGCCAGCACAACTAAAACTGCCTTAGCCTGATATTTAGGGCAGAAATGTCCCCTAGATGGAAAGTGAATAAAAAAATTGAAGCAAGTTTCCAAAAACCTTAGTCCAGTTAATCCAAATCACCTTGAAAACATTCAGAGATAAAACAAATGAAAAATGCATTTAGTCTGTTGGCATTTTTGTAAGTTATTTTCTCCGTCTGTGACAGTGGAGCCATCACTTTGGGACTATTAACATGCCCCAGTCCCAGTCTGCTGCACAAGGAAATAGAAATGGCATTAAAGAAAATAAAGATGAGAAGAACAACTAAACCCCAGTAAGCATATATAAAGGTCTCTTCTGAAGGCAGTGCAACTTGAGGGTACCAAGAACCTTGCTTCTCAAAGTATATGAAAGAGATGAAGATAACTGGACAACTGGAAAAAAATCAGAGAAATATTATTACATAAAAAGGGCAATAATAGCTACTTTGCTATTACTGCAAAATCTTCAAAGATAATTCATACACATTTCAAGAACATTAACATTCTTAAAAATAGAAAGAAATATTAGAAAGATATGTTAGTGTTCACAAATGATATTCTGTAGCAGACTACAATTTTAAATGCTCATTTGTAGATTACATTGTGCTTAGTTCAGTCTTGGAACAGGTAACAAAGCTTCTAAAATGAATTCTGCAATTGTTCAAAGTGCAGCCTAACAGTTTATAGAGGAAAATGAAATGGATGAGGGGAAAAAAAAATCTGTTGTCTAGACTATGATATACACTTAGATAGATAATTTATTGACCTGTCCATTAATACAAATAATGGTGATTAACAATAAGCTAGATGTAGAATTGAGCAGGAAAGTCACAGAGCAGATTCATTGCAGATAGGGCGACGGACTTGGAATCAGAAAGACTCATTTTCATTGATTCAAATTTGGCCTCAGATACTCATTATGTGACTCCAAGCAAGTTAGTTACCTATATTTTAAAATGAGCAAGAGAAGGAAATGGCAAACTATTTTAGTATTTCTGCCAAGAAAACCTCAGACGGATCATAAAAGGTCAGACACAATTGAAAAACAATTGAACAACAAAGGAGAATGATTGTTGTTATATGAAAAATTACACAGCATTCTCAACAATTTCAAGTTTCTTTCTGAAACAATGGTGCACATCTTTTGAACAACACAAGGATATGTGAATGATGGAATAATATGCTTTTCAAATAATAAAAATTGCAGGTCATTCAAAGTGTAGTGGATGGATGTAATGGAATGTATAAATAGGCTATGACCATGAATTATTTGCTTAGAAATGGTGTAAAAGATATCTTTAAAAGAGATGCATATGTAATAAAACTGAGAAATAATAAATAATAATGGGTCTCTAATGCTATTCTCTTACCCTTGTAACATTAAAACACTTAGAGAAAGACCTTTTGTATATTGTATTAGTCTCTCTGAATTGTATATAGGAGGATAATGAACAAGAATCACATAGGATGATAAGGTTTGAATAAATGCCAATTTGCATTGTACAGACATCAATGAAGTCTGTTAAAAAGTATTATTTTTTCTTCCTATTGCTACAACTATATGATTAAACAGTAATATTTTTTCTCCTATTGCTACAGTTATATGATAAAGAGAATGATAAAAGGCAAGAAGGTTTAGAAAAGCCCCTTAAGTACTAATAATTATATGTTGGTACCTAATTTTCTCATATTTACCCAAGAATCCATTTGCATATCTTAGTCATTTTTACCATTAATTTCATTACTTATGTGCTATTGTCTCACAAGAATGATAATTACTATTCTGTTGGACCTGATGTTTCAAAGAACATTTCTTTATGTATAAATAAGTGTCCAGAATCAAAAAATCACTTATAGACCTCTTTAAATCAATTAGATTAAATGAAATTCTCATGTCTTTTTTTTTCAACTTGTTGGTGATCTTTTCAATTAGAAAAAAACAATAAAACATTTTTTCCAAATCAAGAAATATTTCTAAAAATAATTTGAACTTTAATATGTTTAATTTTTGCTAATATTTTGCTAAATAAAACTCAAGAGAGTTGTTAATAAAATAGAAAAATCTCATAGCAGGAAATGAATAAGCCAATTTTATTAATTTACATTGGAGACAATATGAATTGTATTCCAGGGCATAGTGCCCTATGATACAGCTAGGTAGTCCTAGGTATTAAGAGAAGAGGGATCCTAAATACTAAGAAAGGAGAAAGTTCAGGAATCAGCAGTGCTAAGGCTCAGACTGTAGCCAGAGAGCTAGTTCTCAGCAAAAAGCATCTATAGTCTAGCATGCAGAGAAATTAGCAAAGCAGGAATCCCAGACCTTATAGGAGATTACAATTCTGCCACTATGAACCAACAGAGCTTTGTATCTTGCTGGAAGGGCCTGAATCTAGCAGCTATTTACTTTTGTAGAGACCCAAATCTAGGCCAGGAACTTGCAGAGTTCAGCCCAGTGTGAGGGACAGAAATCAAACTGCTCTGGATTAGACCACTTAAAGACTTTGCTTAAACCCTATCTTTTGCAGCACCCACCCCTCAGTTGCTAGGTGTTAGGGCCTATCCTTCTAAGATGCTTTTCCATTTAAACAATATGTACTTTGTAAGTACATAATTGAACCTAATAAGAGCAGAATTGGTTTTTTTCTGTCTTTGTATTTTTCACAAGATATGTACTGGATAATTAGGAAATAATTAAAAGAGAGGAAAACTAAAATTAAGAGGTATGAGGTGAGGCTTCCTGTGGAAGATAAGATTTTAATTGAGAGTAAAGGAAGCCTGCCAGTCAGTAGTGGAAGTGGAGAAAGGAAAGTCTTCCTGGCATGAAGGATAGCCAGAGTGAATATTCAGAGCTGAAAGATGCATTATCTTGTTCTTGTAACGGCCAGAAGACCAGTGTCATTCAATTGAAGAGAACATGTCGGGGAGTTAGGTATAAGAAGACTATTTCCGTGTGTGTGTGTGTGTGTGTGTGTGTATGTGTGTGTATGTGTACATTTCAGGAGCAACTAAATGGCACAGTCAGTAGAGCACCAGCCTTGAAGTCAGGAAGATCTGAGTTCAAATCCAGCCTCAGACACATAACATTTCCTAGCTGTGTGACCCTGGGCAAGTCATTTAACCCCAATTGACTCAGCCAAAAAAAAAATATATATATATATATATATATATATATATATATATATATATATATGTACACTTTATATATGTACATCTTATCTCTCCTAATAAGAATATAAGACACTAAAAGAGGAAGGAGATGCTTCAGTTTTTCTTTGTGATCAGAGTACCTTGCACCTAGCCTGTCATACTAAGTAGACATTATAGAAATCAACAAAGTCCTTCCCCACCTTCCTTTTCAGAAATATTAAGAAAGGATTTAAAAATTATTGTAAATCTGCAGACTTTGAGCTCATCTGAAAAATAAACTACTACCAGTCAGCCTTTAACTATCATTTTTGAAACAAAGTCCTGCTGTTTTCTCTTTAAGATTAGACCAGGAAGGATTCTTGCATCAATTAGGGTAGGAACTATATTGGGATAAGAAGCCGTTGAATGATCTACCTAAAAAACTACCCTTTTTCCGCATTCGGAAAAAGTTTCTTTTAATTTTGAATTAATTGAAGCCTCTCTTTTATTAATTGTTGACTATGTAGAAAAAGGAAAACCTGCAGGATGTAGGCAAAGAAGGGCTCAACAAGTTTTGTATTTTTTTTTAATAAAGCTTTTTATTTTCAGAACATGCATGGTGATTTTTCAACACTGACCCTTGCAAAATCTTGTATTCCAAATTTTTCTCCCCTTCTTCCCACCCCTCTTCCCCAGATGGCAAGTAATCCAATATATGTTAAACATGTTAAAAAATGTATGTTAAATCCAATATATAGTTATATATTTATACAATTATCTTGATACACAAGAGAAATCAGATCAAAAAGGAAAGAAATGAGAAAGAAAATAAAATGCAAGCAAACAACAAAAAGAGTGGAAATGCTATGTTTGTGATCCATACTCAGTTCCTACAGTCCTCTCTCTGGGTATAGATGGCTCTCTTCATAAAAAAGATCATTGGAACTGTCCTGAATCATCTCATTGTTGAAAAGAGCCACTTCCATCAGAATTGATCATTGTATAATCTTGTTGCTATGTCCAGTGATGATCTGGTTCTGCTCATTTCACTCAACATCAGTTCATGTAAGTCTCTCCAGGCCTCTCTGAAATCATCCTGCTGATCATTTCTCATAAAACAATAATATTCCATAACATTCATATACCATAACTTATTTAGCCATTCTCCAACTGATGGGCATCCACTCAATTTCCAGTTTCTTGCCTCTACAAAAAGAGATGGGACTGGGCAGTTTTAGGAAAAGGATTATTTAAGGATCTGCCAAAACTTAAGAGAAGGTTTTTTTGATCAAGAAAACTGTCAACTGAATAATTACCTAAACTCTGAACCATTGCTCAATCTTGATTATGAAATACTCCTTGTTCTCAAAATGACATTATTAGGAAGATCTGTCCAAGGACATGAGGAGACTGTCAAATTGGATATTTTTTGAAGCATAAAAATTCTTGGATTTAGAATAATCCAAATCAATACAGAACAAACAGCATGTTTTTAGAAATCTTATACCTAAAACACAGAATTATAGAATTTCTTTCCATAGCACTTAATAAATGCTTGATGATTGACTGAATCTCATGATGCTGGTGACTTAATGTATTGATCCACATCTAGGGAAAAAATTTTAAGACAGCAGGGAGAAGCAAATGAATGATTTATATAAAGTAACCTATTTCTTTTAGGTAGATATCAAATGTTACCTGGATAGGGAGGTTTTTAGGGATTTGAGCTCTCGGCTCTATTTAGGTAACTATTTACTATATGATACCATGACTTCATTTCCCCAATATGTCAGATAAGAAAGCTTAATTCTAGGTTGACACATCCAGGAGGTGCAATCAGAACAATGAGTTGACTCAAAATAACCCAAATTTTCCAAAGAATTTTTAGAAAGCAGTAATCAAAAAGGCCAACACTATAAAATTATTTATGAAATTTAAGACGTATTTAAGAAATCTCTAACAACTCATAATATACAAAACCAAAAGCCATTCCCAAAGAAATAATTGGTCAAAGGATATGAACAAATAACTTCTCAAAAGACAAATTACAAACTATTACAATAATATGAAAGATTGCTTTAAATCACTAATAAGAGAAATACAAATCAAAACAGTCAGGGTTATACTCAGCAAATTTGAAAAAATAACAAAAGATGAGAATAATCAATTTTGGAGAGGCTATCGAAAGGCAGTCTGACTAGCTATTGACAGTTATGGGGGAAGCTAGATGGTGCAGTGAATAGAGCACCAATCCTAAAGTCAGGAGAACCTGAGTTCAAATTTGCCCTCAGACACATAGTACTTATTAGATGTGTGACCCTGGTCTTCAGATAACCCCAAGTGCCTAAGCAAAAAACAAAAAAAAGACAGTCATGAATTGGTAAAACTATTTGGAAAACAATTTGGAATCATGATTTTTTTAAGCGACTAAAATGTTTTATATGCTTTGATTCAGAAATCTAACAGAGTTATATGGTCCAAGGAGATCTAAAATAGAATGTTTTCATTGATGACAGAATATTTATAGCAACTTTTTTTAATGTTACAAAAAACTGGAAACAAAGTAGCTGCTCACAGCTTGGGGAAACATAAAAAAACTGATATTTCACTGTATTGGTATATTATTGCTTCACAAGAAACTAAGAATATGAAGAATTTATTGAAAACTATGCACTGATGCAGAGAGAAGTCATTAAAATCCTGAAAACAATACACAGTAATACAACAATATAAATGGAAAGAACAAGAACAGCCAAAAATGCCAATGCATAATTATAATGACCAAGCTTGATGGTAGTGTGTGAAGACCACGTATTTTAAAATCAGCTGGAGTCAGGAATTCAGGTTAGGGGAAAATCTTCAATCTTTTATTCTCAGTAGAGAAGAAGAAAGATCAGAGGTAGAAGGGAATCGGCAATAGCAATGTGTGCAGCTGAGTCAAGAAGCTAGCCAGACCAGAACCCACCAGAACCGAACCCAGCCAGCAATCTCTCCCTCCTTTCTTCCTCCCTCGCTGCCTCCACCCACCAAAATCGTCATTTTCTATACAACACATCAGGACTTGCACAGAGTGGGCGGGAGTCATTCTTTCTCCAAGCATATATATTAATAGAGTATGGTCCAATTACTATTTAGCCTCATGTGCTTGGGACCTCAGTGCATCAACTCAAGCCTCAGCCCATTACAGTAGTGGATGAGAAAATGCACTTCCCTCATTTCTTTGTAAGAATAGGAATATGATACATATGATGTCACAAACTCAATTGATGTCAATTTTGTTGAACTGATTTTTTTCTTCCCTTATTTCTTTTTTATACTTTCTAACAAGTACAAAAGGCCTACAAATTGTTGGGTGAGACTCCCATGCTGAAATATTGAGAGTTCATGGACAAGAGTCACACAGGATGGATAGGCATGGGCAGATTGTGATCTCTATTAGAAGAAATGGATATTTTTTAAGTTAAGACACTGGATGTTTTCCATACTCCTAATGCTTTTTCCCACTACCTCACTTCTCCCTTCTGAAATCCCAGATTTCTTTCCAGACCCGGCTCAAGCATAGATTTTTTGCACAGTGCATTTCTTGGGGACCTCAGTACCAGTGCTTTCCCCTCCAAAGTTGTCTGTTATTTACTTTATATTCTAAATAGCAGCTAGCATTTCTATAGTGGTTCAAGTTTTGAAAACTATTCTACAAATGTTTTCTTTTATCCTTATCATACTTTAGGAGGATGTTATTATTAACCCTCCTTGATAGAGGAGGAAACTGAGTCCTATAGAGATTAAGTTACTTGCCTAAAGGTAACCCAGCATGTTAAGTATCTGAAGCCAAATTTAAGACAGGTTTTCCTGACTCCTGTCTAATACTCTATCTAGCTACTATCGAATTACCTCTGCCTTTTATATGAGAGGCATATTGGTGCACTGAATAGATTCAAGTTAACAAGCATTTATCAAGTACCTGCTATATTTTAGGGACTGTGCTGGGTGTTTAGAATACAAAGAAAAGCAAACAACAGTTCCTATCTTCAGGGCAGCTAGGTAGTATTGTGGGTATAATCCTGGTCATGGAGTCAGGATACCTGAGCTGTCTTATGATGATGAGGAAAATAGCTCATGAACAATTATATATAAATAAGATGCATTCATAACTATGTACAATTTATATATGTGATAAATTGAAGATCATAACGGAGGGAAAAAATTAGCTTTAAGAAAGGCCGGGAAAGGCTACTTTCAGAAGGTTAGGTTCTAACTGAGATTTGAAGAAGTAAGGGAAGGCAGGAGGTATAAATAAGGAGAACATTTCAATCATGGAAAACAATCTTTGAAGATGCACTAAGCAGGGAGATGGAGCATCTTGTGTAAGGAACAGCAAGGAAGCCAGAATCACTGGACTGAAGCATATCTGGAGAGAGATATAATATAAATGTAAAATAGTTTACATTTACCCATCACTTAATGTGTGCCAGGAATTGTGCTAAGTAATTTATAGTTATTAACTCATTTGATCTTCACAACCATCCTGGGAGACAGATCCTGTTAGTATCCCTTTTTTAAAGGTGAGGAAACAAAGATAGACAAGTGTAGTGACTCATCCTGGATCACATAACAATAAGTATCTGAGGCTGAATTTGAAGCCAGATTTTTCTTACTTGAGGCCTGGCATTCTATCCACAGTGTCACCTAGCTGACCTTATCCAGTACAAAAAGAATTGATAGGTAGAAAAGGGTCTGATTATGAAGGGTTTTCAAAGCCCAACAGAGGGGAGCAGGTAGATAACACTGTGGATAGAATACCAGACCTAGGGTAAGGAAGACATGAGTTGAGATCCAGCCTGAGATATTTGATACCTATTAGCTGTGTGACTTTGGGTAAGTCACTAAAACCACTTTCTCCTCCCCCCGGACTCCCATACACCAAACATACATCAAACAGAGGATTTTATATTTGATCTAGAGGCAATTAGAAGCCACTATAACTTGCTAAATAGGGAGGATAGCATGGTAAGACTTGTAGTTTAAGATAAAATGAAGATCATTTTGATAGCTGAATGGAAAATGGACTGGAATTGGGAAGAGACTTGAGGGAAAAGACCAAACTAACAGGCTATTGGAATAGTACAAGCATTAAGTGATGAGCACCTCTACTAGGATGGAGCTAGTGTCAAAAGAGAAAAGGAGGCATATATAGGAGAGATAGAATTGATAGAAATTGGTAAATGATTGGATATGAGTGGGATAAGAGTGAAAAGTGCAAGGCTAATGCCTAAATTGATAATTGGTGTGTCTATTTCCTCTCCTCTCACTCTCTGTTTCTGCAGTCTTGCTTCTGATCTAATAAGATCAGAATTCAATGAAAATTGGTGATTCCCTGGCCAATAACAAGGAAGTTGGGAAGAGGAGAAGTTTTGTTAAGGTGGAAGACAATGAATTCAATTTTGAACATGGCTGGTGATTCAGGACTGGAGATCGGTAAAAAGTGTGGAGATGGATCAATAGATTTGAGAATGATCTGCTTAGTAATAATAACTGAATCCATGGGATTTGGATGTTGGAATCCTTACAAAGTGTTAACTCATTAGAGTTGATAGACACAATAATTATCTAATTTAGCATGGTTCAGTATGATTGATCTGATCTTGCAAGGAGATGTTATGGGCCAGAACTTGAAACAAGGTACTAAGTGGAACTGATAGAAACGATACTTGTGTTCACACCTTTAGAGAGTTCATATAAGCAAGAAGCTCTTAGGGCCATAGAGCACTCTGGGACAGACAAACACAAAAGCACTCTGGGACAGACACAGAAGTACTCGGAGACAGACACAGAGGCATTCTGGGATAGACACAAGACTCTGGGAGGAAGCCCACAAGCCCACTCTCGAAGGTGGAGTCAGATTCATTCACTTCATCTCACACTGTGGTGGCTGGCCTCCACTTCCCCCACTGAGACCAAGGCTGGTCTGAAAGGCTCTCCAGAAAGCTGCCCAGCCCCAGGCAAGGAGACAAGAGATTCATTCCAACTTTTACCTTGGTGTTGGCTGAAGACATTCGGAGTTGAGCTAGAGGCAAAAGACTAGTCTCGGAACCAAGGGAAGCTGAGGCCCGTAAGAAAGCTATCCAGGGCCCAAGGAAAGAGATAAGAAATAAACGTTTGGATTTTATCAGCTGGCTTTATTTAGATTGATTATTACTCTGAACCGAAACTAAGGCTGCCTCCAGAAAATCTCCCCAGGAAACCTGCTCCCACAGAGAACCATTATATTTTAAAAGAAGAGAACACCACATTTTGGCACCCAACGTTTGTTGAGATTCCTATACAAAATATTATAGAGGGAGAAGAGACAGAGCTAGATGAGGAAATGGTTGACACTGTCACAGGTTGTAGACAGAGAGGATGATGATTGAGAAAAAGAGTTCATTAGATTTGACAGTCAAGAGATCATTGATTTAAATTGATTGATGAAATCTGAGTTTAGACTGCAGAAGGTTTAGAAGAGAGTGAAAAGAAAGGAAATGCAGACACTAATTAGAGGCAACTTTCTTAAGGAACTGAATCAGAAAAAAAAAAAATGGAATATAGGCTGATAGTGGAAATTCAAGTACAGGTTTTTTGAGGATGAGGGAGACATAAGAGTGTGGGGAAGCAGCCAAAAGAGAGGAAGAGAATAAATTAATGAATTAATTTAATAATATTTTGTAGAGGGCTGAAACTATTGAATTCAATGCAATGAAGTCAGGACTGCGGAGCGCTTGAGGCTAACTACTGATTGTACAATACTCTATGGGCATATGCTTGGAAAATGGTCCTTTCCACTATCCGTACTGGCTCAATGATTGGTGTATAGAGGATTATAGGAGGGACTAGGGGGTGGAGTAAAGCTAGCCAGGGACACACTCTCAGGGGTAGATGAGGGGGAAAGCAGTTGCAAAGATTCTGCTTCCATCCTGTTGAATCTTGAGTCTAAAACCAAGAATAAAGACAGACTTTTTTGCTTATCCTGACTCCGGCTGATTCTGGGGTGTCCTGGGTGCGAGCATGGTCATTACAATATTTAATTTAGTAATAATTTAATAAATTAATGAATTCAATTCAATAAATATTTATTAAGTGCCTACTATGTGCCTATGATACAAATCAGAAAGAGAAAGACAGTCTGCGCTCAAGAAGCATACACTTTAGTGGGGGAAGACAACACAGAAAAAGAAGTTGAAAAATGAAGAGAGGAGGCAGTACCACCAGGGCATATGATGTACTTTGATATTGAAAACAAGCAGAGTGGCTGATGGAAAGTGGAGAGTTAGATGGAATGTTTAGAGCTCTCTAAAAAGGAAAGCTTTAGGAAGAATTTAGTGCTACCTTCTCCAATCTCCCATTCAAAGGAGAGAGGTGACTAAGTGCTGGGTAGCAAAAAGTGAATCAGTCAGTGCAATGATGCAATTTCAAGTGATCATCATATCCTGCGTGGGTCATGATGTTGAAGTAGAAAAAGCAGAGCTGCTGATGGAAAATGCAAAATAGGATCATAGAAATGTCAGTTTGCTGGAAAAGATGAATGGGATAGGATGCCATTGGAGATATGTAGATATATATACATAGATATATATATATAGAGAGAGAGATATAATTATATATATATATATCTCATTACATATAGAGGGGTTTGTGTTGGCAAAGAGAAGGTCTGTCCTTTCATATGAGTCAGGGAATAAAAGAAGAGATAATAGGAAAAGACTTCTGAATGATGTGAGAAGGAGGAGAGAAGATCTCAGTAAATAGCCTCAGTTTTTTCAGTGAAATGTGAAGCAAGATTCTATCAGCTGAGATGGTGGGGGCAAGGGGTATGATGGGAAATTTGAGTGGGATGGTGAATCACTTAGGAAGATATAAAAGGATTGCCTTGCTACAATGAAATTCCAATTGAGATTATGAAACATAAATTTGTAGCGGATTCGGTTAGCATGGTTTGTTCAGTAGCACATGAATAGGAGAAGATGGGAATAATCCAAGACAGGGACTTGGCAAAGCATAGTAGGAGAAGGAGCAAGCAACTGCAAAGTATAGGATTTTCTGGAGTTGAATTGGTTTACCAAGTTTTGATATAGGAAAGGGCAAAGAATATAGCGCTTCAGTGATAGTCTAAGTTAAGAAGAACTGAGAGACAGAGGAACTGGAGCTCTTAGTAAGAACAGGATTAAAGAAATTGTAAAGCAAAGGGAATAGTAGAATGACAACAGATTATAATCAGTTAAAGGAATTTCAGAGTTTGTGAAGGTGAAAATGGAACTCCTGTGGATGATGCCTTATCAAAAGCATGACTGTTTCTGGCTCGTTGAAGTGGTAGATCATGGGAAATGAATTTAACTGCTCCTGCACTGTTGTATAGCCAAACTAAACTTCTTTCTATTCCTCATGTAAGATTGTCTATCTTCCGTCTTTGTGCTTTTGTACTAGTTATCCCCCAAGACTAGAATGTACTCTCTCCTTAACTTTGCCTTTTAGAATTTCTTTTTTCATTCAGGAACCATTTTACATAAGCTTTTTTGGATTTCTCCTCTATCCTCAATTGCTAGAGTTCTCCTTTTGAAACTTTATAACATGTAAGTCTGTGTATATATATCTGCATTAATTTTATAATCATACTGCATATTTTTCTATGTATATGTCTTTGCATTAGAATATAAGCTCATTCATTCTTTCTTAATATTACAGTTTTTGTACATACTTTGTAATAGTTCCTGGTACATAATAGTCATTTAATAGATGCTTATTGTTTGAAGATTTAAGGAAGGAATGATTAAGGGAATAATCTGGAGAAGATAGGAAGGGAAAGGATCAAAAGCATATGTAGAGATATGGGTAAACAGTAAATATTTTAACACCTTTCCTCTACATGATCTAAGAAGTCTTGATAATATAAAATCTCAAAATACCTTGGAAAAGGAGAGTGCTAAAAGTTATAACAGAATATGCCAATGACAAACTTATCTCAGTTCATAATTTTATTGGATTCTACTTAGTCATAACTTCCAGTTTGTGTTGCTTCATGTATATTCTTCCTCCAAGGATCCTACCTAAAAAGATTACTACCTAAAAGTTGCCAAAGTTTTAGTGGATCTTTTTGAAGATAAAAACAAATTAAACAGGGATATCAGCATTGAGAGATAAGCAATACCAACAAGTTAACCAACAAAAGCTATTTAATATTTCAGCATGAATTTTCAAAGCCTATAAAATTTGTATTCTATTAACATAAAGAAACTTAAAAACTTAGATTTAGAGGTGGAAGCTACGTAGTCCAATTAGTCCAATTCCCTTGTTTTATTATTTTATTTTATTTTTTGAGGCAATTGTGGCTAAGTGACTTGCTCAGGATCACACAGTCAGGAAGTGTTAAGTGTCTGAGGTCAAATTTGAACTCAGGTCCTTCTAACTTCAGGGCTGGTGCTCTTATCCTCTACACCAACTAGCTGCCCCTTTTATTATTTTCAAAATTGATAGTTTTACAGGAAAATGATATCCAAAGATACTAAATGAATCACCAATAATTAAAAATACCATCTTAAAAGTAATTTGTCCTTTTCAAAGTAATTCAATATTTATCTAATTTGGCCAAATATTGAACTTTTAAAGTAATTCCTTTTGTTTTTTATTCTAAAAACTTTGTTTTGTAGATATAGAGTAAAATCTTACTCATCAGCCACTTAATGTTCTTATTTTAGAGGATTAACCTTAGTTTTGCCAAGTATATAATAATAAAATTCAAGAATTTCAAGATATACATATACACCTTTCATTCTGCTCTGGAATAATTATAATTATTTTTAAGTTTTTCTTATATTGAGCCAAAATCATTCTCCCTGAAACTCTTACTCACTGATTTTATTTCTGTCCTTTGAAAAACAGTCCCTTCAAATACTGTGTTGAAGAAAATTTGCTACTGTGTTAAAGAAAGCTGGTGAACGTAACTTTGCTTCTTCAGACTAAAGATTCCTAGTCTCTTCACAGTTTCTTCACCAGCTAGAATAAATATAATATTCCAGGTTGATTACATAACAGAACTATTTTCCTTTGATAGAGCTGTTTAATATAACCTAAGATGCCACAAGCTTTTTTGGCTACTAAATCACACTTCTAAATGATATTAAGCTTTAAAATTTCGGGGTCTTTTTCACAGTGGCTGGTTTCTATCTATCTTCCCATTATTGCAACTATGCAGCTAATTTTTAAAAAAACAAACTTCATATCTATAAAATTTCATTTTGTTCTCACAGTCCCATTGTTCTGCTTTGCTAACATCCTTTTGAATCCTGATTCCATCATACATTGTTAGCTAGACTTCCTAACTAATCCTTCAAGTTTGTGTCTTCTTCAAATATGTGAAGTAGGCCATTTCTCCTTTATTTCAAGCTATTAACAAAAATGAGGAACAGAGTAGTACCATGAATGCTGTGACATTGTGGCACTCAATTAGAAACTTTCTTGGGTGATATAAACGCATTAATTACAACCTTTCCATCTAGCCACTCTGACTTCTAGAAACTTTGTATACAATGTCTGTCTCCTTCTGAAACTCCTTAAGAAACTGAGCTTGATAAGAATATGTGAATCACAATTCTTTGGTCTAGTCAGTTTTACATCCAAAAACTTGACATGTGATATTTCATAGCATTGGCATTAATTCATGATATATCTGTGATAACTCATGCTACTTTACTAAACTGAACATTTGTACTGGGGTTGTAACATTTACTGACACTTTGTAGGTTTAAGTTTGCAAAGTGTTAAAATCTATAATTTCTTCAGCTATAATTTGTCTCTTTCAGAATATTGATTTTTAAAAAGGTTTTATGATTTAAGTAGCTAAATTTTTCATTGCTGTCATCAATACAGAGCTTAGCAGGCTTTTCTGTTTTTATCCTTAAAAAAAGAAAAACCAAAAAAATAAACATTAAGGAATATTGTCCTAAAAGATCAAGTTAAAAAACAATTAGCTAGATATAATGATTATTAATATCATTTGGTACCTTCTTCTTAACTATTTCCAATTGCCTCTAAATTCAACTCTGATTTTTTTTTTTTTTCCAGGCTTACAAAGAACACTTTTTTTGAGTTGAAAGTTCTCTGGGTGTAGTATCTTGACTCCAGTGCTATAAGTTTCAGGGCAGTATGCCATCAATAACCCTTGTTTACTTTTCTAATTTGCAAAAGATTCCTTTCTTTCACTGTATTTGTATCCCCAGGACTTAGTATAGTGCCTGATACATAGTGTATCTTTAATAAATATTTGTTGATTGACTGATCATAGTCTCAACTACTCCATTGAATTTACTCACATTAAAGCTGATTAAATTAGGAAATGGTGAAGCTCCTCTGCAACTAATTATCTGTTTCATGTCCTGAAACCAAAAGGAGAACACAATTAGTTATGTTTGATACCAATGGTCTGCTAAAACCATGTCTTTTTTTCTAATGGGAAAAGCATTTTTTTTTTTTTTTTTTTTTTTTTTGCTGCTTGATTCACTTCTAGTATCTCTTTTTTATTCTTAAAGTGATTTCACTTATTTTTTTTTTAACATCAACTTTGTTTAAAAATAAAAAAAAAAAGCCCCATTAATACCTGGCTCCAGTTTAAACTGCTTTCTTTTGAAGGAATGGATTATTGCTTCTTTATGGTCACTAATTCTCCCATGTCTGCAATCTGTTTATTAGTTATTGACAGAAGTTTTTTTTTTTTTTTTTTTTTAATTTACAATTGAAGGAAGGGGAGAAGCCAGGGCATATTTAAGCATAAACCAAAGCTAGAACCTGCAATGCCAGAAAGAAAGAGCTAGAAGAGGAGCAATCAAAGTGACCACACCTATACTGGCCGCAATTGCTCCAGTAAGGGTTCTCAACCCTGTCTGTTGGTTTTCCTCCTGGGATTGACCCAGCTGCTGATGCTAAAGAGTGCCCACAAAGTGGGTGAATTCTCTTTTACTAAAGTTGATTGCATTGATGAAAAGGAGGAAGAGGAAATGATGAGGAAATAAGATGATTCCAGAGTGAAGAAAGACAATGGGATCCTAGTCTTATTGTAGTTGATAAGGATACTGTTGTTGGAATTCTGTCCTACATGGTGTGATCATTATAAGCAGTTTGTTCCAATATTTAAAAAAATAGCTCAGACCTTTCAAGAAAATGATTCTCCTATACTTGTTGTCAAAATTGATGGAACATCATCATCTATATTAGCAAGTCACTATGATGTAAAAAGCTATTCTACTATCAAGGGACAGGCAGTGGATTATGATGATCCAAGAACAGAAGGTGACATCGTTGCTAAAGTTAAAAAGGTTTCCCAACACAATTAGATTCCTTCACCTGAAGTGACCCCCATGCTCACTAAGGATAACTTTGATGAAATAATGATTGATGAAGACATCATTTTGGTGGCATTCTTTGTGGAAGAAACTTGCTCTGGAATATGGGAAAACTGAACATTTGTTCATAAGAAAGTATAGGTACTTTGTACCCATTCCCATGGCTAAAGTAGACACCATTGCAAAAACAAACCCATAAAGATTTAATGTCACTGGATATCTAGCTGAAGATCTTTGGCAAGCCCAAACTTTTGATTACAGTAGCCCATGAGAAAAAAATACAGGACTGGATTGCACAATTGAATATTTTGGACTTCCATCCAAAGAATTCTGACTAGGAAGCAAGTTTAGAAATTCTTAAAGGATAGAAGAAGTGTTATCATTATCACTGACATCTTCAAAGGTTATCAGTAACCAAGCTTACCAACTATATCAGGATATTATTAACAACATGAAAACTACAAATTCCATCATACTTTCAACAATGAAGCTGCAAAATTCCTAAAAATATCTTCTTAAAAAGTTGATTGTGATGCATCCAGAAAAAATTTCTCTCTACATACGATCCAAAAAAATCAATATTTTAGATTTTCAGGAATGCACTGAAGGAGCTCTAGTCAAGTATAATGTGGTAAAGTATGTTATGCCATTAGATGGCCATAGAACAACTTTCATTGAGGCTAATACATATGCTAAACATCGTTTAGTGATTGTCAGTTATACTGTGGGCTTGAGTTTTGACTGTAGAGTTGCTACTTAGTTTTGGAGGAACAAAATCTTGGAAGTTGCTAAGGGCTTCCCTGGATATATACTTGCTATTGCTAATCAGGATGACTATTTTTCTGAAGTAAAGGACTTGAGACTTAGTAACAGTGGCAAAGATTTCAATGCAGCCATCCTAGCTGAAAATGCAACCATAGAACCAGAAGAATTTAATTCATAGGTACTCAGGGACTTTGTGTTGGCTTTCTGAAAAGGAAAACTAAAACCAGTCATCAAATTTCAGGCTATAATCAAGAATAGAAAAGGGTCTGTAAATATTGTGGTGAGTAAGATATTGACTCTATTAGGATGGATCCCAAGACAAATGATCTCATTGGATTCTGTGTCCCATGGTATGGAAACTGTAAGCAGAAAAATCCTGTGTACAAATTGTGGGAAGAGTACAAGCATAAGAAAAACTTGGCTATAGCCAAAATAGATGGCCACTGTCAATGATGTGACCAAGAACCATTACAAAATGGAAAGATTTTCAATAATAATAACCCTATTAAATCTGAAAATGAGAAGAAATCTTTGGAGCACTCACATTTTTAAAACATCACAGCATAAAACTGAACAAGACCAATCAAGAACTTTAAAGACCAAAAGGAGGAAGGAAAGGGATATATGTACACATTGTAGTTTTCCAATGAAAGGTTGCTGAATGGGGAACCAAAATAAGCCTTGTGGGCAAAAGGGGTTGAGTATTAAAGCATTTGCAGTGTCTGATTTTTTTTCCCACATTGTTACAGATACAGAAATGGCATAATGTTTCATAATAATATGGCTCAAATATTTTTTAAAATTCATCTACTTTTGTCAATAGAAAAATAAATAAAATGTTACAGTTAATAGGATGGACTTTACCTCATTGTTATTAGTTACCTTCCAGGCCAGTTACTCATGAAAATCTACAAGTTGTAATACCGAGTCACTAGAAAGTTGCTACCATTAAAAGTAGCTATTGAAATGTTTCACATCCTACTCATATTTTCATTTATTTTCTGAGTATATATCAGCAACTTGATTGCAGCTGATTACTTGACACATTACCTAGTCATTCTTTTGCTTTAGCATGTTTCAGCTTTTTAGATTGTCCCTACTTGATTTCTTTTAATGCTTTCCCCCAAAGTTTTCCTAATTTCCTAAATATTTATTTTCAAGTTTAATCAAAGAGTATCTTTATAAAAATGACTTAGTGTCTTGTTGGCTTTTGAAAATGAAGTTTCCATTTTCAAAACAATAAAAAGAATTAAATGAAATGAATAATTATTAATTACTACGTGCTAATTGCTGAAGATACAGATAAAAGCAAGCAAGACAATTCTTGACCTTAAGAAACTTAAATTCTAAGGAGGGAACACTAGATATAAAAGGGAGCAAGAAAAAGATATGGAAAGAAAGCATGATGTAGATGCCTCATTCTGGGCAAGATATGGAGGAACTCACTTATCAGATCTTTGCACAGTGCCAGCCATATATTAAGTGCTTAATAAATACTTATCAATTTGACTTAACTTATACATGTCTTTTACTTTTCTGTTTTCTGTTATACAAGCTACCTTTATCAATTACATCTTATTTATTACAGTAAAACATCATTTATCTCTCATTTGAAAAGATAAAAGATATTCTAATTGAATGAATTTTCCAAACAACTAAAGTTTATTCTTATATACTTAACTAGGAATAATATAGCTATTTTGCGTAGAGTTTTTTCCCCCTTTTTTTCTATATGATTCAGAATCATTGTTATAAACATCAGTGATAATATATATTCTATATCTGAGGGGACCATTGAGGCATAATTGCCTGTACGTGGAACTAAAGATATTTGATACCAATCTTTAGACTCTAGGTATTACATAATGCATGGCTCCTGAGAAAATAAAAGATTATTTGATAGACTCTGCAATACATTAAATACCATCAACTTCCTACTTCAAGGACAGTTTTACATGATTTATTTTAATTAAATTTATCCAGTAATTTGATAGTTCACTAAATTTAGTGGTTTTATTTGTTTCTTCTTCACTTGTTTTCTATTTTGTATTGGTTAAACTTTTATGTTAATTTTGCTTTTACTGCTTAATCTGACAAAATGTTAAATAAAGTCTTCCTTAAATTGTCATTTTTAAAAGGAAAAAATAATTTAAATATACAAATCAAAATTCTGTAAAAAATAATTGTCTTGAAATATTTTAAAATAGATTGTTGAAGACCAGATGTTGAAAAGCATTGAATGTGAACTTTCATAGAGTAATTATGTTAACACTTTTTTTGTGTGTTTACCTAATGTATAGTTCCAATTTGGAGCAACAGAATTATTAACTAACAAATACTGTTATCTTTGTGATTTTCTTTTTCTTTCTAAACTTATAAAATCTTTCTATCACTCAACTTCTAGTTCTCTCCTTTAGATTTTAAAGTAACATATAGGGATTATATATTTTCTAAGTTAATATTTACTACGTACATTTCCTTTTCTCATTCATAGAGTTAGGCGTAAAACTTGATTCAATTGATAATGCTTTCTGACAAATAACATCCTTAAAGCATGTTAAAATATTTAGGAAAAGGATGTCATTTGTGAGTACAAGTTCATATCATTTTTTGTAAACAAAATCAGTTTTAAATATACTCCAAATCATCCTTATCTGAACTCCATTTTTCACATGTGGTTGATTGTTTGGGCTGTTCTAAATTCTAGATTTTAACTAGTAATTCCTGATATGGCTTAGATCAAAGTCATTCAGGTAAGCTTTAAATAGAGTTCAGTATAATTATACATCAAACTGCAAAGTATTTTTTTTCTGCACCTATAACAGAAGTTACTTAGATGCATTCTTAGAATTTTCTAAGAGCCTACATACTTTAATCAGAAGAGCAGTAATTTGCCATTATTTCTTTTAGACTTCATTGATAGAAATGCAGTGACACTTGAGTGTTGACTTTGTTTACCAGTACTCTTAAAATAATCAGCTTTTTTGTTCACAAGTATGACTGTAAATGGCTGATTTTTTTAAATGAGCCTCTTCCTTTTATTTTATTTCATCACTCAGTAGATAATATCTCATTTCAATCACTTGGTTTCTCTTCTCAGTTAAAAAGAGAGTTTACTTGAGGAAATATTAAGATCTTTAACTATTTCCATACTTCTTCAAGTACATTTTAGGAATATACCAGATGAATTCCTTTTGACTTATCTTAATTTAAAACCACGACCACCACAACAACAATTCTTTGACTGGCTGGACTTTTTTTTTGTTTGTTTAATGTAAGTTTGTCATTTCCTGCCGTGTACTTTTTCCCTTTTTTTCTGTCTCTTCTCATTCTATAGATTCAGATCTAGGACATACAAGTAAAAATTGGGGGAAGAGACTAATATCTTCTTACAGGACATAAAAAAACCAAAATATTCAGGTAATTAGATTATCAGGTGTTCCTCCTTCAGCCAGTGGTTTTTGTGATATTTATCATTAATAATTGTTACTATAGACTTCTTAGTTCAAAATCAGTCATTTCTAACAAAGATGAAGAAATACATTTAATTGAAGTAGTGAAATCTTAAAAATCACAATAACTTTCTAAAATAAACTTGAATATTTTAAAATATTCAAGTTTTCATTGACAAGAAATTTACATACTTTCACAAGCAGCATGGAAATATGTAACTCGTTTTCCTTTTATGTCTTCAGAAATAGTAAGTGGATTTATTATATATAATTATGTATGTTTCCAAAGGATATTTACAAATGCAAGGCAGTTAAGTTTCAATAAATTTACCATTTTCATTATTCTTTCTTCAGCCATTAACTCTACTGTAACTGTAGTTATTGTCAGCTGTAACTTGCCCTCATCTATTTACTTTTCAAAAGATAAGAATCCTCCAGCCATATTACTTAACACCTTATATGTTTGCAGCAGTTTTAAAGAAAAACAAATTAAAAGATTGGAGAAATGTCCTTAGTTGGAACCTCTGTTCTTCTGTTGTAGTCATATTTCATATAAGTATAGAGAGTATATTACCATAGTTAAGACAAAAGAATATAGAATAAATCAGGAGTAGTATAATGTATTCAAAAATAAATCTTAAATGTATTCTTAAATACATAAAGATTGATCTTTTGAGTATTTTTTAAAGCTTTCCTAACTGGAAGAGAATATTCTTTTTTTTTTAAATAATGTTCTAGTACACTTAATCCTTAAGTACTCAGACATCATATTTTATAATACAAAGTAGCTAATTATAAAGGAGTCAATATCTCTGAAAAAAACAACTGACTTTATATACCATTATTCTGAATAATGTTAATTTAGATTTATTTGTTACTGAAGTTACATATGTATTTGTCTTTAATCATCTGTGCCCTGCAATTTTTAGTATAACAGGAACATAATTTCTGTTATGCTATATAGTCAAAATTAAAATAAAAAATGAAAAGCCTTAACTTTATGTTCTACATGAGAGCTATGTACAGTGAGAGCTACAGACCAACTATCTCTTACAAATCATTAAGAATGAAGTACTCAGACTATTCTGACTGTTGGAAGTTTTAAATCCATGGATGTTTAAATCCAAGAATAATCCCAAAACCTTATTAGTTTTCTACAACTCAGTGGTGGTGCACTGAGAAATAATTCTTCAGATATTCCTATATAGCAGCTGTTAATTGATTGATCATTTATTCTTTGTAAAACAGCTCAAATATTTAATATCTTGCATATTGATAGCTATTCTAGAATAGGAGCCAATATAGTTTTCTCCTTGAAATTGTTAATTCGTAAACTAGTCCTAGAGCAAGACCTTTGTGTTCCCACAGAAGTTTGAAAATTGTGTCCACCCACATACATATACATATTTGAAAAAAATCAATTAATAAACATTTATTAAGCATTTAGTATATGCCAGGCACTGTGCTAAGTGATAGAAATACCCAAAAAAGGCATAAAATACACCTTGCCCTCAAAGAGCTCAGTCTAAGAGCCAACAATGTACAAACAAGCTTATACAAACAAAGAATATAATGGACGTAATCAATAAGAAAGACACTGGAATTACAGAGCATTAGGAAAAGCTTCCTGAAGATTGCATTTTATCTAAGACTTGAAGGAAGCCAGAAAGTCTAAGAGGTGGAAATAAAGAGGGAGAACATTTTGAGCATGAGTAACAGCTTGTGAAAAACTGATAGAGTCAAGAGATGGAGTTTTTTGGATTCAAGGAAGAGCAAGGAGGCCAATATCACTAGATCACAATGAGAGAAGGAACAGCAAGGGAGATGACAAGAAATATAGGGAGGGCCTGCTGCTCCCTTTGAAGTTTTGAGCCTTCTCCATATGAAATTAAATAAATGTGTGTGTGTGTGTGTGTGTGTGTGTGTGTGTGTGTGTGTGTTGTAAAACAGCATTGGCAGATTCTCCACTTGATAAATGGTCAAAGTACATGAACAATTTTTGGATGATGAAATTGAAACTATTTCCACTCATATCAAAGAGTGTTCCAAATCACTATGGACCAGAGAAATGGCAAATTAAGACAACTCTGAGATACCACTACACACCTGTCAGGAAAAAATAAAGATGAATGTTGGAGGGGATGTGGGAAAACTGGGACACTGATGCATTGTTGGTGGAGCTGAGAATACATACAGCCATTCTAGAGAGTAATCTGGAATTATGCCCCAAAAGTTATCAAACTGCTTACCCTTTGATCCAGCAGTGTTACTACTGGGCTTATATTCCAAAGAGATACTAAGGAAGGGAAAGGGACCCGTATGTGCAAGAATGTTTGTGGCGGCCCTGTTTGTAGTGGCTAGAAACTGGAAAATGAATAGATGCCCATCAATTGGAGAATGGCTGGATAAATTGTGGTATACGAATGTTATGGAATATTATTGTTCTGTAAGAAATGACCAGCAGGATGAATACAGAGAGGCTTGAAGAGACTTACATGAACTGATGCTGAGTGAAATGAGCAGAACCAGGAGATCATTATATACTTCAACAATACTGTATGAGGATGTATTCTGATGGAAGTAGATATCTTGGACAAAGAGAAGATCTAATTCAGTTCCAATTGATCAATAATGGAGAGAATCAGCTACACCCAAAGAAACAACACTGGGAAATGAGTGTAAACTGTTTGCATTTTTGTTTTTCTTCCTAGGAGGGGGTGGAGGGAGGGAAGGGAAAAGTTGGAACAGAAGTAAGTGCAAGGGATAATGTTGTAAAAAATTACCCCGGCATATGTTCTGTCAATAAAAAGTTATAATTAAAAAAAAACAGCATTGGCAGGCATTAAAAGTATATGCATTTATTTAGAAAGTACTAGGGACTTACCAATCAAAGGCCAGTCCTACGTAGAATATTTGGCTTGATGAAATATGAATGTGGTTTGGACTATACACAAGTATTTCGTAACTGATTCTGGTCTGCTTACTGTGTGTCTTTTTGATTGGTTACTGAACCAGAACTGGGTATGTGTTTGTGAAAGACTCCCACAAAAGGCAGGTCTTCTTCCTGCCCAGCTATGGAGTGAGGCAAATAAGCTATTATGAATGAAGGAAGGACCTTCGTCCTCTCACCTAGAACCAAGGCCATGAGTCCCACCCTTTCTGTTGCTTCTTTTCTTGTGTCTATTCTTACTCTGTTTCATGTGAAGAAGGAGCATTGGAGATAGACAAGTTTCATTCTTGCATGGCAGTCCAGTCAACAGGATGCTATGTGAAGCATGGCCTCAGCCTAGGTGAGAGAAGTCTAAGGCCCCTCTCCCAATGAGAAATCCACAGCAGCTTGTCCTCTTTACTTTAATAATACAATCAGGCAAGAAAAAGGTTTATTTCCCTTTTCTCTTTCCCTTCTTATCTGAGATTTTGTATTCACACCAATGACTCCATAGCCAATCAGAAAGATACATGGTAAGTGACCTGGAATTAGTCATAGAATACCTCTAACTGCTTCAGAGTCCATATAAGTGATTATATCAGGATCAATACTCTGTGCTTGGTAATAAGGATTGAGATTTCAATGCCTAAGAGTAATATTTAAAACTATCTTTTCTATCCTAGACAGATACCTACCCTACCTACCTCTGTGTACCTGCCTTTGAACTTGTTACACAGAAAAAAACTTTCTATCCTTTAAAATCCCCTACTTGATTTTGATAGAAAAGGTTACTCTTTGGCTTTTGTTGTTTGTTTTTTGTACTATTGTGTTGTTATTATTGTTTTAATTTGGATGGAGGCAGAAAAACTGATGAGAATTGATAGGGATTGGGTGTAGGGGAGATTCAATAATCCAAGACTAAGATTTTCTTTAGTTCTGAAATTGCATCCAAGTCTATAAAAAGATACTGAAGGAGTTACAAAGTTAATTTCTCTGTAGTTATCTAAAGAGTCAAGTGAATGTTTGGACTTTTTTACAGTCATAGAGATTTCTGGAAGGGTTGGGGAAAATGCTTTCAGTTATTTGGTATATATTGATAAATTACCCATTCATTAGTGAGCCTGGATTGATATTTTCTTTTTTTTTTTTTTTTTTTTTTTTTTAATTTAATAGCCTTTAATTTACAGGATATATTCATGGGTAACTTTACAGCATTAACAATTGCCAAACCTCTTGTTCCAATTTTTCACCTCTTACCCCCCCCCCCCCCTAAATGGCAGGATGACCAGTAGATGTTAAATATATTAAAATATAACTTAGATACACAATAAGTATACATGACCAAAACATTATTTTGCTGTACAAAAAGAATCAGACTCTGAATTATTGTACAATTAGCTTGTGAAGGAAATCAAAGATGCAGGTGTGCATAAATATAGGGACTGGGAATTCAATGTAATGGTTTTTAGTCATCTCCCAGAGTTCTTTTTCTGGGTATAGCTAGTTCAGTTCATTACTGCTCCATTAGAAATGATTTGGTTGATCTGTTGTTGAGGATGGCCTGATCCATCAGGACTGGTCATCATCTAGTATTGTTGTTGAAGTATATAATGATCTCCTGGTCCTGCTCATTTCACTTAGCATCAGTTCGTGTAAGTCTCTCCAGGCCTTTCTGAAATCAATGGATTGATATTTTCAAAATGTATTGATTACAGCATTAAAACTAGATGTTACATTTTTATACATAACCTAACCTTGTTCAAAAGACCGGGATCTACTTGTTTCAGAACTTGGAATTTCTGAATCTTTTTTTTTCTTGTGTAGGAGAGAAGGAAAGCTTTTGACTTTAAAATCAAGATGACAAACATTGTTATGTTTACAAAGGATATATTGAAAATAGTCCAATTCCTTTGGAGTATTACGGAGTTGAAAAAAGCACATTTTAGGACCTAATATTTTAGTGGTGGTCTCGCATCTGCTAATAGTGGCAGAGGTATCTTCAAATTGTGGTGATAATTATTAGTCATTTAGGTAACTCAGGGAGTAAAACACCAGACCTGCAGTGAGGAAGACTTAAAGTCAAATCCAACCTCTGATATTTAATAGCTGTGTTACTATGGCCAAGGAACTTATCTCTTGTCCTTAGTTTCCACATCTGTAAAATGGGGATATTAATTGCTTTTACTTTCCAGGGTCATTATGAGTCCCAAAAAAGATAATTATAAATCACTTAACACAGTGCTTGATACATATTAAGTTCTATATGTGTTAGTTACTATCATTATTATTATTAGATACTTCTCAACATCTTATCTAAACATTTATTATATACATATTTTTACCTCAGTCACCAAACTTTTATTAGTACCCTGTTGTATGCTGATTACTAGGAATGCATATCTCATTACCCCTGAAAAACATTAAATCAGATAAATTATTAAGTCCAATAACCAAATGAAGGAAGAAAATAGAATGCAAGTGAGTGCTTGGAATGTTTTCTCTTTTGCTACATAGCAAAAATCATCATCTCTATATGTATTTATGTTACATCAAATATAGAATACTGAAGTTAATCAGAACCCTAAAGAGCTTGAATTTGTGCCACATTGCCATTAAATTGTGTCCTGTTTTCCATATTTTTACTGTGAAAACATTTTATTTTACAAAGAAATTTAATAAATATGTCATTTTTGAAAATGAAAAAATAAAAGAATGTATTGCTGTGATAAAGACCTTTAAAAGGAAATAATAAACCTTTTTTAAAAATTTCTACTTATATTTTACTTCAAACAAAACACAGATGGTTGATAACATGCTAATACCTTATGTAACTAATTTTGATTATTTTAATGATAGGACAATAAATTAACTATTTTCCTTAGATTTAATTTCATTAGTGTTTTGCCTAGTCTTGAAGAATAGCCCTCCATCGATAGTATTAAACTAAGTATTCACCGATGTGAAAACAAAGATACAATATTTGAATACTTAGGGAACTAAGAGGAATGAAGTAGTTCCAGAGATATGGTTTGTGATGAAGATATGAAGGAAGCAGAAAAAGAAGACTAAATCTGTATATGTTTAGAGGATGGATACGTTGTTTTTAACGGCTTTTTCTTGAGTGGTAGGACAATCTTATCCTGATAATTGGAACCAAAATTTTAAAAGAAACCAAAGTTAAAATTATTTTAGCTCCTTTATCATAGGTGTCCTCTAAGGAAAAAAATATATATATTCTTAGGATCGATGATAGGTTCCCTAGAGTACTGAGTTATAATTAATTTTCTTTCACTCTTCTGCTGTCAGTCCCATTAGGGTCCTCACTTCTAGTCTCATTCCCCCAACATAGTGGATGGATACTCTTTCAGAATCCCAGCATATTTGATATAGAAGACACCCTAATTTGGTATATAACAATTTACAGGTGAGAAAAATCTGACACCTAGAGTAGAAAAGAAATTATCTTATATGCAACAGACATAGTTGTAAATGATAGAACCACGATTGGCACCCAAACACTGGCATCAAATCAAGTACTCTTTCTAAGAAATCATGTTTCTTTCTCCTTTCCCCCAATACTACACAAAGTACCATATCCCTAGCAAAGTGGGAATGTACTTTGGCATTTTTTCACAGAGGAGTAGTCTGAACCAACTTCAGGGTACCAGTTACCAGGTTTCTAGATCTATTTCTTTGATCGGTAATCCTTCCGAGCTAGAAGATACCAAAACTTTCCCTTTTGCTACTGAAGTACAAAAGGATTCATATTTCATACTTGAATTACTTTGCTCCTTGGTCTATTACATGGATAAGATCATAATTATAGGGCATAAAAAGTAAGGTCAGTCTGATCAGTATTTTGAGGCATAGTCAGTAAGTGAGTATATCCAGAGCATATGAAACTGCTGTCCACACTTTCTCAGATGGATAGAAGTATTAGTTAATGTTCCCTGCCTTGCATTTGAAATTTTTTCCCCTCACTAGATGGATCCTCTAACTTTTCTCCAAAGCCCAAATGGCTCTTGAATCAGAAATCTAGACATTTCCGTAATTTGGTTCTAAAAGCCTTGTAGAACCTAAAATTTCCAAGAACCTTCCCCCACACACACACCCCCAAAAATAATAATAATCTTTGAGCAAGCCATGACTTTATTGCTATTCAGAACAGGTTTCTTGGAAATGTCCTTGTCCTTAAAGATTCTTGGAATTCTGTGAATAATAGGTAGAATACCACTTAGCCATTTTGAATCTTGAAAGAGGATCTGGAACCTTTACCTAAGACATTCCATAGTCTTTACTAAGCCATCAATTAATTAATTATGCGTTCTTAGAATACCCTGGGACTTGCTGTAATTATGTCTATGGTGAGAATCTGTCTAAAATGTCTTGAATTCTTGGTTTCTGAAAGCATAGAAGATCTTTATTAGATTAACCAAAATAACTGAAGTTATAAAGTTATCAGATTTAAAGAAAAATATGTTTATGTGGGGCATGCAAGTCATTAGTTAAAGGGAAAGATTGTAAATTATCAAAAGCAAAGAAGATTGTATAAAATTAAGAAATAGAGAAAGGAACTGTTACTTGAGGTTGTTAAAATTTGATAAAAGAAATCATTAAAATGGAAAACATTTTCAGAATAATTTAGCTGATATAGTCTGTGAACTCTAAAAAAAGTAAAAAATCTCTAAGAAACATTGTTATATTAAATTGCGTTTTGAACTCATCTACTAAAGAGATGCTTTCAAACAGAAGTTTACATTTCTTTTGCACAGATACAGGATGGTCCAAAGTCTCAGCATAGTTTTAAATTTTAATAGCTTAAATACGTTAGAAAGAATATAACTCTTTTTTTCTTTGACTACTTAATTGTTTCATAATCATATATATTAATATTTCCAGAGAAAGAAGGCCCAGAGAAGAAGAAAACCAAAAAGGAGGCTGGAAATAAAAAATCAACACCTGTTAGCATTCTTTTTGGTTACCCATTATCTGAACGCAAACAGATGGCCCTTGTGATGCAGATGACAGCAAGAGACAACAGTCCAGGTGATGATTTTAAGTTCCTATGAATTACTCCTTTGATTTTCTTCATTAACACTTAATGCTATGTTTACTTGTTAAAATAAAAACTTGAAATATATGAACCTTTTTCTGCAGTTGCCTTTAGCATTAATGTGTATATATTTTTTTAACATTTCATGTATATTATTTTGTATTTTTATATTTTTAAAGATTAGATAAGCTCTAAGAATTCTAATTTTATGTTAAAATACTATCAGTAGTAATAGTGAAAGAAGATTTCAATGATTTTCTTTCCATTTTCTATTTCTTGAAAATAGCATGTAATTTTTCCTATAAATACTTTAGATTTTTTAAAAGTTTTCATAAAATTATTTCTAAATTTGAACATTTCCATCCTTTAATTCATTGGCTCCCTACTAATGCTATTTTGATAAAGAAGCATAATTCAGTTTTTTCTATTACTCTTTTAATAATATAATGTACTATTTAAACGTTGTATATACAGTTTTAGGAGTCCTGTTTGAAATAATTTCTAGCAGTATAGATATACTTACAAATTAATCATCATTCCAAAAATCAGACGACAGCTCAATTTAATGTCAGCATTTTCACATAGATCTATTCTGAATATTTTCTTCCAGTAGTGAAAATTATACAACTTATGCACGCCAGTTCCTCCTGTGTTATTTTTGTCTAGGTTCTTTTATAGACTCCCACAGAGAGTTTACTTTGTATTTCAGAGACCTTCTTTTCAGTCTTTTTTTGCATTTTCTGAGAGACAGCATAGTTTGGGGAATAATAATCTGAATGTGGAATTAGAAAGATCTGGGTTCCAGTGCTGCTTCAGGTATTTCTAGATTTGCAGCATAGACTAGTTACCTTCTTGAAGCCCTGCTTTCCCATCTCTTATTGGGGATAATAGCAGTTCTTAAAATTTTATTGTGAGACTTAAATGAGATAATGTGTATATAAAGTTAATTGAAAACATTAAAAAGCTCTGTGTGAACATCCAGGAGGCAACATGGCATCATGGATAAAGGTACTAAGGAAACCCTTGTTCAAGTCCTTCTGTTTCAGTTTTGTGACCCAGGAGGAAATGTCAAATAGGCAATCCAAGATAGAACTGGACTGCAGAAGAAAGATAAGGACTGGATATGAAGATTTAGGCGTCATCTGAATGGAAATGAAATTGAATCCTTGGGAACTGATAAAATACTCTGACAGACAATGTAAAGAAAGAAGAAGAGAGGCCAATACAGAACCCTGGACTATTCCTAGGCATAAAGAAAAAAATATAGCTGATGAATCTACAAAGGAAATTAAGATAGGAAGATGTCCATAACTAAGCAGTATTCTAAAAATCCAGGGAGAAAAAAATGTACAAAAGTAAGATATGGTCAACAGCATGAACTGCTACAAAAAGGTCAAGAAAAACTTGACTAAGGAAAGGCCAGTGGATGTTTCAATTTGAAGATCGTTGATAGATTACTTCAGATGCAGGGGTCCTCAAACTTTTTAAATAGGGGGCCAGTTCACTGTCCCTCAGACTGTTGGAGGGCCAGACTATAGTAAAAACAAAAACTTTGTCTTGTGGGCCTTTAAATAAAGAAACTTCATAGCCCTGGATGAGGGGGATAATCATCCTCAGCTGCCGCATCTGGCTGTGGGCCATAGTTTGAGGACCCCTGCTTCAGAGTCATTTCACAATTAACTCTGATTGCCCTTATCATTCTAATATGTACACAAGACAACATTGCTGAAGACCTCATGCTAAAAAGCATGGGAGCAAGCACACAGCCTTGCTTCACTTCATTGGAAAGTGTAAGAACATCATCTATTAACCACAACTCCTACAAGCATGCCCATCATGCTTGAAAAACTGTTAAACTTCTCCAGGCAAACAGGTTTTGCCATAATTTTCCACAAGCCCTCACTTCTGACAGTTTTGAAGACCTTGATCAGATCAAGGAACAGACCTGTGTTTTGCTCCTTCTGAAGTTGTGGGGCAGCAAACACCATATCATCCATTCCTTGGCACTTTGTGAAAAGCCACACTAACTTTGAATAGATGACCATCTTCCAGGTGAAGGATCAGTCTATTACCAAGGACTTTGACAAGACTCTTGCCAGCAGTGACTTAAGAGAGAGACCCACCCCTATGGTAGTTACAGAACAATTCATTTTTTTTACTGTTATAGTGATGGACATTGGAATCATCTTTGAATTCCTGGGGGATAACCTCTTCTTGCCATGTAACCTGGAAATTTTATCATCTTTTGTAAGAGCAGGGGATCTCTCCACTTCTTAATTTCAGTTGGAATAAAATCAGTATCAGTTACTTTGCGACATGAGAAGAACCCAAAAACCTCTTCTTCAGTTGGAAATTTGGCTAGAGAAGGATTGATTTCAACCTGGGGTACACAGTCAATGGCTTCAGAATTGAGTCAACTCTCACCCTGTTGTTAAATTATTTAACCTGAAAAAGCTACAAGCAAAGACTTACATGTGAAGAGAATTAGTAAATGATACTTTGTTGCCAGATGATTGCATACTCAATGCAGACTGTAAAACTGATATAACAAAATATGGATTGATTTTCTGCTGCCCGTGATAATATTGGCCTAACAATTAATACCTAGAAAACACAAGTCCTCCATCAGCCAGCACCCCACCATCCATCCATACATGGAGCCATCAGTCACAGCAAATGGAGAAATATTGAATACTGTGGATAAATTCATCTACTTTGGCAGCATATTTTCTGAGTATATACATATATGTGATGAGATTGAGGCATGCATTACCATAACTAGCTCAGTGTTAAGAGGTCTGAAGCAAAGAGAAGAGTATTATTAAACTGACTACCAAACCAAAAGTCTGCTGAACTCATTGTTGTATGCCTATGAAACCTGGATAGTATATGAGCATCACACTAGGAAAACAAATCACTTCCATTTGAGTTGTTTTAGGAATATTCTGAAGATCATCTGGCAATATAAGGTATCCAACATTGAGGATCTTTGTTGAGCTAAATTACCAAAGCATTCAGACTCTACTAAAGAGAGCGCAGTTCCAATTAGCTGGCCACATATGCTAAACATACGTTTGCCTAGAAGACTCCTTTATAGAGAACTTACACAAGGAAAGCATTCACATAAAAGTCAGAAAGAAGTGCTACAAGGACACTCTTAAGGCCTCTCTAAAAAGAAACTAACCAACCAACATAGAGTGCCCACATCAAAAAAGGTGCTGTTCATTATGAGCAAAGCAGAACTAAAGTATTTCAAAAGAAATATGAGATGCACAAATTTAGAGAAATCTCCACTTCACATGTTCATGTGGATTATTTGGGTTTATGTTGCGGTAGAGCATTTCAGGCCCATATTTATCTGATGAGCCAGTCAGATACATTACCTTGATTTCAACATAATAATGTTGTTTTAGTCCTCTTTGAGAATGAAGGACAACTATCAGTATGCATAAGAAACCATTAGAGGAGAGCCTTTAAAGTAGTATTTTCTGCTTTTAAATCCTTTTTTTTTTTTTTTTTGTTAACACCATGGGATCTTGTATTCTCTATAATTTTCAATTACATGATTCTCAAATTGTGGTCCACTGTTTAAAAAAAAAAAAAACCCACAGCAAATCTCTGTACTACTCCAATAGATAATTAGTCAAAGATTTTAAGAAGGTAATCTTGAAGAGAACTATTAGCAACCATAGAAAAATATGTTATAAATCACTATTAGTAGAAATTCAAATGAAAACAACGCTGAAGTTTTACCTTTAATCCACCACATGAAGATCAGTAAATTAAGCACCTACTAATTGCCAGGAACTATACTAGGTGCTGGTCATACAAGTCCAAAGAATGAAGCCATCTGTAATGAGTGTACATTCTAATGGGGAGAAAACAAGTTCATAAAAAACATGTTCAACATAAATAATATAGAACAAAGTATTTAAATACAAATGGAATATCAGAAGCAAGACATTACAGTTCAGGCTTTATGCAAAGTTGGTTCCAGAACAGTATTTTAAAGGAAGAGGGAGAGCCTATGAAGCAGTCGTCAGGGAAAGTATGTGTTTCAGGTAAGGGAGGTGTCCAAAAGCAATGAAGATGGGATGACAGTGTCTTCTCTGAGGAGTATAGATAAAATGCTGGTTTATCTGTATGTTGGAATGGATATGGAATGGGGAGTTATTTCCAATGTCTTGTCTTAACTTAAAAGATAGATTGACTTGAGGCAGTTAGGAGGCTGTTGTAAAAAATCTAGGTGAGAAATAATGAAAGCCTAAATTAAGGTGATAGGTATGTGAGTAGAAAGAATGCATCAGATTCGAGATGATGTGAAAGTAAAAACAACAAGAATTGGCAATTCACTGGGAATAGAGTGAGGAAAAGTCTTAAGAAAAACAATACTGAGGCTATGAACCTGGGAGACTAGAAGAATGATGGTTCCTTGGAGAGTAATAGAGAGATTTGGGGAGAAAGTGAAGAACAAAACAAAATATAGATAAATCTGGAAGAGGGGAAAGTTTAGAGGAAAGATAAATTCAGTTTTAGATGTATTGAGTTCAAGATAATCTCTGGGAACATCCAATTTGAAATGTTCAGTAGACCAGACTGAGTTAAGGAAAGAAAATGAAGTTAGATATAGAACTGTCTTTGGAGATAATACTTAAAGTATCTAATGAGCTAATGAGATTGCTAATTAAAGAGTGAAGGAGAGAATAATCTAGAACAGAACTTTAAGGAGTACTTGAAGTAAGAGTGTGATGTAGATAATTAGCTAACAAAGAAGTTAGCTAGGAAACCAACCCAGAGAGAAAAGTATCTCTAGAAGAAGATGGTCAACAGTGTCAAATGTAGCAGAGAAGTCAAGAAGAATATGGACTGAGAAAAGAATATTGGATCTAGCAGTTAAGAGCATTGGTATATCATTGCAACGCATGTTTTCCATATGCTACAGTTATCTTTATTGTGATTTTGGTTTTTGGGGTTTTTTTTTTTTTTTTGGTGGCGTTTTTTTGATTTGTTTGTTTTTTTTGTTTATACTTATCATGAACAGCACAGAGCATGAAAACAAAATGATCCATGAAATTGGTAAATCATAAAAGTAAACGTAATAGGACTAAGCATGTTAAGTGTGGTTTTGAAAAGATGAATTTTACAAATAAAAAAGAAGGAAAAGAAATAACTGCATAGGACTTGCTATGTTCTGGACATTGGGATAGATGCTTTATGAATATTACATTTGATCCTCACAGCAACTTTAGGGGTTATTATTTTTTTTACAGTGAAAAAAGTTGTTACATTTTACAGCAAAACTGAGGCTGAGAGATTGTTAACTTGCTCTCACAGCTAGTAATTGTCTGAGTCTGGATTTGAATTCAGATATTCCTGATTCCAGACCTAGGATTCTACCTATTGTATTTCCTACAAGAATAAGATAACAACAATATTTATCTTCAGTTTTTCTGAAAAAAAAAATCTCACCAATATGAGTATGATATGGCAACTAAGAAAGTTAATGCAGTCCTTACATTTAGGAAAGCAATATGTCTAGAAGTAGAGAGATGATTCTATTCTACTTTGTCTCAGTCAGATTGCAGATCTTTTGCTTTTTTGAAAAAAAAATTCTGGACACCACAAATATTGATAAGAGAGAACAAACAAAATGCAAAGATCCCAGAAAAATCAATGTCATATGAGAATAAATTGATAGAAAGGGGGATGGAAGGATCTAAGAGGTTAGAATAGCAGAAAAAAAGTGGAGCTGAGGTCTTCCATAAAACTCCACAAAAAGATAAAAAAATGTATTCCACCGAATTCTGAGTGGAGAATCCCAGAAAAATCAACGAATCATTGTTTTAGTATTGTTTATCACAAAAAGATAGAGAGGTCTGCAGGCTCTAGAAAGGGTTCTAGCAGTAATAGCCATGCAGAGTATTCTAACACAGAGACTGAAAGAGGCCCAAAGATTTGCATCAGAGTAAGAAATAACAACAGACTCATATAGAGGGGCCTGATCTTATGCAGGATCCAAGAATAGCACTGCCACTAACTCCGCGGTTCCAAATCACCATGATTTGGGGCAGACTGAAGAGGGTACCTGAACCTAGTATGCCAGATTGAAGGAATAGTCACAGAACCTACACTAGGTACTAAATGAGAAAGAAGTGTACAATCAAGCAATAGCTATTTTGTTTTGACTCTCAGATTAGAGCAAGATCTCGTATGCAGCTCGTAGCCCAACATGAAACCTAGCCTATGGTAAAATAACCAAAACATGAAATTCAGGCCAAAAGGAAGCCAATAGGTCCGTCATTCTGAATCAGCAGAAGTTTTCAACTGGACTGATAGTGGCTGAGCCTAATAGCAGGCTTACTGGAATTCCATTCAGGGATGATTGCATAGATGTGTTTCTCAGACCCAAAATTCAGTTAGGAAATTGCAGAGTTTAAACCAGGAGGGCAGTGGTCAGACTTTGCCCTGAATCAGATTACTTTGGAAGCACTGAAAACTTGTAGATCCATAGTCTCAGCTTTCCCTAGTTCCTAGAATAACATAGCATGTCAGTATCCTAAGCAGGTAGCAATATGATTCAAGTAATCAGAAGCTCAGAATGGACATTCTTTTTCAAATCCATTCTTTAAGTATCCAGAGCTTATCCCTAACATTACTGAGTATGTCGTTCTCTGAGTCCCCTTCAAAGGTTGAGATTCTGTAATTCTTACATTTTAAAACTGTGAATTGTAAAAAGAATGTGTAATTGCAAGAACATATATATTTTCAAGTAAAAGTTTATGAATATATATATGTTCTCAAACTATGTTTTGAGGTTCAAATTTTAGCCCCACTACAGGGTATACTAAGAATCATTTTTACATTTTAAAATATTATACAATTTAATTTTATTAGCTTGCTGGCTGACCTGCAGAAACAGGTGGTGGGCTAGAGGTAGCCTACAAGCTGTAGTTTACTAATCTATTCTATATCATTAGCAATTTACATATTCCTTTTGTATAGTCATTCTTGGGTCATATTTAAGAGTTAAATGATAAACTTTTCCACACACAAAAAAACACTGCGAACTACTGGTTCAGATGCTTGCTTTACTAGCTATATAAAACATTTGAAATTACACAAAAATTGGGGGCAACTTTGAAGATAACTTTGGAAATGAAAAGGAAGATTTTCACAAGTGCTAGGCCTGGGATCAGGAAGACATCTCTCCCTATAACTTTGTTATTCTGGACAAGTCCCTTAACCCAGTTTGCCTCAGTGTCTTCATCTGTAAAATGAGCTGGAAAAAGAAATGGCAGATCATTCCATTATCTCTGTTAAAAAGATCCCTGATGAGGTCACAAAGAGATAGATATGATTGAAAATGACTGAACAACATCTATAAATTTTTCACATTGCAGAATTGATTGAAAATTATACAGATTTCAAGATCCCACTGTGCTTATCATATTGTATCACAGTGAAACTCTGCTATACTTTCTCTTCCTGTACAGTTCATATACCTGTTTCTCATGATTCTAGTACAGAAGTGCACAACTTGATGGAGGTCTTCCTTTCTATTTCTATATTGCCTCAGAGTTTTCATATATATCATTTGGTTTTTCCATTTTTCATTGTTTTTTTTTCTCCTTTCATGACCAGTCTAACTCCTTTTATGATTATACAAATCCTTAATCATTCATTTTATGGTATCATTGAGAACATAATACTAACTCCCTGTGGCTGACACATAGCTACATTAGCTCAGTTATAGGTTTCATAAAGGAGAATCTTAACATGCTTGTTGAAAGCACAAGCCCAGAAGGAATTAATAGTGTTCTTAGCTCCTCTTATTATACTTGATGCTTTAATGTAGTATCTTTAAGTGTATTACCAAATATTTTGTAGAATTTCTTTATATCAGCTTATATAAAATTTGATAGTCCTAAGGAAAAATCTTTTAGGGTATGGTTAAACCAATTTTCCAAGAAATTAAATTTTCAGTGCTGTACAAGGAATTAATACTGTTCTTGTGGTAGAACAACAAAATTATGTGCACATTGTTCATTCATGTCAGAGTTTCACTAATGTTTGCTGAAGGCTTTAATATCCCAAAGCAAAACAATCCTCATAAGTCCCACTTTTTAAAACTTTTGACTTTCTTTTTACTTACAGATTCCACTCCAAATCATCCTTCACAGACAACGCCAGCAGCACAAAAGAAGACTCCCAGTTCCTCATCACGACAAAAGGACAAAGTTAACAAAAGAAATGAGCGTGGGGAGACACCTTTGCACATGGCAGCTATTCGAGGAGATGTGAAACAAGTCAAAGAGTTAATAAGTTTAGGGGCAAATGTGAATGTGAAAGATTTTGCAGGTAAGTTGGCAATTCAAAGTTGATATAACTGGACCTGAATATATACTAACAATTTCTATCTATATTGCCATATGCCAGTAAGTATTTGCTTCCTTAATTTTTAATTTTAAAAATTTATTGCAAAGGACTTTAGGGTATGATGGCTATCTGAACAGATAGAGGCAGGCAGGCAGTCTGGATTCCATAGACAACAACCTAAACATAGCAGTGAAACAAATAGTGATCAAGACATTCTGGGAGAAACTGTATTATGTGACTTTTACCTCTTTTCCTCTGAAATGCAAAAAAAGGCACTCAAAAACCCCAAGAAAGGGAAACTCCAAAAAAAGTCAACACTGGTATAGGCAAAGAAACTTCTTGGCACAAACAGAAATATCTGAACCTACAAGTATATTCAGAGACAACAAGGCAGAGAGCTCTCACAAGAAAGCTCCAAAATGGTCAAAAATCCCACAATATGAACCTCGGAAATAAAGAAACCCAGTAACAACTGCTCTAGGTATAACAGAATTCAGACTAGGACACCTCAGGCTCTGAATTCTATGGCACTGTGTCAGGAGATGTCATAAAATACCCTAAGGATGCAGCCCTGTGAAGAACCTCAATGACCTAGAGTATCCTAAAACCTACCATCTACTTGTAGTAGAAACATATCTTCAGAGGTAGAAATCAGCTCAGAAACTTAGCTATTTTAGATTAAACCTAACTCAAGCCAGTTTGTAGTTTGTTTGTTTCAGTTTAATATTAGAACAAAATGAAACATTTGTATGTCATTCAGCAGTTAAATAGAAAAGATATTTCCTTACCCATAGCAGGAAAAACATTCAATAAGGATATAGACACTGTGAACACCTCAAGTTGATTTAACTTTAAGAATTATCAGACTCACTAAAAACCAAGATGTCTATATTATTGTACTCTAATAGATTTTAGGCATTCCTTGGCAGAACCAAGACTAGAACTTAGGTCTCCTCATTCCTAGCCCAGTACTTTTCCATTATATCATGGTGTTACAATTCCTGGTAATACTCCCAACCTCCCTTTCCAAGCTCCATCATTTGTGCTTTCAAACAGGTAGTACCTTCTAAGGAGTTGGAACCCCATGAATTGGGCAGAACAGTGCATAGGTTAGTTGCTGTGCTATCTAGTATCAAAAGCTCACTTAGAGGGGCTAGGAAGGACAAGAAAAGACAAGGGTTTGCTCAAGATGGGCATTGAGGAAAACTGATTCTATTGTATCCTCTCATCCATTGCCTTAGATTTTACTTGTTGCTGTTTAGAAGGAACACATTGCCACATACTATGCAAATATGCTATTGTATATGTGCACTCTCACGTTCCTATACCAAACCTCAAATGAATACCTCATGAACACACTGTACATATATAGTCATTCTCTAGTTTGTAGAATTCCATTAAATAAGTAATTATTAATCACTTATGTGCCGAGTACCATGTTAAGCTCTAGAAATAAAAAACAAAAATGAAACAATGCTTCCAAGAGGCTTACATTTTACTGGGAAAAATTTAGATATAAATACATATGTATGTATGTACACACACACACACACACACACAATTGCACTTATATATACCTATAGATATATAGTCTGGATGTCTAAGATAATACAAATTCCTCTGTTTTGTATTTATACAATTTATACATTGTATACATGTATTTACATGTATATGTAAACCATATTTACAAATGGTTCTAGCTACATTTATTACATATCTTCACAAATTTTACTTCCCAGCCAAACTGGCCTATTTACTGTTCCCAACCTGCAGCATACCACCTTCTTCCCCATTAGACAGTTTCTTGAGAACAGGGATTGTCTTTGATCTCTCTTTCTATCCCCAGCATCTAGCACATAGTAGGTGCTTAATAAAAGTTTATTGATTGACTGACATGCCTTTTACACAGACTTATCCCTAAACCTACAATTCTTTGTCTTCTCACCTCCACTAGAATTCCCAGTTTCCTTCAAGATCCTGTCTAAGTGCCCTTTTTTTTTTTAATTAGAGGTCTGCTCTGATCCAAACCCTTTCCCCCCATCAGAGATAACTTTATGTATATTTTCTTTTCACTTTTCCACATAAAATAAATAAGTTCCTGCCCCTATTATAAAATGTAAACACCTTGAAATTTAAAAAAATATTTTATTTGACATTGTTTACTTGAATTAGTGGTGTGTATTTTAGTTTCTAATATAAACAGGGCAATTTTTAAAGAGTTGTGAAAACTCAGTCTCTTCTGTTTGGGAGAAAATAAACTATTTTCAAATAAAGGCATTTTTATTCAAAAATTCAAAAATGCTAATTTAAACTAATGCCTACCTACAAGTTTTTAAACTAAGATCCATGTAGACCTTTTTTAAACGACTAGAATAAAAGTTATTTATTGCTGGATTCTTTGTTTTTTAAATTACTTGGATTAGAGGAAGAATGGAGTTTAAGAAGGTTTGATAATCTTCTTGAAATTTCATTTATACTTAGTAATTGCTTTGCAAAGCCTTCACTTAGAGCAAGATAAATATCATCCCTGCCTAAGTCTAAATAAATGTTATTTATCTAGAACTGTGATTTCATTGGTATAAAGAACTTCAGTGCAGTGACAGAGATTGGTTAGGTTTAGAGAGGGGCCTTTAAAGGCTCCCTGAAGGCTCCTTGAGTCCTTCATTGTCCCAGGCTTATACCACCTTTCCATCTGTGTCTCATAGAATTTGAAACCAGGTTTTTCTGACTTCAGGGCTGCCTCTTTATCCATTATGTAATATTGTCTCCTAATGTAAAAATTAATTTGATTTCCTTGTAATTTCTTTCATACAGAGTTCATCTTACTTAAAAATATGTGTTCCAAGAGGTTTGGCAGTTGTCAATGCTGTAAAATTACCCATACATATAACCTGTAAATAAAAGGCTATTAAATAAAAAAAAGTAAAGATTAAAATAAATATATATATATACACACTCCAAAGACAGCCCAAGCTAAATAAATACATAATAAAATTTAAACTGGAGCAGTTTTAACCTTTGCTTCATTTCATTCTTCTTGCAACTATCTTCATAGTTTTGTTTTTTTTTTTTAACTTTCTGCTAATTATTTTTCCCCTTATACTGTGTTTACAATGGTCGAGCTGTTTATTTTGAAATTTTTGATTGACATTTCCAGTTTTAAAAATACCTTTTAGCTTAAAAAATTAATACAGAATATGATCATTGACCTACATAAATGAATTTTAAAAAGTTTTTCATGAAATAATATTTACATGTGATGTTTTCAATTAGCTTTTTTTTTTTTTTTGCTGAGGCAAATGGGATTAAATGACTTGCTCAGGGTCACCCAGCTAGGAAGTATTAAGTGTCTGAGACCAGGTCCTCCTGACCTCAGGGCCAGTGCTCTATCCACTACGTTGTTCCAGCCTTTTTCTTGGTTATGGTGTTTAAGAAAAAAGAGAAAAGAGGTAGGCATGTGCGAGAGAGAGAGAGAAAATATACACATATACATTTATACTGTATATCAGGGGTCCTCAAACTTTTTAAATAGGGGGCCAGTTCACTGTCCCTCAGACTGTTAGAGGGCCGCACTATAGTAAAAACAAAAACTTTGTTTTGTGGGTCTTTAAATAAAGAAACTTCATAGCCCTGGGTGAAGGGAATAAATGTCCTCAGCTGCCGAATCTGGCCTCAGGCTGTAGTTTGAGGACCCCTGCTGTATATACTATATGATAATGTGCAGGCAGTATAGTATTTAAAGAATTTCAATTCAGGAAGGCCTGAATTTTAACTCCATCTCAAACACTTAATAACAATAGGCAGGTGTTTTAACCTTAATTAACCTCAGTTTCCTCATGTGTAATATGGAGATAATAAGAGTACCTGCCTCATAGGGTTGTAAATAATATATGCAAAATGTTTTCCAAGTGCTTTCTTAAAGCAGTTTTTATGTTCTGTTCTTGTATTCATATATGTTGTATTATTTTCATATGTAGTGGTTTAATGTTAATTTAATATTCAAACTTTAGGTTGGACACCATTACATGAAGCTTGTAATGTTGGATACTATGATGTTGCTAAAATCCTCATAGCAGCTGGAGCAGATGTTAACACACAAGGATTAGATGATGATACACCACTCCATGATTCAGCTAGTAGTGGGCACAGAGATGTAAGTATAATAAACAATAATTAAACAAAATTTCAAGAATTATATGTAGCTCAGAAGTTGATTCTTGTGACTCTTATATTAGTTTCTTAATTCTTCACATCCTTTTTTGAATTGGCATATCTTCAATATTTTGAAGAAATTAAATTATTGAATAACGGTTATTCAATCTGACAATTTAAACAGCTTTTCTGCATTTTTGTTTTAATGTTTTCAGAACCCTAGTAATACCTTAAGATAATCAAGACCTTTTTTTGTATCAGTAATTGGATTTTCATAAATATCATAAGTACCATAAATTCCAGTCTTACAAAGAATTTAATGCCAAAATTCTGAAGTCCTCCTAGCAGATGAATAGATATTTACATAAAAGAAAAATTTTGTTTGTAAAAGAATGTCATATTCTCCATTTTCTAGAGAGATTTTCTTTATTGAAAAGTAACCTAGAGATATACTGTGACATATTTAACATGTATAGGACTGCTTGCCATCTGGGGGAGAGGGTGGAGAGAGGGAGGGGAAAAGTCGAAACAGAAGTGAGTACAAGGGATAATGTTGTAAAAAATTACCCATGCATGGGTTCTGTCAATAAAAAGTTATAATTATTTAAAAAAAAAAAAAAGAAAAGAAAAAAGTAACCTAGAGAACACACAAAATACTTATATGTATAAAATTTAGACTTAATTTAAAAAAATATTTCATATATATTTAACAGCAAAATACTGGCAATGGCATTATGCAAGTTATTGTTCATTGTTAATTATAAGCATGAATGTGCATATTGAGCATGGCAAATTTTCATTATGATTTTTTTTAATGATGATAATTTTATATTATAGTAAATATCAAACAGGTAGTATTCTGAACAGTCTACATATTGGGACCCAGACCTTCTGACAAAAACTAATATTTATTTTCTATTTCCAGGGTACCATGTTATTCCATTGCATTACAACTTGATAATTTATTCAGCTCTTTTACAGTTGTTGGACATAGAAATTGTTCCCAGGTTTTGTTGGAGGGGAGAGGTTCTATTATAAGTATAGCACCTATTAATATTTTGGTACCATTAGGTCCTTTTCCTCCTCCCTTTTATAATATTTTGGGAGTTTTAACAGTTTATTGTTTTTATTTTTTAAATAACAATTTAAAAAAAAAATTATACTGGCCTCTATTTCCCTTCCTTCCATTGAGCAAATTAAAAAAAAAAAATAAAGCTGAACAATAAATCCCTGAATCCATACCTAAAAAGATCCAATAAAACAAATTCCCCCATCAGTCATGTCTGAAAATGTATTTAAGGGAAAATGGAAAAATGTTATTAGATCTATGGAGAAGGGAAGAGTTTATAACCAAACAGTAGATAGAGAGGATCAAGGAAAGTAAAATAGATAATTCTGATTATATAAAATTAAAAAGCTTTTGCACAAACAAAACTAATGCAGCCAAAATTAGAAGAAAAACAAAACTGGGGAAAGATACTTTATGGCAAATTTCTCTGATAAAGGCCTTATTTCTCAAATATATAGGGAACTTAACCAAATTTATAAATACAAAAGTCATTTCCCAGCTGATAAATGGTCAAAGGATATGAACAAGGATTTTTCAAAAGAAATCACATGAAAAAATACTGTAAATCACTACTGAGTAGAGAAATACAAATTAAAACAACTCTAAAATACCACCTTGCACTTATCAGATTGACTAATATTATAGAAAAGGAAAATAACATGCTAGAAGGCATATGATCATATTGGGATAATTCATTATAGGTGGAGTTGTGAATTAGTCTGTGAACTAGTTCAGCTATTCTGGAGAACAATTTGGTGCTAACTCCAAAGGTCTATAAAATTGTATATACTTTATGACCTGGTAATACCATTACTAGATATATATCCCAAAGAGATGAAAGGAAAAGGACCTAGTAGTACAAAAAGTTTATAGCAGCTGTTTTTTATGGTGACATAGCATTGGAAATCAAAGGCTGGCTCATTAGTTAATAAATATCGATATATTCCTGAATCTCTGCTGAACATTGAATAAGTTCTCAGCAAGAAGTTAAAGCTCTTTATTATATTAACAATAAACATTGCTGTTTCTGTGGCTTCATTTAGGTCTTTGCCACCAAAAATGAATTTTGTAAAACTATATTGCTGTAGCACCTTCCCCCTCCTCTTGATAGTATTTTGATTTTGCATAGTCTAAGCCTTTTCCATCCTTAACACAGTACCGGGTTTGATCATTTTACTGAGATCTTACCTATCAATATCTCCCCATCATTTAGCAGCAAATGTTTTTCCAAATAAATATTTTTGTAGGAATTCAGCAGCTACCCTAGGGAAGGGAAATAATGAGAAACCAAATGTGAATTGTGTTTATCTTGGTGAAATTTATTGGAAAACATTCTTTACAGTCAACCAAGGACTAGATATCTCGGTATCACTTTTGGTGTCAGATATCTCATGAAGGGCACAGCACCAAAAATAACTTTCAGTCTTTTCCATTTTCTATAGGGCAGGATATATAGCACAGTGCTGACTTGTATACTAATGTTTGTTTTCCTCAATTACCAGAGGTTCTAGTTTAGTGATTAATAAAAATGCAAGCTGTTTTTGGTTATTTCTGTCAGTAGAGCACCTCATTTCCTGAGAAGTCTTTTTTTCTGGGAGATAAATTAGTAGGCAATTACATAGTAGAATAGTTTAATTCCACAATTGAAGACAGTGAAAAATGTGCTGGAAAATGTGGTTTAGTTGAGATGAGAGAGGCCAATGACCTTTTTGACTACACAAAAATTAAAGTCCTGTACATCATAAACCACCTTCAGGAAAAGAATTAGTATGTGGAAAGTACTATGTAACGTTCTCCCGAATGGGAGTGAATGTATTTTAATAAGCAGCAAATTACATGTTAACATACAATTTAAGATAATGTCTGTGTGCAGTCAGGTCATTGACTTAGAGCAAAAATCAACATTGCAAACCAAGGAGAAAGAAAAAAATTAAATGTAAAGAAATTTTTAAAAGCAAGAAAAAGATATAGCTTTCAATTAAGACAGTTCTACCCAAAACTATTTAAATAACCCTAAAGAAAAAAAAAAAAAAAAGAAGAGGATAGAGGAAAGGGCATTGATTCCACTTATAACAATTTTCACAGAAATTTTGACTGATCAGTTCCCAAAACCAGGAAAACCAAGAGAGCCTAAAACAGACAACATTCATTAAACACTAATAATGCATTATTCAAGTCAAATCAACAAGTATTAACATAATACTATGTGTTAGAAATTATGCTAAGCACTGGGGGAACAAGGAGAATGCAAAACTAGTCTCTGTAGCTAAAAGTCACTTGGCTTCTCCCATCCAAGAAATTCAATTTTACCAATCTTGAAACTAGATTCTGGTCTTTTCATGACTCATGCTGGTCTTGTTTGCTCTCCTGATGACCTTCCTACCTCTGTTACTTATAATCTTTTTTATCTTAGGTCTGTAGACTGAGTAGAACTCTGGAAAAAGCAGACTCTTAGAGGAAGTCAGAGATTCTAAGCAGGGATAAAGAAGGGTAATTGGGAGAGGACCTCAGGAAACCTCAGAAAGAAACTAAGGTGGGAAATTATAGTTATCTCCATTGACATGATAATTAAAATCATGGAAGCTTCTGAGATCACCAAAAAGAGAGTATAGAGGGAGAAGAAGATCTGTGTTTGAACCATGGGGAACATCCACATTTAAAGAACCTGGTATAATTAAAGATTCATCAGATGAGACTGAGAAGTCTCAAGACAGGTGGGGGTTTTAAGATAGAGCAGAAAACTCAGAAGAGAGTTTGATATTGAGAAGGAAAGAAAAAGACAAAACAAGAAATGAAATTATAAAAAGAATTATGATAAGATAAGGGAATTTCACATTACATAGAGATGGAATGTTCATGATGATTCCAAGATCAGGGATACAACCACCTCTGTATTGAAGTGAACTGAAGTGAAAGAATAGGTTATGGGACTTGAGAAGATTGTAGAAATGTGAAATTAGGGTACTTGAGGAATTTTCAGTTTATATTTTAAGTCTTCTGGTATAGAGTAAGGTTTGGGGTGGAAAAGAAGCCAAGCACTGAATAAAGGAGGGAGAATGTCCACAGGTTCTTTAGGTATAGCTGCCAGAATCTGGATTGAATGATAAAAATAGATTGCATGACCCTCAAAGAAAGAAAGGTTATAGAATGTTGATGAGAATAAAAGAGTTTAGATATAGCAATGGGTGAAACAAGAAATGTCCTGGCCACCCTTTACCATGATGAGTAAATCAAGTCTGAGTAAAAGTTCACCAGTCCTGAAAAGAATATCCAAGGATTCAATGTCATATGGAAAGAACCAGGAATCAGGAAGTCCATAAGATAGAAGAAGCAAGAGAGAAAATAGTATAAATTGATAGAAAACTTGTTAATTACGGAATGGATTACTAAAAAACACAGTGAAAAGGACAAGTGGATATAGAGTCTAGGATAAAGTTGAGATGAATGGGAATGAGACAAATTTGTTTTTCTGTAATTGGTATCCACAGGAATGAGGAAAGAAAGAGGGAATGGGAACATGTTAGTTCCAGGCAACTGGATCCAGGCAAGGTAACAATGAGGTCTGCTGATGCAAGCCTCGTTGGTAAGATGTCCCTTAGGAGTTCAAAAACTTTCATTTCTCATTATATACCTTTCCCATCCTACTAAGGAGACCATACCTTTATTTAAAAACAAAAACAAATCAGGAAAAAGCAAATAGGAAGTTCATTGATTTGGAATAGTCTTTCATATGTTCATTAAAATTTTATATCCTTTTGCGAATTTTTTTGGTATCCTTTAACTAGTTTTTCATTGAGAAGATAGGTTTTGATATTTGTGTTAATTCCCTGTATCTTGTATATCAGACCCTTTTAAGATCCAGATATTTGGTAAAAGATTTTTTTCCCTATTCATCAGTTTTCTTTCTTATCCTAATTACATTAATTTATTTCATGCTAATGTTCAAAATAAAAATTAACCATTTTAATCTTTTGTGGTAGACTGTACCCCTTATTTGTTAATTATTATGCCCATAACCATATCCATGAAAGGTACCTGTTCTGGGTTGACCTTAACCAGCACTCTGGTAATTCATATTCAGTACAGGAGTGAAATAAGACATTCACAGATTATTAAAAGGTAACAAAAAGAAATTACTTAGCTATAGCAGAAGCATATTCTACAAAGATATATATTGAGGACACCTTGAATTGGCCGGCTGAGCCACGTTCCCTTGCCTAAGTTACCTACCATTTTTAATACTTTTTTTTTAATTGAAGCTTTTTATTTTCAAAACATATGCAAGGATAATTTTTCACCATTGATCCTTGCAAAACCTTGTGTTCCAATTTCTCCCCTTTCCCCCCACCCCTTCTCCTACATGGCAATTAATCCAGTATATGTTAAACATGGCAAAAATATATGTAAATTCAATATTGTCTACCATTTTTCAAAGTCCAAGCATACAGCTCCTCATGGCTGTTTTGTACTACTAGAGGACTAAGTCAGGTCAGCAGCCTAAGCATTTAGTTCTCTCAGCAGATCAAGTCCCAAGATTGGTTATAATACCTTTTAAGGAAAAATGCCTAAGTGACATGGGGGTGAAGGATTAGGATATTGCTCTGACCTAGTACTTGGTCTTGTTTCTTTTATTTTTTTTTTAAACCAAGAGATTAGTAAGACAAAGAATCCATCATCTGCCACCCTGTATGTAGGTCAACTTGTCTCTAATCAGTCTGTTGCCCAAGTTGTACAAAAGCCTTTCTGATTTGGCATAGCTGAATAGTACTAGACAGCCTTGGTGCTTTTGGGATCCCAGGATCACCACCTTGCTGTGATGAAGTATCAGAGAGGGATGTCTGTATATATTACCAACTACAGTGCAAGCAAAATAATTAATCAGGCAAATATAGCAGCTTAGATTTAGAGATGAAAGGGACCTCAGTAATGACCTCTTCCAGTACTTTCACTTTACAAATGAGAAAAACTAAGCTCCGGAGCAGTTAAGTGACTTTCCCAGAGTCATACATAGAAGTAGGCACATCTGGAATCTGAATCCAGCTCTTCTAATTCTGTATCTAGTGCCCTTAAGAGAGATTCAGTTATAATTAACTAAATTAAAATTGATTAACTAAGTTTAACTGATAAAAACAAGTAATATATCAGAGTGTGATGAGGAAAAAAATAAGTTTAGCAGTTGATTTTTAAACATAAATTGATTGCATTTTTCTATAAAATCAGAAGAGGTTTTTAAATAGATACTAATATGACAGAAAATAATAGGTTTCTTACAGGAAACCTAAAGCAGGAAGACATTTTCAAATTTTTATATGACTATTTGAATAAAATTTATTATTTATTAGTTCATTCCATAAAATCAGAAGTTATAGATTTGATATTAGGCAACATTAAATTCAAGTCAGAAATCACCAAGAAAGAAACATAGGAACTTTATCTTTCCCAAAGATATAATTTACATGGAAAATAGGTCAATAAGCAAAAGCACCTAAATTTTAAAAGGAAAATATAAGTGAATTTTGGACAGAATAATATTAATAGAAAGTGTTTTAACCACCACACTAACTATAACAAATAAAGAGAAACAAGAATTCACAGGCTTGCATAGAATACTTGGAAAAAATTAGATTTGAAAGCTATATAAGAAGTAGAAATATTAGAAATTTTCTTTATTTAACATTTATAAAAATTGATCACATTCTAAGGCATGAACAAAATGATAAATGAAGACAAGAGAATTGTTGTGACCAAAAACTTCACCAACATGTAGCCAACCTGTTATAGAGCCTCTCCAAACTTAACTGGTTTATTCATTAAACCTTTTATCATTAGGACCATATTCAAACCCTTTCCTGCTTACTAGAAATTTCTACAGTTTTTATCCCACTTGAGGCCTCAGAGAACACAAGGTCATCTCCATTCCATAGTAAAGCACTGGAATGGAAATTTTATGGAGAATGTCATATTTATGTAGTCCCTGAATATGCCCCCATATACTGGCATTTTCAAAAGACAATTTTTGATTCCCTTCCAAAGAACATTAGGGAAATAGTAAACCAATCACTCCATTTTTAGAAGCAAGAAAAGCTGTTAATTACTAATTACAACAGATATGATATATACGAGGGTACCTACATGGCCTTTACATACATTATATAGTAGATAAAGTGCTGGGTCTAGAGTCAGGAAGGCTGATCCTCCTAAGTTCAAATCTGTCTTCAGACTCTTTATTAGATATGTGACCTTGGGCAAATTATTTAACTTGTTTGCCTGAGTTTCCTCATTTGCACCAAAAAAAAAAAAAAAAAAAAAGCTGGAGAAGGAAATGGCAAACCACTCCACCATCTTTGCCAAAAAAGAGATCTAGCCTTAAAGTTCAGGACTGGGTTTGTGGCTTGCCATTGATAACCTATTACCTGTGACTTAATCAAATAAGATGTCAAATGAGATAAAATTTGTAAAAGTGCTTAGCACACTGCCTTCCACATAGTAGGAAATATATAAGTGCTTATTCCTTTCCTCACTTAACCTCTCTCTTGTAAGTTGCAGAACAGTTACTGAAATGTTTCTATACCAGGAGGGTCCCTAACATTGATAAAATTACAAATGTGGACACCTATGAGCCATCTCCCCCCAAAAATATATGCCTAGAGTTATAGGCTACATGCAATTAAAAAGCTATCACTTTTTTTCCTCTTCTCTATTTGACTTTAACCAGCCAAGGGAAAATACTTTTTATCATGGAGGGAAAGAGGAAAAAAATTAACATTTATTTAATATCTATTCTATTTCCGGCATTGTGCTTAGTACTTTTTACAAATAATCTCATTTGATCCTCACAACAACTCTGCAAGATAGATGCTATTATTTTTATTGTTGAAGAAAATGAAGCAAACAGGTTACGTGAATTGCCCAGGTTCATACAATTAGTAAGTATCTGAGACTGGATTAAATTCAGGTCTACTAATTCTGTTATTCAAATCAAATATTATAGGCATGAATCATTCCAATTAATTTTTTTTCTGAATAGTTAGATATTCATGGTTCAGTAGCAAAAATAGTTCCTCTAAATCGGTCATTTCACATATATCAATTAAACATTTTACATTTGAATAATACTTATCAATCCAGTTTTGTAAGATAAAAATTTTTAGTTTAGTGATTTTTTTTTTGCTGTTTTTCATAATAATCTTTGGTTGACCACATGAAAAATTTAATTATTGAATTCATTATGAATCTACTCATTTCTCTATTTTTTAAAAATATCTTAGCTATGATTCATCTGTAAATTCTCTTTGTATTGTTTCTAAAATTTGAACAATGGAAGTCACTAGTTAATATTCATCTGTTTCATAGTCATCATAGGTCAGGAACTGATACCTTACTTTTATTGCCTTTAGTACCTAATGCATGCACATAATAGTGATTAATAAATGTGGGTTGAATTCAATTGCATTTATAGAATTTAAAGAATTTAAATTGCTTAATATTGCAGATTGTCAAGCTACTACTTCGACATGGTGGAAATGCATTTCAAGCCAACAAACATGGGGAACGACCAGTGGATGTAGCAGAGACAGAGGAGTTAGAACTGCTTCTGAAAAGAGAAGTGCCTCTGTCTGATGACGATGAGAGCTTTACAGGTTAGTTCCATAAGAATACATGTTAGAACAATTCATAAGCTGGATATTTAAAATAGCATTATGGAGTGCTTCATAATTTCTTGACCTTCTTTGAGTAACATTAGCAAATAATTCCCCTAATTGGCTTAATATGCACTTTTTCTTAACATGTGTTGAGGTATATCTGTAGTACCAGGTTTATCATTTCTCTCCCAGAGAAGATACTTCAGCTTTTTTCCATGTAAACCCAATTCACAAATTCATTTGGGGAATGTGTGATTAGAAAATAGTTCATGTGAAGAAGGCTTATGAGTTGTGATGAACTATGAGCTAAGTTCAAGAATGAATCTGTGGGATGCTGAATGAAGTAAGCAGACCCAGGAGAACATTGTGTGCAATAATAGCAAGATTGTGATGATCAACCATGATAGAGTTTGTTCTTCTCAACAATCTAGTGATTCAAGACAATTCAAATAGACTTGGGCTGAAAAATGCCTTTCACATCTAGAGGAAGAACTTTGGAGTCTGAATGCAGAATAAAACATACTATTTTCATTTTTTTGTTTACATGGTTTTTCTTTCTCATGGTTTCTCTCTTTTGCTCTGATTTTTCTTTCACAAATGACTAATATGAAAATGTTTTAAAATGTTTAAAAGTATTGTACATGTATAACTTATATCAGATTGCTTGCTATCTTGGGGAGGAGAAAAGGGAAGAGGAAAAAAAATTGGAACTCAATATTACAAAAATGGATGTTGAAAACTATATTCACATGTTATTGGAAAAATAAATGTTTAATAAATAAATAAATAAAAATACTGTTAAATAAGGAGAAAAAAAAAGAGTGAATCAGTGGTATAACATATGACAGCCAAGAAACTAATAGCATTTTAGGCAGTATTGATAGAAGGAAAGTGATAGTCCCATGGAAATCTGCTCTAATCAGACTACATTTGAAATATTGGATCCGGTTCTAGATTGCTACATTTTATATGAACATTAAAAAGCTGTAACATATCCAGAGAAATGTTAATGCAAAACCATTCTATTCAAGGATCTATTAAGGAAATGAGAATGCTTTATGTAGGGGGGAAAAAAGACTTACAGGGATCTCTGAGAACATCTTCAAGTAATCAAAAGGTTATTTCATGAAAAAAGACTAGAATTATTTTAGTTGTCTTTCGGGGGAGAACTAGAACCCAGGAGGTAGAAGTACAAAAAATAATTCTATTCAAGAAAAAAATTCCTAACAAAAGTTAGTAGGAGATACAGCTTAGCTTGAAGTCAGAAAGACTTAACATTCAAACACCACTTCTGACAGTAGTTGTACAGTCCTAGATAAGTCATTTAACTCCCCTAAACCTCCTTTTCCTCATCTGGGAAATGATGTGTTCAAACTAGATATAGTTTCCAGGGTCCTGACTCCAGATCAAGAATTCAAAAATGGAAGAGAATAAGAACTTAATGTGAGTTTTTTGTCACCAGAGGTATTTAAATAAGAGTTAGGTAATTATTTTTCAAGTTGGCTATTTCCAACAATGTTCCAGATGGTGAGTAGTTTCCCAGGTTAGCCCTCAACAGTTTATTTAATTCATAATGTTCAGAGTTGGGCCAATTCAGTGAAACTGCACATGTGCCTCGGCCCCCAGCTAAAGAATAGGAACCTTTCTAGATGACACAGCAAAAGAAGTTGCTTTCCCCCCAACATATGTATTTGGTTTATTTTTTTACATGTATATTAACTTTTTTAATAGACATTTCTTTATGATTCATGTTGGGAGAGAAAAATAAAAACAAAAAAGAAAAAACCATGACCAAGGGGGAAAAAAAAAACAAACAAACAAAAAGAAGTGAACATAGCATGTTGATTTACATTCAATCTCCATAGTTTTCTTTTTTTTTTAATTAAAGCTTTTTTATTTACAAAGCATATGCATAGGTAATTTTTCCAACAATTACTTTTGCATAACCTTTTGTTCCAAATTTTTGGTAATGTTTCCTTCTTTTCCCTACCCCCTCCCCCATCTAGCGGGTAGTTCAGTACATGTTAAATATGTTGAAATACATGTTAGATATACATATAAATATATATATGTGTATACATATTTATATAATTATCTGGTTGCACAAGAAAAATCAGATCAAGAAGGAAGAAAAAGAAAAACTGAGAAAAAAAATGCAAGCAAATAACGAGAGTGTGAGAATGCTATGTTGTATTCCACCCTCTGTTTCCATGGTTTTCTGGGTGTAGATGGCTCTCTTCAGCACTGCACAAGTGGAACTGGTTTGAGTCATCTCAATGTTGAAGAGAGCCACGTCCATCAGAATTGATCATTATATAGTTTTGTTGTTGTTGTGTATATAATCTCCTGGTTCTACTCATTTCACTTAGCATCAGTTCATGTAGGTCTCTCCAAGCCTCTCTGAGATCATCCTGTTGGTCATTTTTTACAGAACAGTAATGTTCCATAGCATTCATATACCACAATTTACCCAACCATTCTCCAGCTGATGGGCATCCATTCATTTTCCAGCTTCTAGCCACTACAAACAGGGCTGCCACAAACATTTTTGCACATGTGGGTCCCTTTCCCTCCTTTAAGATCTCTTTGGGGTATAAGCCTAGTAGAAACACTGCTGGATCAAAGGGTATGCACAGTTTGATAACTTTAAGTTTATATAAACTTATATATTTTGTGGTTTGATTTATCTAGTTCTGAGAGAGCAAGGTTGAGATCTCCCACTATTATAGTTTTGCTGTCTATTTCTTTTTGCAATTCTTTTAACTTCTCCTTTAGGAATTTAGATGATACACCACTTGGTGCATATATATTTAATAATATCTATGGTACCCTTTAGCAAGTTATAGTTTCCTTCCTTATCTCTTTTAATCAGTTAATAAAAAACTAACTTTTTAAAAAGTTAAAAAACTTTTTAACTTAATATAATCAAAATGATCTATTTTATGATCAATAATGATCTCTAGTTCTTCTTTGGTCACAAATTCCTTCCTCCTCCACAAATCTGAGAGGTAAACTATATTATGTTCTTCTAATTTGTTTATAGTATCATTCTTTATGTCTAGATCATGAACCCATTTGAACCTTATCTTGGTGTACGGTGTTAGGTATGGATCTGTGCCTACTTTCTGCCATACTAGTTTCCAATTTTCCCAGCAATTTTTGTCAAATAGTGAATTCTTATCCCAAAAGATGGGGCTTTTTGGTTTGTCAAATACTAGATTGTTATACTTACTGGCATTTTGTTCTGTGAGCCTAACCTATTCCACTGATCAACTAGTTTATTTCTTAACCAGTAGCAAATGGTTTTGATGACTGCTGCTTTATAATATAGTTTTAGATCTGATATAGCTAGGCCACCTTCATTTACTTTTCTCTTCATTAATTCCTTTGAAATTCTTGACCTTTTGTTCATCCAATTGAATTTTGTTATTTTTTTCTAGTTCAGTAAAATAGTTTCTTAGGAATTTGATTGGTATAGCACTAAATAAATAGATTAGCTTAGGGAGTATTGTCACCTTTATTATATTTCCCTGACCTATCCCACAAACACTTGATATTTTTCCAGTTGCTTAGATCTGACTTCATTTGTGTGCAAAGTGTATATAGTTTATATGTTTCTGTCTTTATCTTGGCAGATAAATTCCCAAATATTTTATATTATCAACAGTTATTTTAAATGAAATTTCTCTTTGTATCTCTTGCTGTTGGATTTTGTTAGTGATGTATAAGAATGCTGATGATTTATATTTATTTTATATCCTGCAATTTTGCTAAAGTTGTGGATTATTTCTAATAGCTTTTTAGTTGATTCTCTGGGGTTCTCTATCCCATCATATCATCTTCAAAGAGTGATAATTTGATTTCCTCATTACTTATTCTAATCCCTTTCATCTCTTTTTCTTCTCTTATTGCCAAGGCTAGCATTTCTAATACAATATTGAATAACAATGGTAATAGTGGGCAACTTTATTTCATCTCTGATCTTATTGGGAATGGTTCTAGTTTATTCCCATTACATGTGATGCTTGTTGATGGTTTTAAATAGATGCTACTGACTATTTAAAGGAAAAGTCAATTTATTCCTATACTCTCTTGTGTTTTTAATAGGAATGGGTATTGGATTTTATCAAATGCTTTTTCCGCATCTATTGAGATAATCATATGGTTTTTGTTAATTTGGTTATTGATATGGTCAATTATGCTAATAGTTTTCCTAATATTGAACCATCCCTGCTTCTGATAATCCTACTTGGTCATGGTGTATTATCCTGGGGATAATTTTCTGTAGTCTTTTTGTTAATTTTTTTTTAAGATTTTAGCTTCAATATTCATTAGGGAGATTTGTCTATAATTTTCTTTCTCAGGGTTTTCAACCTACCTGGTTTAATTAGTAGTATTATGTCTGTATCATAAAAGGAATAAAAAGAATCCTACCCAAAGGTAGTCCTAAATTCCCTATTTTTTCAAATAGTTTATATAGTATTGGAGCTAATTGTTCTTTAAATGTTTGGTAGAATTCACATGTAAATCCATTTGGTCGTTGGAATTTTTTCTTAGGGAGTTGATTAATAGCTTGTTCTATTTCTTTTTCTAAAATGGGACTATTTAAGTTATTTATTTCCTCTTCTGTTAATCTGAGCAACCTATATTTTTGTAGGTATTCCTCCATTTCACTTAGATTGTCAAATTTATTGGCATAAAGTTGGGCAAAGTAACTCCTGATAATTGCTCTAGTTTCTTCTTCATTGGTGGATAGTTCTCCCTTTTCATTTTTGAGACTAACAATCTGATTTTCCTCTTTCTTTTTTCTAATCCAATTTACTAAAAGTTCATCTATTTTGTTGCTTTTTTCCATAAAAGCAACTTTTAGTTTTATTTATTAATTGAATATTTTTTTAGTTTCAATTTTATTGATCTCCTTTTATTTTTAGAATTTCAAGTTTGGTATTTGGGAGGTTTTAATTTGTTCTTTTTCTAGCTTTTTTAGTTGCAAGTTCAATTTGTTGATCTTCTCTTTCTCTATTTTATGCAAGTAAGCCTCTAGAGATATAAAATTTTCCATTATTACTGCTTTGACTGCATCCCACACATTTTGGTATGTTGTCTCATTATTGTCATTCTCTTCGATGAAATTATTGAGTGTCTATGATTTACTGTTTCACCCATTCATTCTTTAGGATGAGATTATTTAGTTTCCAATTTCTTTTTGGTCTATTTTTTCTGGCCCTTTATTGAATGTAATTCTTATTGCATCATGATCTGAAAAAAATGTATTTATTATTTCTGCCTTTCTGCATTTGATTTTGAGGTCTTTATGTTCTAATATATGGTCAGTTTTTATATAGGTTCTGTGAACTGCTGAGAAGAAAGTGTGTACTCCTTTCTGTCTCTGTTGTGTCTAGAACCCCAAATTGGGGTGATTAAAATATTTGAGTCCTGCTTTCTAGAGCCCCCAAGTTGGGGTGAAAACACACCATTGCTTTCAAGAACCCCCACACTGGGGTGGTTAAAATATATTTTCCTAGTGGAAAAGTGATGAGGCAGGACTCACGAGGATGTTGGGAAAATAGAGTTCATTTATTTCAAGGACTTTCCCCTTTTTATAATGTAACAAAAACAATTCTGAGCACATAGAACCACACAAACAACTTGCTATGTAGTTTGCCACCTGGTATCACTCTGCACTCCAAAGATCTATCATAACTAGTTTTTCTAGTATTCTATTTACCTCTTTAACTTCTTTCTTATATATTTTGTGGTTTGATTTATCTAGTTCTGAGAGAGCAAGGTTGAGATCTCCCACTATTATAGTTTTGCTGTCTATTTCTTTTTGCAATTCTTTTAACTTCTCCTTTAGGAATTTAGATGATACACCACTTGGTGCATATATATTTAATAATATCTATGGTGCCCTTTAGCAAGGTATAGTTTCCTTCCTTATCTCTTTTAATCAGATCAATTTTTGATTTTGCTTGATTTGCTTGAATTCTTTCAATGGTCATTTTACCTTCTGTTTCTATGATATGGGCAATTCTCTTTGATGATTTCCTGAAAAATAGTGTCTAGGCTCTTTTTTTAATCATGTATTTCAGGGAGTCCAATAATCCTTATATTGTCTCTCCTAAATCTATTTTCCAGGTGTTGTTTTCCCAATTAGGTATTTTCATTTTTTTTTTTTGAATTTTGCTTGACTGATTCTTCTTGTCCTATTGTGTCATTCATTTCTATTTGTTCAATTCTAAATTTTAATGTGTTATTTTATTCATTTACTTTTTTTAAAACTATTTTTATTTGTCCAGTTGAATTTTTAAATGAGTTATGTTCTATGGAATTTTTTTCCATTTCACAAATTCTGTTTTTTAAGGAGTTATTCTCTCTTTCCATTTCACAAATAATGTTTTTCTGGGAGTTGCTTTCTTTTTCCATTTTATCAAATCTATCTTTTAATGAATTATATGCTTTTTCCATTTCACTATAAGTCTTATTTTATGTTGTCTTTTTCAAACCCTCTTGCAAAGCTTTCATTTCCTTTTCCCATTTTTCTTCTAGCTCTCTTAAGATTCTTTTTAATTTCTTCTAGGAGAGCCTTGTTTTGTAATAGGGACCAGGTTATATCACCTTTTGGGGCTTCATCTGGAGACTTTCTGCCGTTAGTCTCCTGAAAAGTTAAATTAAGATCTGCTTTTAGGGTGGGAGAGGTTTTCCAAGCCACCACAGCTGCACTGGGGGTGCTGGATGAGTGTGGCCAGGTCCCTTGAGATTCTGGCCTTTTCGGGTTCATTATTAATCTTTTGTATTTGTCTTGGATGTTTTATAACTTCTCTACTGATCTACTGGCTTGCAACCAGAGCAGAATGGCCAACACCGCTGTAGATTCCTTTAGATTCCTCCCTGTAGATTCTCTGCCAAATGGATCCTGCAATGCCTACAGAGTTAGCAATGCCCCGGGGCTCTGTGTTTTCTGCACTGGCATTTGTACTCAGCTGGTTGTGCTGGCTGCCTCCCTCTCATTTCCAATTGAAATAGATCTTTTCTGGCGATCTTTGAAATTATCTTCTGCTGCTAATTTGTTGCACTCCCAATATTTGTGGGTTCTACTAGTGCAGAGCTAATTCAGAGGCTGGATTTTGTAATTATTGTGAAGGTTATAAAGAAGGTCAGAGAGAAACATGTTGCCTGCCAATTTGACTCTGCGCCTGGAAGTCCCCATAGTTTTCTTTCTGAAAGCAGATGTAATTTTCTTTCTAAAGTTTATCGGGATTGCCTTGGATCATTGGACTGCTGAAAAGAGTCAAGTCTTTTATAGTTAATCATAGCACAATTTTGTTGTTATTATGACCCATGTATTCTTGGTTCTGCTTGTTTTGCTCAGCATCATTTCATGTAAATATTTTCAAGCCTTTCTTAAAATCAGCTTGTTCATCATTTCTTTTATAGAACAATGATATTCCATAACTTTCATATATCATAACTTATTCAGCCATTTGATATGGGTCAGAACTCGGAACTTGAAACAAAAGATTCTTACAAGGTACTAAGTCAGTGGAATTGATAGAGACAATAGTTACCTAATTTAGCATAGTTCAGTATGATTGATTTAATCCTACAAGGAGATGTGATGGGCCAGAACTTGAAACAAAGTACTAAATGGGATTGAGGAGACTATGGTTAAATCTAGTTTAGCATTGATTTAATCCTATAACAAATAATGGTTTCCTAGTGATATAATGATTGGTGTATACTCAGTGTGGAACATATAAGGAGAAGCTCTCAGGGCTAGAGAGGACAAGTGCACTAGAAGCTGTTGGAGGCTGACAGATTCATTCCATCATCCACCTCTGTGGTGGCTGCAGGCTGAAAAACAAACTCTTGGACTTAGATTCATTCATCCCATTAGATTCATTCATCCCATCTCACACCACCTTGGTGGCAGGCTCTCCTCCTTCACTTCTCCACTGAACCCAAGACTCTGCAAGGCCTTTAAGAAAGCTAGCCAAGCCCCAAGTGAAGGAGATAAGACTTTGGAGACAATAAAGGATTTGGACTTTAACCCCTGGCTACTTGTGTGGTGATTACTGAACTGAAACGAAGGCTGCTTCCAAAGACCCCAAGAAAACCTCAACAGAGAACATTACATTTTAGAGAGAACATTACAGCTATTCCCCAATTGATGGGCATCTACTCATTTTCCAATTCTTTGCCACCAGAAAAACAGCTACTACAAACATTTGTCCACATCTAGGTTCTTTTCTTCTTTATGATTTCCTTGTGATACAGACCCAGTAGCGGTACTGCTAGGTCAAAGGATATGCAGTTTTATAGTCCTTTGGGTATAGTTCCAAATTGTTCTACAGAATGGTTGGATCAGTTCACAACTCAGAAACAATGCATTAGTGTCCCAGTTTTCCCACATCCTCGCCAATATTTATCATTATCCTTTCATGTCATCTTAGCCAATCTGAGAGGTATGAAATGGTACCTCAGAGTTGTTGTATTTGCATTTTTCTAATCAATAGTGATTTGGAGCATTTTGTCATATGACTAAAGATGGCTTTAATTTCATCATCTGAGAATTATCTGTTCAAATACTTTGATCATTTATCAGCTGGGGAAATGACTTGATTTTTATAAATTTGACACAGTTCTTTATATATTTTAGACATGAGACCTTTATCTGAAACACTGGCTGTAAAGTTTTTTTTCCCAACTTTGTACTTCTCTTTTAATTTTCTTTGTGTTGGTTTTGTTTGTGCAAAAACTTTTTAATTTAATGTAATCAAAGTTCTCCATTTTGCATTTCATAATGTTCTCTAGTTCTTCTTTGGTTATAAATTCCTTTTTTCTCCAAAGACTTCATAGGTAAATTATCCCTTGTTCTCCTAATTTGTTTATTGTTATCATTGTTTATGCCCAAATCATGTACCCATTTTGACCTTATTTTGGTATGGGATATGAGATGTAGGTCTCTGCCAATTTTCTGATATATTATTTTCCAGTTTTCCCAGCAATTTTTTTGAAATATCATATTGTTATTATGACCCATGCATTCTTGGTTCTGTTTTTTTTTTGCTCAGCATCATTTCATGTAAATATTTTCAAGCCTTTCTAAAACAGCTTGTTCATCATCTTTTTTACAGAACAATGATATTATCCCAGAATCTGGAGTTTGGGGGTTTATCAAATACTAAATTACTATAGGTCTTGATTATTATGTGATGTGTATATAATTTATGCCACTGGTACATCACACTATTTCAAAAGAAAGAAAGCATTAAATGCATCCCAGAGAAAGTGAAACTGTTTCTTCCTTAGCTCTTACAAGGAATGGAAAATCATTTTAGTGCTTACTATAGGCAGAAGATACATGAAAATCTTATCAAACAAATAGAAAAGAGAGATAGACCTATCAAAGACCTTGTATTCTATTTGGAGAGATATCACCAATAGGAGTTAATCTTTTATGTATCAAAGACATGGGAGTCCCTAGAGTCCTCCTTAATCTTACCATAAGGATTATAGTTAGTGACTCTCTCTAATTGAAGGAATGTGTACTCCACATCTGTCCCCCATATAAGGGCATAGGACCTTTATAGTTGGGAGTGGTATATGGACATATATAGAGATTAGATGGGAGTCATTGGGAAAAGAGATCCAATACCATTTGAACCAGCTCTACCCTCTGGGACTTTTTTTTTCCCCTCTGGGACTTTTAAAAGCACCTTTGAATGGTATCTATGGTCTTATACATTATTGGGTGGTCAGGTCTTCCTGTATTAATCACTAGTCATCTTTATTGTAAACTTCCCAGTTACATGAATAACCAATGAAGAGGAATTTTATCTCCTCAGTATGACTTTTGATCTTCAATCAAAGGACCACAATATAAGTGCTGCTTCTTAGTAGGTGCTCGACTACCTTTCTACATAGATAGTACTTCTTCCATTACACTTAAATATCATTTTGACTTGGCAACTGTTACACATTTCCATAATTCTTTTAATTCTATAGTTGTAGAATCCAGGGTGTTGTTAAGTCTTTTTGTATGTTTTTCTTTTTGGAATTAATATAGTATTAGAGATTAGGTAAGATTGGAGGGAAGTTGTGGCAGGGAAAAAGAGTTTTGGACACCAATAATTTCTTAATTCTAATATATCAAAGAAGATATACTACTGAGCTTTAGAAGAGGGAGCTATAGATCAAACCCTTCCTGAATATTTTGAATTAGGATCCAAATTCATCTCACAGAAAACAAGGATAAAAATTCTAGACTTCCCTACAGTTTATCTCTGTGGGTCAGTCATGAATTAAGTATTTTTAAGTAAAGAATTTACATAATGCCTTTACTTAATTCTAAACTTACATATTATGAAAAAGAGTTAGTCTTGTAATGTTAAGTTTGAGCATTGTCACCATTATTATTCAATATTGTAGTAGAAAATACTAGCTATAACAATAAAACAAGAAAAAGAAATTTAAGAAATAAAAATGTATAATGAGGAACCAAAACTACCACTTTTTGCATATGATGTGATAGTAGACAAGGCAGATAGAGAGCCAGGACTAGAGTTATGAAGACCTGAGTTAAAATTCAGCTTCCCACACTTACTGTATGACCCTGACAAGTCACTTAATCCTGTTTGCCTCAGTTTCTTCATCTGTAAAATTAACTGGAGAAAGAAATGGCAAACCTCTCCAGGATAAACCCCAAATAAACCTCAAGGAGAGTCAAACACAAATGAAACAACTGAACAGCAGCAGTAATGGTAAACTTTAAAAAAAAAATCAGAGCCATTCCCCAATTGATATGGGACCATATGAACAGGTAGAGTTTTTTGTTTGTTTTGTTTTTTTAGAAGCTGATTACTATGTAATTTTATTTTTTTTATTATAGCTTTTTGTTGACAAAACATATGCATGGGTAATTTTTCTTTCTTTTTTTTTATTAGAGCTTTTTATTTACAAGATATATGCATGGGTAATTTTTCAGCATTGACAACTGCAAAATCTTTTGTTCCGATTTTCCCCCTCCTTCCCCTCACCCTTTTCCCCAGATGGCAGGTAGACCAATACATGTTAAATATGTTAAGGTATATGTTAAGTATAATATATGTATACATGTCCATACAGTTATTTTGCTTCACAAAAAGAATCTGACTTTGAAATAATGTAAAATTAACCTGTAAAGGAAATCAAAAATTCAGACTGACAAAAATGCATGGGTAATTTTTCAATAACTGACCCTGCAAAAACTTCTGTTCCAACTTTTCCACCTCCTCCCCTAGATGGCAGGTAGTCCCATACATGTTAAATATGTTAAAGTATATGTTAAATACAATATATGTATACATATATATTATATATATATATACATATATATTTATATCTTGCTGCTTGAGGAAAATCGAATTTAGAAAGAAGGTAAAAATAACTGAGAAGAAAAACAAAAATGCAAACAAATGATAACAGAAAGAGTGGAAATGCTATATTGTAGTCCACAGTACATTTTCCAATATTAGTTCTCTGGGTATAGCTGGTTCTGTTCATTACTGATCAATTAGAACTGATTTAGATCCTCTCATTGTTGAAGAGAACCATGTCCAACAAAACTGATCCTCATATAGTATTGTTGTTGAAGTGTATAATGATCTCCTGGTTCTACTCATTTCACTTAGAGTGAATTCATATAAGTCTCTCCAAGCCTCTGTATTCCTCTTGGTCATTTCTTATAGAATAATAATATTTTACAACATTCATATACTACAGTTTATTCAGTCATTCTCCAATTGATGACTTGGCGTTTCATCCATTCAGTTTCCAGTTTCTAGCCACTACAAGAAGGGCTGGAACAGGCAGTTTTTTTTGGATAAATCAAATCTATCATCTATAGTCACATGAAAATATGCCATAAATCACTAATAATTGGAGAAATGCAAATAAAAACAACTGAGATATACAACCTCACATTTATCATATTGACTGACTGATAATAGATCCAGCACTCTTCTGTGCCATCTAGCTTCCTATATGTGTGATTTTTTTTTTAATCCATATGTATATATGTCATGAACCTCTCCATTGGGTGATTATAAAGCTTGAATCAAATAGTAACCAGGAAAGTTCATGCCTGAAGTGGAAGAGGGTATTTTAAATGATTAAATCAAACCAACAAGCATTTATTAAGTACCTACTAAGTTCCACACACAGTCTAAAGCTTTGGGGACTCAAAGAAAAGCAAAAAACAGTTCCTATTCTTACAGAGCTGCCAGTCTTAATGGACCCAATAACAGTCTTAATGGTCACATACATAGACAAAATAAATTGGATAATCAACAGAGGGGAAAGAAGGCACTAGTTTGGTATTAAGAGCTTTGAAGAAATGTGAGATTTTAATTAGGACTCAAAATCAGTTTTATTATTCTCTCAAGTTATTAGTAACTTGTCCCAAATATATAGAAATAAATTAATTATTATTATTAATATATATTAATCCAAGTGGAAAAGATCATCCTTAGTGTGCCTCAGATGTCATGGTATAATAGTAATATGTAGATACCCTCATCCTCAATTTGCTGTATGTCTGCCTAGGTGTTATGGGCCAGAACTTGAAACAAGGTGTTGACTCACTGGGATTGATGGAAGCAATGCTTGTGTGCTTGGGTTTGCACCTTTAAGAGTTTACACATTAGAGCTCACATCTTTAAGAGAGTGTACATATTAGAGCTCACACATCGGAGTTCACAAGTACGGGAGATACACAAAGTTGACTTTGTAACTTTGTGAATTCACACCTCCCATAATCCCACTCTCAGAGGAGGAGTCAACCTTTGAGTTTACACCTCTAAAAGAGCATAAAAAGAACTGAGTTCAGTCAGGAGAGGTCAGTTGAAAAAGATTAAAAGCCAGAAATCAGTGAGTTCAGGAGACTGACAAGCTAGAGACTACAGTCAGGCAGAATGAAGGATTCGGAGGAGAACCAAGATTTAGAAGGAGTTGGAGGTGACAAAAGACAAACTGCAAGAGCTCTTGGAACCAAGGAGGGAGAGAGGCCTCTAAGAAAACTAACTGGGCTATTTTGGAAGAGACAATAAAAGATTTGAACTTTTATCAGCTGGCTGCATTTGAGGTGATTATTGATCTTAACTGAAACTAAGGCTGCCTCCAGAAAACCTCCCCAAGAAACCTGCTCACAGAGAACCATCATATTTTACAAAAAAAAGAACACCACAACTAGGTGTGTGCAACCTATAGGTCTTTATGCCACTAGAGATCATTCTCAATGCTTGTATTGAATGCTGACACTATTAAGACCACAGGAAAAAATTATGAGATATGTCTCTGGCTCCTACACAGCACCCTTTCTGGACTAATCTTCTATCCTCCCCAAAAATGTTTCAAATTTCAAAATCATCTCTATTTCCCGTTATTCCGCCCTTCTCAAAACTCTTCTTTCATGTTCTAGATATTTCCCTAAATTGTAGGAAAAGTAGTTTACACTAAGTTGTGAATCATCAGTGGAACTCACTTTAACTTGTGGATTTGCTTTGTAAAAAGATAGTGGTTTTTTCATCTAAATGATTCTTGACTTGTTAGAAGAGGGTGATTTTTGTTGTTGTTGTTGTTATGTAGTTAGTTATAGTTTACTGTGCCACCATTTTCCTACCAGGCAGGAAGTTGGTGGCACTCGGGAGTGTATTTTGATTCCTGGCTAAGCAAACTGAAAATTCAGAAAGGAAAAGGGATCTTGGCAATATAAAATTAGTATAGCAACTTTGCTAGTGCTGATGAGGTATTCTTTCCTCATTATTAATTCCATACTATCCAAGCTATAGGATCTTTTAAAAGTCTTTTTTCCTGTCTTCACATTCAGAACCTGAAAGCTGTGGTTCAGCATCCTTATCAGCAGAAAAAAAAATTGAGAACTTACCTCAATCTATGTATATAGTGTTATTTGTAAATTATATAAGTGTACTGTGCTAATAATCGTGACCATTATGAAATGCAAAATTTGAAATTAAAAAGGGATAAGATAAGGATACAATTTTTTAAAGTATTATTTTATTAATGTTAGAAAACCATTTCTTTTTCACTAAAAATATTAATGAAACTTTAGTGAGCAATGTGACTGAATATGATTTATGATTTTTAAAATATTGATTTGACATTTTATGATAAAACAGATAAGACAGTATGATAAGAACTGTCTCTAAGTTTAGTTTATATTATTACTTGGTGTTACTGTTTCTCATAGCCTAAAAATATATTTCACTGGCATATGTAGTTCTATGCTGGGATACTTGAGATTCATGAACTTCATTGTGTATGTATATACATACATATGTACACAGTATGTATATATATATATATATGTATATACTACACTATACTGTACTCATAGCTGTATTTCACTCAGTGATATCTTTTGCAATTTTATATATTCTAAGGATTTAAAAAATTATTCTGATAAGTGGCTCTTAAGCTTCATCAAATTGTATTCAAGAAATCTGTGACACAAACAAGTTTAAGAACCCTACAATAAAAGAAGTGACTTTATGGTTCATCTAACTAAATGTTGACGCTTATTTTGCAGTCCCATCCACTAATTATGCAGAAGCTTTTGTTGAAATTCAACTAATCCCTATCTTTCCTAATGTCATTCTCTTGTTCTCCCGAACTAATAATGAGCTTCATTTTTATATTGTTAATAAGTGAAACTCTTCCTCTAGATTTTTAAATAGATCAGAAAATTCTCTTTCTAAATGGAAGTGCAAGTGTGAGAGGTTTTATAAATTTTCAACAAAAAAGGGGGGAAGAATGTTATTATCTAGGAAAAGAGAGTGATGAACAATATCAGATGTTGCAAAAGGGGTCCATGAAGCATAACAAATGAGAAAATTTGACAATTGAGATATTTGGTAATGTTGAAGAGAGAAGGTTTAGGTGAGTAAAGCATCAGAGATTAAAAAATGGAAACTGAGAACTTGGAAGGATAATAGTTCCCTCAATAGAAAGAGGCAGTTTTGGAAAAGGAGTCGTCTTAGAGGGAAAGATAATTTAATGAGATCTGTAATACAAATCCTAATCCATCCATTTCTACTTAACAAAATGGGTGGGAAGAGGGAGAATGGCTTTTAAAAATTATAATCACTGCCCCAGAATATAGAGCCTGTGCCAGCCAAACCCAGCAGGTGATCTGGGAAAGGGATAGTATTGATTGCTTGGTGGGAGGAAAGATTTAAAAGAGCAAATTGGGATTCTCCCAAAGAGGCTCTTGCCCTGTAATGAAGAGGATGTTCCCTTCTATTTTAAAAGCAGCATTTAGAGGTTCAGAACATTATTTTATCTAGTATCTCCATTTCTTCTCTACCCTCATCCATTTGAGTTTTCCATTCAAATTTATGACTAATTGGAGATGGAATAGAGTCACTCTAACATTAGCACCCTAACATGAAACAATGGTATTTTCCCCTAAATATCTTCTGTCACTAACAAAGCTCAAAAAAAGTTCCTTTTTGGCATTTATGCATATGTGTTCTTGTATATATATAATGAATGAATGAAAAAAGCCTAAATGTTCACTATATGTTAAGTTCTGTGCTATATACCAGGCTACAAAGAGATTATGTATGGAGAGACAACACATATAGGATAGTAGTCAAGGGAAGATCTTTTGGCCTAATAATTAATAATTAGATACATACATTTTTGTAATTTCACCTAAATTTTTCATAACCTTTGAAATACAGAAAAATTGGAACTGAGTCCTGATTATAGGACTAGTGTTCTGTCTATTGTTTCATCTAGCTAGATGTCCCTGTTTTATTCTTCTAATGAAAAATATCTTCCATCTTTTAAGTTATTAGTCTTTGATAGGCTCACATAGTTCTTTATAGAAATGATTGAAAAGTATTTCTATAATAAGTGTAATTTCTATGTAAGTATAAAAAAAACTTTATAAAGCAATACTTCATTATAATAACACATGAGCTCTTTATTGTAAACAATCATCAAAGGATTTAGAAGTAATACAAGGACTTCGTACTAAGTAGTTTGATAACATGGACCCAAAAGAAAACATGGTGTTGCTGTTTCCATAATTCATACATAAAGCTCGAGTGATTTTTAAAATTCAATTTAATTTGAAATTTGCTGTTTGTATATTATGTATTTTTTGTCATCCTGATTTTTTTGAAAATTATAATTTGTTGACCAACTGATTTTCTTTTCTTGCTTTAGATTCTGAAGAGACACCATCTGTAAATCCTTCTAGTGTTGATGAAAATATTGATTCTGAAGCAGAGAAAGACTCACTAGTCAGTGAAAGTAAACAGTTAATATCTAATAAAGCCCCTCTTCCATCTGCTCTTGATGAATATGAATTCAAAGATGATGATGATGATGAAATAAATAAAATGATTGATGACAGACACATTCTTAGGAAAGAACTACGAAAAGAGAATGAATCTGAAATAGAAAAGAATTTATTTGGGAAACAAGAAAAAGTCTATCCCAAACTATTTAAAAGTAAAAAACAGAAACCATCTAGAGTTCTGTATTCAAGTTCTGAAAGTTCAGATGAAGAGATGCTTCAAGACAAAAAAGTTGTTTCTGCTCCCTGTTCTGTTCCTGAAACTTCAACTTCTGATTTAAGATCCAAAAAGGAATATTTAGTTGCAAATGAACATAAACAGAAAGGAAAAGTTAAAAGAAAATTAAAAAATCAAAACAAAAATAAAGAAAATCAAGAGTTGAAGCAAGAAAAAGAAGGAAAAGAAAATTCTAGAATAACAAACTTGGTATGTAATCCTGTATTAGATTCTCTAGACAAAACTAAAGAGGAAGAAAATTTTAGAAAGTCTTTTACTACAAAAGATGATGCTTCATTACATTTGTTTCATATTACTACTAGTAAATCTCCTAAACATCCTTGTGGACTAAGTGAAAAACAATCAACACTACTAAAACAAGAAAACACCAAAACATGCTTATCACCAGGTAGTTCTGAAACATCTTTACAGTCTGACCTCATTAGACATGAAAACAATGCAGAGTCAGAATTCCTGTTGGAAACTTCTAGTGGAAAATATTGTAAACATAAAGAAAAAAGTAAACATCATCAGAAAGATTTCCATTTAGAATTTGGTGAGAAATCTATTCCAAAAATTAAAGATGAAGATCATAGTCTATCTTTTGATAATTCAGACTATACTCTGAAAAAGATTGATAAAGAAGGCAAAACTTTAAAGAAACATAAATTAAAACATAAAGACAGAGAAAAAGAAAAGCACAAAAAAGAGTCAGATGGTGAAAAAGAAAAATACAAAAATAAGGATGGAAATAAAGCAGTTCAGAGAAGTGTTGAATTTGATAGAGAATTTTGGAAAGAGAATTTTTTTAAAACTGATGAAACTGAAGACATCTTTTCAAATGTGGAACATGAATTCCTGCCATCTGAAAAAAAATCAAAATTGGAAAAAAACACAAAAGATGACAGATCAAGCAAGGAAAAACACATACCAAAAGAAAGAAATTTTAAAGAGGAACGAGAAAAAGGGAAAAAGGAAAGTGAAAAGTCCTTGAAGGAAGAAAAAATCAGAGAATTAAAAGAAGAAAGGGAGAATATCTCAATAGATAAAGAAACAGAATTACTTCCTTTGGGTATAAATGTTAAAGAAGAATCAGTGGGATTACATTTAATAGAAAAAGAGACAGAAATTGACAAACAAGAAAAGAATATGAAAGAAACTAAGGACAGACCTGAGAAACGTCTTCAGCTTAAAGAAAAAGAGTTGGAAAGGAATGAACGAAAAAATGCTGAAAAAGAAAAGAAGATAAAACATGATCATAAGCCAGAAAGAGACAAATTAGATTTCAGTGAGTGCATAGAAAAAGCAAAAGAAAAGGACAGAGTAAATTCACAACAGGCAGAAAAATACCATAAAGAAAGTGAGAAGATAAAAAATGTTATTTCTGTTAAAAAAAATGATGACAGAGAAAAAAATAGAGATAAGATGGATAAAAAACATGACAAAGAAAAAACTGAAAAAGAGAGGCATCTAGGTGAAAGCAAAGAAAAACACTTCATAGAGAAAAAAGGTAAGCTATCAGATAAAGATAGTGAATATATTAAACTTGAAAAAACCAGGACGAAAGAAAAAGAAAGGGAGATTGAAAAAAGAGAAAAATCTAGAGATAAAGAAAGTTTATCTTTAGCTGCTTCTAAACATGCACAGGAAGAGAAAAGGTCCACTTCCACAGAAGGTAGTAAAACATTGCATGAAAAACTTTCGTCCCTTAAAGAAAAAACAAAAGATGAACCTTTGAAAACTCCTGATGGAAAAGAAAAAGATAAAAAGGATAAAGATATAGATAGATACAAAGAACGAGATAAACACAAAGATAAAATACAATTAAATAATTTACCCAAGCACAAATCTGAAGTAGATAAGCATAAATTCAAATCATCATTGACTCCAAAAGATGCTCGACCAAAAGAAAAGAGGTTAGTGAATGATGATTTAATGCAAACAAGTTTTGAAAGAATGCTAAGTCTTAAAGACCTAGAAATAGAACAGTGGCATAAAAAACATAAAGAAAAAATTAAGCAAAAAGAAAAGGAAAGATTGAGGAACCGTTCCTCTTTAGAACTCAACAAAGTAAAAGATAAAGAAAAAACAAAAAATGCACTAGCAGAATCAAAAACTAAAGAACTTATTAGGTCAAAGAGTTCAGAGTTGTCTGATGTTTACACTAAGGAGAAACATTTGAAAGATGCTACAAGTAACAGATCTCAGTCTGTAGATACAAAGAACATAACAAATATTGGAAAGTCATCTTTAATTGTAGATAATAATTTAAGCAGATCTCCTCGATCTGAAAGTGAAAAAACAGGTCTCAGCTCTAGATCTGTATCTATGGTTTCAGTTACTAGTTCAGAAGATTCCTGCCATACTACAGTAACAACACCAAGGCCTATAGTTGAATATGATTCTGACTTTATATTGGAAGGTTCTGATTCCCAAATGTCTTTTTCACAGTCACCATTTTTGCCAGTTGCCAAATCTCCTGCCCTTCATGAAAGGGAGTTGGACAGTGTAGCTGAATTGCCAGAACGGATCAAATTACCATATGCAAACAGGCTTTCAATATCCCATCTCAGGTCATCTTCTATAGAAGATGTTAAACTTATTATTAGTGAGTGTAGACCTGTCGTAGAAGTTCGAAGATGTAGCATGCCACCTGTCATTTCAGAACATTCAAAACAACTTCAAACAATGTCAGAAGAAAACAATCCAAGTAGTTTACTAGCTGTGCCAAGTCATATTTGCAATTCCCCTAAACATGAAGTGTCTTCTTGTAATGTGCCTGAAAATGACCTTTCAAAAGTGTCTAACTTACATTCCAGTTTTGCTACTTCTCCAGTTACATCTTTCAGTAGTAAACATAGTTCATCAGATACAAATGTTATCAAAAGTACTAGTCAAATAAACCCTATTGGAGAAAACCCTATGCATGTAGAGCCATGTAATCTAATTAATATGACTCAACAAAATAAATCTTGGGAGATATCTGTTGACAGACTAGAATCATTAAGCACAAATGATTTTAACTGTTCTAGTTATAGAGTACCTGATCAAGATCCAATCATCCAAGGTTTGTGTAATTCTGACAACAAAATATTAAAAGAACAGAATACTTCTGAATTATTACCTCAACATCAAACTGAAATACAAGGAAATTCAGGTGCTCAAGATTCAGCAGCTTTTATGCCTTCTCAGCTACCCTGCTCTTTCCATGGCCAGTCATTCCAAGATGCTGAATGTATTCCTAAACATATGCCTTTGTCATATATTGGTGATAATCAGGAGACAACTTTTCAACAGAAGACTCTAGTCCAAACTAATTCTGTTTTAGACACAGATAATTTTAAAAAAGACTTGGAAAATACTTTTTCCCCAACTGATAGTCAAAAGACAGATGGATTTATCTCTGTGTATACTGAAAGGACCATTCAAGATACATCACCAAATCATGAAAGGACTAATGCCTTGCCCATAGTATCATCTGAAAAGGACTTTCTTGGAAATGATGTCTATTCACAAATGAATACACATCCTTACTCATTTAGCAAACTTATTTATAAAACTTCGCAAAGTCATGAAGTTGATAGCACAAATGATACTCAGGTTATTTCACATGAAAAAGAAAAACTTGAGAGTTCAGTTTTAATAATAACTAATAAGTCTGATGTGGATCTCAATGAATTAAATGCAGAGATATCCAAAGGAAACCTAAATGAACAAGATAATTCAAAAAATTATAGTGAAAGTAGGAAAGGATTTCTGTCCACAGAAGATGAGGAATTACAACAAAGCACATTATCAAATCCTGAAAGTCATTCACAACCATCTGGTCAAGGAGAAATAAATAAGGGTACTCAATTAGTTAAAATAGAGATAGAAGAAACTGCTGAAGATGATAAAAATGATCACCAAATACCCCAAAGGATAACTAGAAACAGAGCAAATATAATGGCAAGTCAGAATAAACAGATACCTATTAGTTGTATGCCATTGTCTGAAAAAGATAATGAATCTGTTTCTCCTAGAGGAAGAATAAGGTTAACTGAAGAAGATGATGCTCAAGTTCACCATCCACGGAAAAGGAAAATGTCACGTGTGCCTCAACCTGTGCAAGTAAATCCCTCTTTATTACAAGCAAAAGAAAAAACTCAGCAGTCTCTGGCAGCCATTGTAGATTCTCTGAAATTAGATGAGATTCAGCCATATAGTTCAGAGAGGGCAAATCCATATTTTGAATACTTGCATATAAGGAAAAAAATAGAAGAGAAACGCAAATTACTATGTAGTGTTATTCCTCAAGCACCTCAGTATTATGATGAATATGTGACATTTAATGGATCATACCTCCTGGATGGAAACCCTTTAAGCAAGATTTGTATTCCTACTGTAAGTAACAGTTTTACTTGATAAAATATACTTTGAATATATCAAGGTATTTCTTAGATATAATCTAGTAATATGTCAAAATTTATGCTTCATTTAAAGGAAAAAACACTTCTCATAAAGAAGTTTCTTCTGGATTGCACATATCTTAAGATAGGTTTTTACTAAATAATGAACCACTGGTTGCTTCAAATAAATTAAACACAACTTTTCTATATTTTGTTGTTTACAGATGCTTTTGAGAACACTAGCCAAGACAGAAGGCTTAAAAAAGAATAGTTAATTTCATTATGTGAAATGATTATGTAAAAAAATTTTGCTCAAAACAATGTAAAGGAGAAGGGCTGTAAGATGGTGCAGTAGCACCAGCCCAGGAGAATCTGAGTTCAAATATGGCCTTAGCACTTAGCTGTGCGACCTTGGACAAGTCACTTAACCCCAACTGCCTCACAAAAAAAAAAAGAAAAGAAAAAAAACTTAAAAGGAGAAGGGTTATATTTTCATTTTCACTAACATGAGACTGTGATTTTGAAATCTTGTACCAAACTCTTAATGGGAAAAAAAGGGAGAAAAAATTTTAAGTATTTTCCTATAGTAATTTTTATTATTTACATTAATTAAAATTCTTGATGCATCTCAGGAAATTCTAGATAAGAACTAGTTAGTTGTAGTTTTTATCAGTATAGGGCAAACAAATGAAACATTAATCATTTTATGAAAATCCTCAAAATTTAAAAGTAATTGTTTTTGTTTCATCACAAAAGGCCTCTTCCCCTAAAAATTAAAAATATACAGAAAATTTTTACTTGAAAAAATTACCCATCTTAAAGATTGAATATATAAATAAATTTTATATTTCAGGATTACAGATGAAAATTTTGTCTAGGTTTTCCAAATGCTAAAACATACCTGAATGTTTTTTAAAAATGTGATTTATAGCGCCACCTGCTGTTTATTCAATATATTTGAATGGTCTCCAGTTTGACTAACAATACAATTACTTCCTTGAGAGCATATCTCTTGTTTTGAGGCTTTGTTATTTAGCCTTACAGTGAGCATGATAATATGTTCAAACTGAATTAAGTAGTGATGTTTAAGAAATTGAAATTACCTAGCTTTTTTCTTTAGTTTGCTTCACCCTTTTAAAAACATATCTTAACACACACATACACACACATCTCTAATACATTCAGCACTCTTTTAGGTGCTGGGGAGATGTATAATTTATATAACATGGCAATAATCACAGCTGATATTTATAGAGATTTTCAATGTATTTGATTCAGGTAAGATTGCTCTGAGCAAATCCATTTCTCAGTGATATCACTAATGCATTGCATTACTAAGACCACAAAAAACCACTTGAAACTCTGCTATTATATCATTCATTTATAACATATTTCCTATGGAACAAATTATAGAGCCATCTACTTTTAGCAAGATATACCAGTATTCTGATAAAAGTTTGACTTGAGTTTAAGTATGATAGAAAACTACATTCAGTTTTGTTCTGTTACATTGCTGTTATGTTTCCAAATCATGTTTACTTAAAAAAAAATTTTTTTGTAATTCACTTACATACAAAACATGCATCTTATATCTATATATCCTATTTTCGTTTTTTCTGAGTTAATCTTTCCAAACTCTAGGCTATCAGAAAGTACTTTTGTTCTGAAAATCTGAGTTTCATCTCAGTTTTAAACCCTGATACTTGCCTTCCATTGCTTTAGCTTACTCTTGTTTCTGGCAATAACACTTAATGTCACTTAAGTAGAAATCCCTTCATTTTACTGCTAGGACACTGGGTCCTAAAGAGAAAAGCAACACTAGAACTTTTCTCCTTCCACAATGTTTTGTCTTTACTACCTGATAGTTTATTAGAATACCAAGATACAAAATGAAAAGCAAAGTTTTTTTTTTGTATGATAAACAATGTAGTCTAAGAAGAATAGCTAAGATTTATATAGCTCTAAGGTTTACAAAGCAGTTTACAAAAAATTAATTTATCCTCAGTAATAATCATGGGAAAGAGGTACTATTATTATTCCCATTTTACAGATGAGCAAACTGAGGCATACGGAAGTTAAGTGACTTGATTAAAGGCACACAGCTAATAAATGTCTGAAGCTGGATTTAAACTCAGGGTTTCCTGACCACCAGGCCCAGTGCTTTCCCCCCATACCATTAGCTGCTTCTAAAATGATTCTCATTAAGTCATAAAATCATAGATCTTGAAAAGGTATGTGAGATTTAATCTCCACATTTTATAGATGAAGAAACTGAAATACAGAATGACTAGTAGATTTACCTAAGATCATATGGTTAGCTAGTAGCAAAACTGGAGTCTTTTGATTTCATTGACTTTTCTGCTACTATGAATATTCCAGGCTATATAATTGAAATTTTGTTTTAATCAAGTTATTAGGAAAAAAATTTATTGGATGCTTCAATGATTCCTAACTTTTTTGTAGTTGATATTCTTTCATTATCTGATTTTGTGAGATAGGTAGGTATTAACCTTTTTAAAGCATGATGTTAAGCTTGTTTAAAATTCATTCTGATAATTTCATAACTATTGGAAGTATCCTGTATTATCAGAAAACAAAAATAATAATAACAAACTGTCCCAGGAATTACAGGAATATCAGAATTTAAATGAATCTCAAAAGTCATCTAATCTAACCAAAAACTGAAAAGGAATCTCCTTTTTCTACTATTCCCTGAAAGAGGTTATATAATCTCTTATTGAAGACCTCTAGTATTGGAAAAGTCACTTTCTCCTAAGACATCCTGTTTTGGGGGGGAGAAATTGTTTGGAAACTGTGATATCAAAATCTGTGCTTTTGCATTTCCACTCATTGTTTTTAGTTCTGTCCTCAAGGGCCAAGTAGAGGAAGTATAATATACTCTAGTATAGCAGTCCTTCAGTCACTCAGAAACAGCTATTATATAATCCCCATTTTAAATCTTGTATTCTTCAGTCTAAAAATTCCTAGTTCCTTAAATAAATCCTTCTATGGCCTGTTTTCTGATCTTCTGCCCCACTTTGGTTGCTTTCCTCTAGGTAATTTGTAGGTATTCAGTATCCTTCTAAACTGTAGCACCCAGAATCAAACACTATCCCATGTGTAACAGTAGAGTATATAGCAGGACCAGCACCTCACTTGTGCTGGACACAATGCCTCCATACTAAGGAAAAATTAACTCATCATTCACTTTGTCTTCAATTCATGAAATACCAAAAGAAAATCATAAGAAATTCCTGACATAATTTTAAATCTCTTTTTCTATTGATTTGCACTATTGTGTCTCCCCAGCTGTTGTTCTCTATTTATATACATACATATGTGTATTTGTGTCTTATGAAATCTTGTGTTTGTCCAAAATTGTACTGTCAGAATTCCTTTCTCAAAATCATATTATTCATTTTGGTTAAATTTTCTCACATGTATGAGAAAATATATCTTCTCTCAATATAAAAACACTTGGCATGTGCAAGCATTCTACCATTCCTTTTCCTATTATGTAATCCTTTGAAGATGGTAAACCTTTCCTTAGCCAAATTTCAATCATAAATCACATCCCTCAAATTTTAATGGCTATCATTTTAATGTAGATATGTATTTTACATGTATATGTAAAAGTATCTTTGTGTATGTGTGTATGTGATCAATATACAAAAATTGAGTTAGATTCAGTTCCCAAGAGCTATAGTTTCTCAACCAACATTTAAAATCCATTGGAATATAAAGGAATATAAAATATAATTTTATATGATATATAGAAAGTATTCTAGTTCAAGTAAAAAGATGTAAGAAAGAAAAAGCTGAGCCACATAGTATTAGAAACTAAGACAAAAACATCATTTGCATAGTAGCTTAGAAAGCACTTTTACATGCATTATTTCATTTGATCTTCACAGCCAGCCATCTTATGAGGGAAGCATATTTTACAGATGAGGAAATTGAGTTGCCGAGCCTCGGACTGGAGCCCAGTTCTAATTTTCTTTCTGCCTAAACACTCTAATCATTAGCATAACTATATCACTTAATTTTTAATTTCATAATATTCAAAAGAAAGACATAGTTGTTATCTTGAAGGGACAATATTATATTCTATTTTGGCAAATAATTTACTACCATCTGCCACTATCCTGGTGAGAGAAAAAAATTAGACAGTCCTGTTGAGTGTCAGTGGATTACCAAGTAATGTATTCAGGGTAATTATAAGGCATAAACAGATTTATATTAGATTTAAGTTTTATATTAGATGTTTTCTCCCTAATGGGAATAAGTTTTGAGTCCTTAAGAATATTTGATTTTGTGACTATTTAAACTTTACAAAGATTTGTAAAGCACTTATCAAGAGAAAAGCAGGTATTGTGATGGACAAAGATACAATATAATACAAAGACAAAATGATGGGCCCTCATCTTGAGAAATTTACTTTCATCTAGGAGGTTAAGGTGAATATACCTTTAAATAAAGGCAAAGTAGTTTGAGAGTGAAAGGAGCTCTAACAGTTAAATAAAATAAAAATAAATTAAAAAGCTGTGACAACTGAATCAAAAAAAAATTTTTTTTCAAGTAGGAGGTACTTCTTGAACCAAGTTTTAAAAGTAAGACAAGTATTCTAAGTGACCTAAGAGAGGAAGGAGAGTGCATGTGAATGTGAAACCTGTCTCAAAAGATAGGCTAGAGCCAAAATGTGTATTGCTTGATTTCCAGACTAATTTATTTTTATGTCTAGAATCTTTTTAGCCAATCCAAAAACTTCCATTATATTTTTATATACTTTGATATTAAAAATAGGTGTTTTAATATTTGATGTAAAAATTATTGATTGAGCACTTTCTTATCTTCAGAAATTAGTTGCTATGCAATTAATTATTGTTTGTAAACTGTAATATTCCATAGTCCTAGATTCCCCTAAAGCTCTGAACTCATAAGGAATTAGGTCAAATCCTGAGGGTCTGATCCTAAGAGAGTAATTTTCTCTCTATTCTAGAAGTCTTCCAACATACGTGATATAATAATTTGTGTCACCAGGATAGTGCCTGGCAGATGGTAGTAAATTATTTGCCAAAATAGAATATAATATTGTCCCTTCAAGATAACAACTATGTCTTTCTTTTGAATATTATGAAATTAAAAGTTAAGTGATATAGTTATGCTAATGATTAGAGCATTTAGGCAGAAAGAAAATTAGAACTGGGCTCCAGTCTGAGGCTCGGCAACTCAATTTCCTCATCTGTAAAATAGGCTTCCCTCATAAGATGGCTGGCTGTGAAGATCAAATGAAATAATGCATGTAAAAATGGTATAATAATTTGAGTTTCCTCTAGATTTGACCAAAAGAGTCCCCAACTTTCATACAAATATTGTAGGTATCAAAAGCATGTTAGTACAAGTGCAAACAATGCAAGAATTCTCTGAATTCCTCAAACTAAAACAACCAGAAAGGGTTGTGATTTAATATTACTATCGAATCAGTCCTTTGCCGTTCCATTGAGTCTTCCTTTTCTATAGAATCTTTTACTAAGTCTCCCCTTTATGCTGTACCCTCCCAAAAATCTTATAGAACTGAGACTGAACAAGCCATTACTTTCCCATCAGATCAGCACCATCCAAGTAACTCCCTAACATTGGTCTCTAAATAGGATGCTATGTAAGGACTATATAAATTATCCTCTTTAGGGAGGTAAATCCCAAGCTGGCATAATACCCAGAGAAGGCTAGATTTCTGGAACACTTTGCCTAACAAAATTCAAAATCCCTAACCAAGAGGTTGGGGTGCAGGAAAATTTGTCCAGGATCTGTCCTTTCAATTTGTGTATTATAAAATTATATTACTATGAACTTTTGTACAAGTTGCCATCAAGTGCTTTGGAAAGAAAAGAGGATCTTGTGTCTGTGCACAAATTTATACACATACCCTGTAGGTCTGCTGGACTATATACTTAAATCTGTTTTATGCAAGCAAGAAAGGAAATCCTTAAAGAAGGAGCTGATCTAGTAGCTCATTTTGATAGACTATACAAAAGGAGGTGGCTCCTTAGACAGTAGTCTCTTTATTCTAAGCCTCAAAAAAGCAACTATTTTCAGGTCCTTATGTTCTTTCAGTGGAACCTCAGTGAATATGCCCACTTTTTCTGGAAAGATATCCTTCTGATGGTTCCTGATCCTGTAATTTCATGTTTTTCAGTAATTTATCTTCCTTTAACAAACACACATCATATTATTGACCAATTAAATATTCTCCCCAAAATCATATTGGTAATTTAGAGGCACGGTGGTATATGTCCCCAGTTCTAAAGAGTTCTTTACTAATATGAAGAGGCTCTATGAATGATTCTCTGCCACTTTAGAGAAGCTCCAACAGTTATCTTGATTGCTTAAATCATAGCTGGGCTAACGACATTGATAATGCATAGATCCTAAGAATTGCTGAAATTAAGTCTTTTGTGGGGGTCCTCCCCCTCTCTAAATCATATGCAAATTCCATAAGCAAAATTTTGCTAGTTCCTATAGGTTAATGGTTCTCAAATTTTTGTTCTCAATATTTTTATACTATTAAAAATTATTGAGGATCTGGCCAAAGAGTTTTTGTTTACATGAGCATATTTATAGATACTTATCATAATAGAAATAAAAATAAATTTTGAATTTGTAGACCCTTTGAAAAGGTTTCAGAGACTCCAGATTTCTCTGGACCACACTTTGAGAACCATTGCTATAGATAACGTCTAGGATTTGTTTCCTCTTAAAAACAGTTTAAGGAGGGAAAAAAGCAAAACTAGAAAGCAGCTTAAAAAATAGCTTCCCTCTTCAGAAGGAAATTCTATTTTAAAAGGAGTTAAATCAAAAGTCTACTTCTCTCAGGTGGAAAACTAAACTATTCTGGATAAAAATTTCTTAGGGTAATCCCTGCATTACATGAAGCAATACAAATAGAGGTACAAGGGAGAAAAAATTTCTTCATTAGATTTCTAAAGTACAATGTGGCAATCAAGAAGGAAACAAAAAAATTTCTCCAGTGTACCCCTTCAGTCCATAGATTAATTGAAAATGAAATTCAAGATGAATGGGTTGATCAAATCTTCAATATCCAAAAACTTACCTTCAAAAAAAGAGAGAGAGAGAGAGAGAAAAGCACCTGAGATGTAAAAGGCATAATACTTGAGCTATAAAACTATTTTTCTTGTGGATTTGGAGCCTATGATGATCCCCAACACGTTATTTAGATTGTCACAAAAGAACAAGAAGTTTAGGTGTAAAAAATTTAAAATATAACAGACATGAGTTGTTCCTTGAGTTGAAGGGCTCTCAAAAAAGGAGTAGGCACTTGAATTTGATTGAAAATCAACCCCCAATATCCTGGATAAATTCTGTAGGTTCATGCTTAGATCTTTAGACCCAGTAAGATGGGGGGGGGGGGAAATCCTGAGTAAGCCTCACAGATGTCGTGTGTTCAGAAAGGGAAACAAAAACAGAAGAGAGCTAGTAACTTGGGCCATGACCAGTTACAAAAATTTAGAAAGCACTGAAATAGCCCATCATCTCCTTCTGAAAGGAAACTGAATTTGGGGTTATTATCAAGACAAACTTTTGGCATTCCAATAAATCCTTTCCCAGAAAGTCCTATACAGTTCCTTCCAAAATTTGTATTAATTAACCTGTAGTTTGGTATCCAATCAAAAAATAAATGTCCCTTGAGGAAGGCAACAACTAAGTGCCTACTTATGTCCCAGGTACTGGGCTAAGTGCGTTACAAAGATTATCTCATATGTTCTTTGTAACAGCATTAAAAAAAGTAGATGCCATTATTAGCCTCATTGTATGGTTGAGGAATCAGTTTTAACTGAATTTAAGTAGGCTTGCTTAGACTCACACAGAAAATGAGTGTTTGAGGCTAGATTTAAATTGTGATCATTCTGACACTTGTCTCAGTACTCTTTCCACTGTCTCTTAAAAGCTATTTCCTTCCTATCAGATCAACATTGTCCAAGTAATTCACTAGCTTCTCTCTCTCCCTCTTTCTCTTTTCCTCTCCCATTCCCTCTCTCAACCACCCCCAACATTGCCACACTCCCCATTTTCTTCTTCTCTAGCTAGAAGACTAGATTCCTGAAATCATTCTGCCTAAGAAATTCAAAATCTCTCCTATGCTAAACATGTCATGTGCTTTTGCCATAACCCCTCATCAGCTGCTTCAGGGAAGAGGAAACTATATGAAAACAGGTTTATATACCACACCTTTACCCTTCTTTTCCTTTCCCACACCCATACAGGTCTGCTTTGCTATACTTGAATCTTATGTACACATAAAAAGAAATCTCAGAAGAACATGTCTGATTACTTTTAAAGACTAAAAACAAAAGGATGGTTCATCTGGCAGGAGCCTCATCTCTTTAGCACCAGCTAGCCACTCATAAATTATCTGTGTCTACTTATCAGCAAAGTCCCAAGAGTTATACCCACTCCCTCTTATAAAATCTATTGGATATTTCTTCAAATTGGTCACTCCTTTAATTAGCTACCTATTGTAATAAATTACATGGACAATGGAAAATAAAATCATAAAAATAAGTGGCCTGGTAATCCAAAAAATTATTAAGTTGCATTAACATAGAATCTAATGTTGAGAACAAAACAGGTAATAAGCCACTTGTACTCTGCCTTTATTAGGCTATATTTGGATTATTGTGTTCTACTTTAATGCCACATCTTAGGAAGGAAATTGTTAAATGGGAGTTTATACAGAGAAAAATGTCCCAAGATGGTACCAGGATCTGTTGACGGAATTGAGGATGATTAGCACAGAGAAGATTGAAGAGGTGATAGAATAAGAAGTGGTCTTACAATATTTCAAGGTGTATGTTGTAGAATTAGACTTTCTGTTGGCCTCTTAGCATAATTATTCTTGGATTATTAAGTAGACATTCAGGAAGCTAAATTTCAGTTCAATAAAGAACTTCCTAAAAATGAGAGCTGTCCAAAAGTGAGATGCCTCTTCTGACATGATGATGTTCCTCACTGGAGGTCTTCAAATGAAAAGAGTCTGTATCATCTTCTAGTGTAAATATTGTAGAAGGATACATGCCTCGAGTAGCCTCATCTAGGTGATTTGTGAAATGCTTTTAAACTTTATAGATAAACATAAACTTTCTATAAAAATTCTGTGTTAGAAACAAGTAAACCTCAGTCAAAACTGATTTGTAGCACATTTTAAAATGCTGATTTTAAATTGCAGTATTATCTTTTACTTGACAAATGAAGCTGATATTTAACTTACAAGCTAAGTTGTAGAAATTAGTAACACCTCATAGATGGCATTATAAGGAAATTAGATTTTCTAATTCAATTTATCTAGCATTTTAAGGGAAAGGTGTTACACTTGCTGATTTTATGACATTGAATTTTACCCCATCACAGAATAAACATTTTAATCAATTTTGATGAAAATTCTAATAAAAATCTGTTATATACTTCCTTGTCTTCCTAAATAGAAAATCCTGATATTTACCTCTTGCTGATTATGAGTCATCATTAGAAATATGTTATTTTATTATACTGTGATATAATGATTTCCCCAGAAAACTAGTAAAATGTATAAGGGAGTGGTTCTCAAACTTTTGTTTTCAGTATCTTTATCCTATTAAAAATTATTGAGGATCTCTCCAAAGAGTTTTTGTTTATCTGGATTATATTTATAGACATTTACCATATTGGAAATAAAAACTATTTTTGAATTTATAGGCCCTCTAAAAGAATTTCAGAAATCCCCAGGATTCTCTAGAGTCTAGACCATATTTTGAGAATCACTGGTATAAGGTATTTGCCCCTATCCTAAATAGCTCCAGCCTTGGGGCCATTATGCTTGTTAAAATTTTTCTGTCTCTCTCACTTCTTCTGTCAGTTGCCATTTCTAATAATTTGCTATAGGTTTGAGATCCACACTTTTTAGAATCGTGTTTAAAGGAAAAATAAAATAAGATGTTGAGTTAAAACAGTGAATTTTCATTACTTAATTCCTTTCACTGATTAATTTTTTTAGGGGAGATTTGCCGAATCAGCCTTCTGTTCTTATAATATACTTTCATCTTTCCTGTTCTGGTGAAATTACCATCTCAAAGATCAGCAATGACTTCCTACTCACCAAAAACAATCACATTTCTCAGTGCTCATCTTTGACTCTTCTGTAACATTTTAAATTGTGGATTAACCCTAGCTTTCTGGGTATATTCTTATTCTTTTGCTTCCCTGATTATTCTTCTTCCTTCCTTGAACTCCAGATTTATATTTCTAAATAACTACTGGATACCTTCATCTGATATCCCACCAGCAGCTGAATCTCAGTGTGACTTAAATTGAATTTGGAGAAATAATCTTTCTAAAACCTGTTATGTTTTTGAACTTATGTAAAAGACATCATTATTCCCTAAATCATTTGTGTTTGTAACTTCATAAGCATATTTGACTCTCCCTTTGACCATACATCCTATCAGTTTACAAATTCTATTCAAGCTCTCTTCAAAATATCTCCTAAATTTATTACCTCATATTTCCCCTCACCATCACACTAGTTCAGACCTTTATTAACTAACACCTAAACTATTCTAATTGGACTCTTTCCTTAGCCCTCAACCTGTCCACTCTAAGACATTCCTAGCCCCATTCCAAACCTAAACTATATAACTCCTACAAAATTAATCTTTTGCCCACCTCTAGTCATGGCACTCCATTTTTAGAAAAGTTCTTTTTATCTATAGTTTAAGGGTCAAACTTTTACTTGATTCTTCCTCTGAAGGCCCTATCTAATCAAATTTTAATCAATCTTTTTGATACTCATTCAGTTTCCTGTCATATATCCTACATTGCAACCAAACTGACTACTTGCTAACCACTCCCCTCCCAACAAGTCCTGTGTTTTCTGCTATTCTCTGTAGCTTGAATGGACTGTTCAGTTGTTCTCTTTCCATTCCTATAAGCATTGTCTATTTAAATCCCAATTGTACCTTAAGAGCTAGATGATAGCTACTTCCTCGCTGATTTTTTCTTGATTCACTTACCTTTTTATCCATATCTTACCAACCTTCAAACCCATTCCAATCATCTGCCTTCTCCTCTCTTCCATACTAATAAAGAAGATTCCACAACATGCTATGTTGTCTGATTTCAATTAGGCCCTCACTACTACACAGTAGACTTTCTAGTCATCCTTAATTTACTTTCATACTACCCACACAATAACTAGGCAGCTAGATGGCACAGTGGATAGAGCTCAGGGGCTGGACTGAAGAAGATTCATCTTTCCTGAATTCAAGTCCAGCCTTAGACATTAACTAACTGTGTGAACTTGGACAAGTCACTTAATGCTCTTTGTTTCAGTTTTCTCATCTGTAAAATGAGCTATAAAAGGACATGGCAAACTATTTCAGTATCTTTGCCAAGAGAATTGCATACAACTGAAACAACAATAACAAAATAATAACTTTAACAAACTTCCCCTTCAAACTTCTTAGGCCTTTCCTTTCCTTTCACAGATGACCTGACCTCCCACTGTACTCAGAAAATTAAGGCCAACTGCCCCGAGCCCTCTTATATTACTTCATTACTTTATCTTACTTAAAATCTCTCTACTTCTTCCTCCAGTATTTTCTTCTCCAGATTCCAAAGGAGAAGTACCCCCTTCTATTTGTATTCTTTAATTCCATCACTCCTATCCCAGGAAGTTGTCCCATCTTTAATTCCTTCCCTCACTTCTTTTTTTATTCCTTCCTTACCTGACATCAATAAGTGCCAGATTATAGGTAATAGATTAACAAATAAATAAGTTAATAGGTTAAACTCTATTAACCAACCTAGGTTAACTCTATTAACCTATATCCCTTTCACTTCCAGGTCTCATTGCCTTCATTTCTTCATAATCTCTCTATTAATTTTTAACCTATCTCAGTCAGGTTTTTAATATTCCACTATTTCTTAAACTACTTTATGCAATTAACAATGATCTTTTTTAACTGCCAAATCCCTTTAGCTGCTAATTTCCTTTCCTCAGCTTCATTCCTTGGACTTAGATTTTGACACTGTTGAGCACTTCCTCTTGGGCTTTTTCCTTGGGCACTAGATTTTACTGCTTTTTTTTTTGTATTTGTTCATCCCAAAATCATAGATTTAGAAAGAGTTCATCAGTCCATCATTTGACAGAAAAAGGGAAGGAAGACCTAGAGGTGACTTGTCCAAGGTCAAGACTTCCAATTCTGAAATTAGTACTCTTAAAATATATTTAATATTTTTATTTTCCCTCTTTACATGTAAAACAATTTTCTTATATTTGTTTTTATAATTATGCTTCAATCTGTACTCAGAGACAATCAGCTCTTTCTCTGAGTATAGATATATTTTTCATCATAAATCCTTCATAATAGTCATGGACATTGTATGCTGAAAAATAGCCGAGTCATCCACAGCTAATCATCCCAGAACATTGCTATTATTTTATACATAGTACATTTCACTTTGAGTTCATGGAATTCTTTCCAGGTTTTTCTGAGAGCATTCTGCTCATCATTTTCCATAGAGCAATAGTATTCTTCCACCCTTTAATAACAAGTTCCATCAAGACTCAATTTGAATCTCTATTTTCTCGCTTAGTGATCTCATCAGCTTAGTGTTTTCACTTATGCTCTCAGTGAAGATGACGCCCAAATGTAGTTGTACAATAGTTCAAATTTCCTGAACTTGTAGTCTTCCATAGCCCACTGTCTACTGGGCATATCTGCATTAATGTTAAATGAGCATCTGTTGGAATCCTGAGTGTCAACTCAACTTGAAACAAGGTGAAAACTCAAGGGTGATGTCAGAATCCTGGTGTTAACTCAATGGAATTGATACAGTGCTTATTGGTTCACACCTTAGAGTGAATCCTTACAAGGTGATAAGTTGCTAATATTAATAGACAATAATGCTTGTGTTCACACCTTTAGAGAGCTCATATAAGCAAGAAGTACTTAAGTACTCATTGGAGTTCACAGTTTGGGAGATTTCAAGGGTTTAGTATGAGATATCCAAATTCACACCTCCCTTAATCCCTGCCTCCAGAAGGAGGAGTCAACCTTTGGGAGATCATATATAAAGAGACTCTTCGCTTTGGGTTAGAGAGTTACTTTGGAACATTGTCAGGGGTCAGAGGAGGAGCACTCTGGAAGATACAGAAGCCCACAAGCCCTCTCTTGGAGGCGAAGACAGAATCATTCCATCTTTGTGCTGGCTGGAGGCTGAAGGGAGCAGAGGCAAAGGACTAGCTGCAAGAGCTCTTGGAACCAAGCAGTTAACCTGTCTGGTCCCTTCCATTCACCACTTTCTGGATCTCTCCACATCACCTGGCAATTATCTGAAGATAGTTGAGCTGCTCACACTGGACACTGCTCTTCTGGTGGGTTATAAAACCTGTTGGCTGGAGCCAGTGCATCTTTATCAAAAATTTAAAAATTAATGGTATAGAGAACTAAATTTAGAAGTTCTCTAGGGTTACCTGTGGCTTGAGTTCACACTAGGATTCCAACAAGCATCTTAAACTTAAATATTTAAAACTAAACTGAGTATTTCTTCCCCTCAACTTGTCCCTCCTACAAACTTACCTGTGTCTGTGGAAGGCCTCATCTTCACAGTTATCTGAGTTCATCACCTCCAAGTTGTCCTCTCCCTCATTCACCCCTATATGTAGTCAATTGCCAAATTTGGATTCCATCTTCCCAGTATCTTACTACCATCCTATTCTCTCCAGTCACTTGGCCATCACCACTTCAGGTGCTCATGACATCTCCTTTAAATTATTTTAATTGCACCCTACTTGGGCTCTCTGTTTCCAATCTTACCTCTTTCCAATTCATTCTCCACAAAATTTATCAAATAACCCTCCACAATGTTGGCACATGTCACTCTCCTGCTAAAAAAAAAAAAAATACCCTTCATTTGTTTTCCTTTTGCCTTGAAGGTAAAATACAGATTCCTTAGCTCAGTATGGAAGGCTCTCAATACTATGGCTCCAACTTTTCTTTTCAAAGACATGAAAGTTATTTTTCATATTCACTACTTTTTATTACTACATTTCTTACTGCATTCACACTTCACTACTATTTTCTAATTTAATAAGTCTCCTGCTTTGCATTAAATAAGACAGCCCACATAGAATGCATTTTGTCCTTATGTATCACAAATTATTATTTTCCTTCAAGGCTTCTATTCAGATATCACCTCTTCCACAGAAGACTACCAAGATTGCCTAGTTGTTAGTTCTCCTCTCTTCCTTGTATTTACTTAATTGTGTACATGTTGTATCCCCTGGGTTATTAGTTCTTTGAAAGCAAAGATTGTTTTATTTTTATATCCCCAATGCCTACCATTGTGTACAAGTCTTGTATATTATGGATATTTAATAAAATGTCCTTTGAATTCTCCACCATCCAGAAATGACATCCATTTTGTTCCAAGGTGCTATACTTTATATTCTATTTTGTGTTATTCTTACTTATGTACATACCTATCTCCCTCTTCTTGTGGACAAAGACCGCATCTTATCTATGTTTAAATTTCCTCCAGTATCTGGCCCAGTGCTTTTAATGAATAAATGATGCTTAATAAGTATTTGTTGAACTTTTTTGACCACTCGGGTTTTCTATTATTTTTTTCCTTACTGGGTAAGTAATGTCTAAAAAAGTATGATATTGTTTCTAGGTTACATTTCATTGACTAGAATTTGACCTATAGCATATTAAAATCTTAAGTATATGGTAGATTCTGTTTTAATGGAGATAAATTATTTTTAATGTTTCTTTTTTAAAAAATATAAAACTTAATAACTATATTATGTATCATTTTTTTCCCTTAGATTACACCACCTCCATCCCTGTCAGATCCACTTAAAGAGCTTTTTCGGCAACAGGAAGTTGTAAGAATGAAACTGCGTTTGCAACATAGTATTGAAAGGGTACTAATTTCTTACTGTTTTTTTTTTTTTTTAAGGAGTTTGATGTTTAATACAGAGATGAAATTAGATTTGTCCTCTAATTGACCAGTCTATTTTGACAATGGGTTACAGTTTCCTCCAATTCTTTATTATAGTTGCCTTTTTTTTTTTAAATGAGAAAACAGTTCATTTATCTAATTCATTAAAAACTTGTTTTGAAATAGATTATTTTGAGATACCTTCTTCCATAATTCTTGATTATGTTATAAGTAATATAACATAAATATAAGCTCCAGGCAGCTTCCTGTCATTATCCTGTGTTGAATTTTTTCAACAAAATCCCAAGTTCTGTGACTTTTGTTTTTTTGCTGAGGCAATTGGGGTTAAGTGACTTGCCCTGGGTCACACAGCCAGGAAATATTAAGTATTTGAGATCAACTTTGAACTCAAGTCCTCCTGACTTCAGGGCTAGTGCTCTGTCCACTGTGCCACCTAGTTGGCTCTAGTTCTTTGACTTTTAATTGAGTCCTTTAAAGGACCCCAAGTCTTGGGAGAGTTATTTGATCTTACAAATCATAGATCTGGCTATTGTATTCAAATGAACTTAAACTATCAGTTTCTTGATAAGTTTTTTTTTTTTTTATGATATTATGCACTATTGCATCTGCCCCTGGAATATTTCTCTTAAAGCATGTAAAAAGACAGTTTGCCCCTCACCCCAACCCAATCAATCCTTCAAGGAGATAGACTAGAAGATTGTGATGGCAACAGTATCTTGTGATATTCATTCTTTTAATGTAGAAAAAAATATTTGTATCTAGTTACAGAAACCTCTGGAGGCTTCTAAAAACCCTTTATATTCAATATGTACCTTTAATTCCTAAATTTCCTAAAATGTACTACTAAATAAGTTATTAATCTTTAATAATAATGTCCAGAAACCATAATAAATGTGATGTTATTTATGTAAAAATGTTAGAAGAAATTATATCCAGTGAATAAATAAAGCATAAAATTATTGCAAGCTTTCTCTCTTGCCTTTCTTGCATTTGTAGAGATCATGAAAATCATTTCTGATTTGACATTCTTTTTAATATATTTGATATATTGTATAGCATTGTTTAGTATATTACTATAGTATACTGTTTTATTAGTATCTACTCTATAATACTAAAGAGATTTTTTTTTTCCCTCTGTGATCTTAAAAATGTAACATCTAGGGCAGCTAAGTGGTGCAGTGGATAGAGCATAAGCCCTGAAGTCAGGAGGACCTGAGTTCAAATGTGGTCTCAGACACTTAATCCTAGCTGTGTGACCCTGGGCAAGTCACTTAATCCCAATTATTTCAGCCTACATATATATATGTGTGTGTGTGTGTGTGTGTGTGTGTGTGTGTGTGTGTGTGTGTATAAAATATCTTTTTTCTTCCTCCTTTATATATTACTCCTTAAGAAAAACTGTTGGAAAAAAATGTAACAGCGATGAAAATACTCTTCTCTAGCCATTTTCTTTTTTCAAACCAAAATTTGAACCTTTCTGATTCATATATTTAACTTATGACCAAATTGGCAATAAATTTTAAGCATAGAGTTGCATTTTTAAAATATCATTTTAAAGTTCATTTTCTTCATTCAGATATTTGCCATCTAAAAAGTATCTAGTTGTTTTTTTTTTTAACTAAATTAACCTGATTTCTTTGCTATTAGGAGTTTTCAGTGGAGAAACTTTCTTTAACAATACAGATTAGAGATTGTTATGTATGACATAGTCTTAGAATTGCAAGGAATACACACATATATGTGTATATAAAAGTCAATCACCCCTTTTTCTTATTATAAATTATAAATGTTAGTTTTTTAAGTAGATAGCATAATACTTTTAGGCATGTTTATTTCTATGAAATCATCATATGCAAAAGAGGAACAGACAACTCATGAAAGAAAAGCATTTTCAAAAATTTTCAAACTTTGTCAAATCTCATTCTAGAAATTCAATAATCTATTTCTAAGCCCTTAATGAAAAGAAAACAAGTTCTGAATCTTGGAAAATAAAATAAATTTTAAGTGATACTTCAAATATAAAGTAAGTCACTGTGTAGTCTACATAGGTTTTTTTAAAATAAATTTTTTTACATAAAGTTTTCTTTTTATTCCACTAGGAAAAACTCATTGTATCTAATGAACAAGAAGTTCTTCGTGTTCATTATCGAGCTGCAAGAACATTAGCAAATCAGACACTGCCCTTCAGTGCATGCACTGTTCTCCTGGATGCAGAGGTGTACAATGTGCCCCTGGATTCCCAGGTATAATGTTTCTTGTGTGGTCGGTTAATTTTTCTGCATCTGTTGCTTTTGAAATAGAAACTATAAAATGTGGTAGAGAGATGGCAAAGTTTGTCATTGGTAGAGATATGTGCATGTATCTCACCTCTGGCACTGACCGTGTAATCGTGGGTAAATCTCTTAACCTCCCTTATCTGTAAAATGAGTGTATCACCTTTGGTATTTGCCTCACTAGGTGGTTGTTGTGTTGAGACTGTGTAAAGGTTTTTTTGCAAATCTTAAAGTATCTTTGTATGGTAGAAAGAACCTGTATTTTGAGTCAAGGATTCAGATCCCAGCTCTGCATTCAGTGTGACCTTGTGTGACCTTGAGTGTTTCACTTAGTCTTTCTGGGCCTCAGTTTCTTCTTCTGGAAACTGAAAGATAAAGAATGACCTTTAATATGTGATTCTGTGGTTCTGTATGAATGTTGTCTTTGGTTTTTTGCTATTATTTGATGAACACAGAAATAATTTTTAAGGGAGAAAAGGCATCTTAATCTTCTCTTTTAGGTAGGAGGGGAAATTTTCTGTTTCCAGCTATTTTAGTCTTCTATATGCAGCCAAAAGAATGTTTCATTCCTATGACATAGGACCTCTAAGTGGCAGTTTTATTTACAACTCAGATTTTAAAAAAAAAACTTTATCTTGGTTTCATTAGGTGGTTTTTCTAAGGTATTTTTTGTGTATAAATTTCTTGTACCTCCAAGATCCCCTCTGTCTCTTAACAAATGAGATTAAGTAAGTAGGTTTAAAGTTCCTGACATTTCTTTAATGTTAAAAAAAAAAAAAAAAAGGCGGGGGTAATAAATGTCAAGTCTTTCTTTGAACATTGGTGTTGACTGAAATAGGGAATATAATTCTAATGAAATATAATTTGTTAACTACAAAATGATTTACCAATATAAATGAAAAATACCATGTTACATATTGGAATCTGTTGGGGCTGGATGAAATAGTCATATAAAATAAAATGAATCTATGCAGAAGAGAAAGGGAATATACACTGTAAATAAAAATTTAAAATTTGGGATTATAGGAAATAAAACACAGTAATGAGAAAAAAAAAAGACTTGGAAATCATGATTGTCACCATTCATTTATTCAAAGAGATGGATATTAGCATGTGTGAGTAAAATTTAGATCATTTTTATCCTGGAAAATAATAGTACTTTTTCTCTAAGTATATATCAGGGACCTATGAATGTGAATTCCTATCACTCTAATGGACATAATTGCCTTAGATGTAAGCAATTCATATGACTTACCCACAGTCAATAAAGCAATAAGGGTCAGAATCATAATTTAAAATCAGGTCTTTTCAGGTCCAACTTTCCACCATACTATCAGTCAACATGCATTTATTAAATGTTTACTCTATGCTGTGATAAGACCTGGGAGTTTAGGAAAAAAGAAGAAAAGTTACCTTTCCCTGAATGAGCTCACATTCCAATGAGGGAGACAATATGTAAACAACTAGGTATGTACAAAACATATACCTAGAAGATGAAGACATTCTGAAAGAGGAAGACTTAGTACCTGGAGGTACTAAGAAGGAAATTTTTACAGAAAGTAGGATTTAAGCTGAACTTAGAAGGAAGCTAGTGAAACTAAGAAGTTGAAATGGAGAAGAAATATGGACTCAAGGGCTTAACGACCTGAATATAGGCCAGAGTAATTGTGTTGCTAAAGTGTAAGAAATAAAAGTTTAAAAAGTAAGAAAGGTAAGAAAAGTAGAAAGGTAAGAAAGCTCTAAATGTCAGTGGATTTTTCATTTGATTCTGGATGTGATAGGAAGCCATTGGAAATCTCCCAGCAGGGCTCATGAGGTAGGGGTAGGAAGAATGTGTGACATGGTCAGGCCTACAAGTTAGAAAAAAATAACCTTAGCAACTAAGTGGAAAGTGGATTCGAGTGGGGAGAGACAGTTAACCTAGTTAGAATGTTATTAAGGCAGGTATGACAAGTTTGGCAGTGGATTAGATACTTGGTGTGAGATTGATAAATCAAGGATGACAGGATGAGAGAATAGTCATCTTCAAATGTCTGAAGGATGTTGGTGCAAAAGTGACCTAGTTTTTCCCTGTATCTGCACAGGACTTTGAAGACAGAAATGATTTAATTAACCAGAAGAAATATTTGCTTTCTCTGTTAATTATAAAGAAGGGCCATTGTTGGACAAATAAAATACTGGGGAAAACTATTAGAGGAAGTTGTAAGATCTCTGTCTCTAAAAAATGAACCACATTTGTACATTGCTTTAAGTTCATAGAGCACTTTTCTTACAAAAGATTTTGCAGATAGAATAAGCAACCATATATTTTTTTTTAACATTTGTAATATGTACTTTCAAAAGATCGAATTACATGTTACTTTGAGGTTCTTTTTAGTTCTGTCAGTCTGATTTCAAGCCCCAGTCATCCTAAAAGAAAAATATTGGATAAGATTCATGAAAAAGACTGTTCAGAAGTTTACACATAGCCCTGGTAGTTACTAATATTTATTATGCTTTATTTTAGAAATATTGTAATGAAATTTAATCTGCTATTATAAAAATTTTTGAAAATCAGGATAGATTCAAAGTATAAGATGTAAAGCTCAAAAAAAGAAATTTTTCCTAAGCACTGGCCTCAGAGTCAGGAAAATTTGAATTGAAATCCTTATATCACCTACTGGCTGTGTGTGACCCCTCACAAATCCCTTAAATTTCTCAGTACTTTGGGCATCTCTCTGTGTAATAGAACAAGTGTCAGGCTACATTAGTTTGCTTACTGAAAATTCCCTATGCCATTGAAATTACCTGTCCAGCCCCTCTCTTCTGCAGTCAGGTAGTTCTTTACATTTGAGGCTTGATTCTATAGCATTAAGAAAAGATGTATTTGCAAATTTGGTTAGCTAATAATTTTATAGCATTCATATAATTAAATCTTTACTAAGGCCTTTGGTTTTGTTCTTCTAAAATGAAAGTAAAAGAAAATACATTCTCATATAAAACATGACATTTTTAAAGCATACTTATGTTTGGAGATTTAAGAATGTTGAGGAAAGGTTTTTTGTTTATTAAGTTTAAATAGCTAGAAAATTGAACACTTGTTAAAATAGATTTTCATTGATACATATTTTTCTTACATTGCCAGATTTTCCTCCCAGTATCCCTTCCTTTTCCTCTCCATCACATGTAACAATGTTTTTAAAGAAGGAAAGAGAATGAGAGAAAAAAATTAGCACAATCAGTAAATTTAAAAAGTCTTAAAATATAGAAAATATGCCCCACTCATGAGCTCTCACTTCTGTAAAGGAGTAGATGGTATCTTTTCATTTGTCTTCTTAAGGGCCATTCTTGTTCTTTATGATTTTGCAATATTCAAAGTAAATTTTTTTAAAAGCTGATTTGTATCAAAATCATTTTCTTTAGCCTTATTAGAAGAGTAGCACTCATACCTTTTTTCCTTTTCCTGATTATTTCTTATTCAACATTTTTATCACTTTTTCCATGTCATTTTCCTATTTTCAACTCATGGTTAGTTGGTGCAATATAACCCAGTGTGTGGGTGAGTATTAAATATTTCCAGAAAGGTTTTCTACCCCAGACATCATAAGGCATGTCTGAGAGTTCCAATTCCATTACAAAAGACTATATTCTGCAAAACAAACACTGGTGGAGAATGCTAAACCACTTTAACCCCTCCTGGGCTCATTGTCCATATATGCAAAATGAGGAGTTTGAATTAAATGATCCCAAAGTACTTTCCAGTTCTTATATTTTGAGGAATTAGTTTCCTGATGTTTTTGATGCAATTATAGGATGTGAGAGTAGATAATGGAAACAAGTACCTAGAATAATACCTGAAATATAACAAGCAATTAGTAATATTGATAGATTGAACACTAATGACCCTTTCTATGTTCAAATGAGTGTTTATTTCAGACAGCCCACTTAGGTGAGTGCTCATTACCTATTCAGATAATAAAGTATGTGGCATTTTAAGTGATCATTTGCCTTTGAAGGGGTCAGAAAATTTGGCTAAGAATTGGCACTGATAGTAAGTCTGTACCATTTTCCCTTTTCTCTCCCATTCACTGATGTGGGTAAACAGGAAAGACTGAGAGTTAAAGAGTGGTGAAGCTGGTCGTGAGAAAATGGAGTCAGTTAAGAGAGCCAGCTTTTCATGAAGAATCCCTATTTTCCCCTGTACCTTGTAAAAGAGTACAAGGTGGGGAAGAATTTCTCTCTTCCCCCACCAGTGGTATATTATATCATATGTAAATAACTGCAGGAGACATTTGTTGTTGTTGTTGAGTCATTTTTCAGTCATGCCCTACTCTCATGGAAACCCCATTGAGTTTTCTTGGCAAAGATGTAGGAATGTTTGGCCATTTTATTCTCCAGCTGATTTTACAGATAAAGAAACTGAGACAAAGTTAAGTGACTTGCTTAGGATCACATGTCTAGGAAGTGTCTGAGGTCAGATTTGAACTTTAGGAAGATGCATCTTTCATCCTCCAGGCCTGCTACTCTATCTCCTGAGCCACCTAGCTGCCTTAAGTTAAAGATAAATGAATTAAAATTCTGTCAGAGTAATCACTTTAAAGACATCCTATATTTGTTTTGGAATGTTAAATGCATATTCCTAAGTATTTCCTTATCTCAGAGATAGTCTTTTTCAGCACTTAGCCAACATAGTGCTAAACCATATAGCACTTCAGGTGGGAAGAATCCTTGTGCAACTCCCACTTCTCCCTCAAGGCTTTTTGGATACTTTTTGGTGTATATGATTTGAAGGATTGATATATTTATAATAAAATATTACATGGTTTGAGTTTAGATGTCTGGATTTAGCTATATACTGGGTAAATGTTGTATGTTACTCATAATTTGCTATTTTTGTTCAAATTCTCAAATGAATGTACACTCTCAGTGTTGGATAGTATTGCACGTAGAGCCTAACTTCGCTCCTAATTACCTTTATATCTCACTGCAGTGGCTCACTGGCAATACTTGTAGTTGCAACAGCTGAAAACCATACACGGTTCATCTTGTTTGTTGTAATGGCTTTGTGTGCACTTAAAGCTCAACAATCCCTCACACCCAGTATCTGTAGCAGCCTGCATCTAAAACTACTTTTATTGCTATGCCTAATATAAGAGGGCTTTCCCACCAGAGGAGATTGAGAAACAGTATCGAAGCACCTGTTTTCAAAGGTTTGTCACTCATTCTCTATATGCTCATCAGTCCTAGTGTAGAAAAAAAAAATGTTACATTGTCACATTTTAAGAGTGAAACAAATGTACAATATTGTAAGGAATTTAAAATCTATATGCAAGCTAAGCTATTAAAGTAAGAAGGAGAATCTATCCCATGCATATCAGCTAACCAAGCACTATACGGCTGAGACCATAGCAGCCTGGAGACCTTTGCCAATTGCTGTCCTTTTGTCTTACCCTGGGTTCATTGCTCTAGAGTTGTCTGCCTCATGAACTGCAAAATTTGGTTCCTAGTGTTCCAATTCTGAGGATTTATATTTCTTTCTTTCTTTTTTCTTTTTTTTTTTAATTTAATAGCCTTTTATTTACAGGATATATTCATGGGTAACTTTACAGCATTAACAATTGCCAAACCTCTTGTTCCAATTTTTTACCTCTTACCCCCCCACCCCCTCCTCTAGATGGCAGGATGACCAGTAGATGTTAAATATATTAAAATATAAATTAGATACACAATAAGTATACATGACCAAAACGTTATTTTGCTGTACAAAAAGAATCAGACTCTGAAATATTGTACAATTAGCTTGTGAAGGAAATCAAAAATGCAGGTGTGCATAAATATAGGGATTGGGAATTCAATGTAATGGTTTTTAGTCATCTCCCAGAGTTCTTTTTCTGGGCATAGCTGGTTCAGTTCATTACTGCTCCATTGGAAATGATTTGGTTGATCTCGTTGCTGAGGATGGCCTGGTCCATCAGAACTGGTCATCATATAGTATTGTTGTTGAAGTATATAATGACCTCCTGGTCCTGCTCATTTCACTCAGCATCAGTTCGTGTAAGTCTCTCCAGGCCTTTCTGAAATCATCCTGTTGGTCATTTCTTACAGAACAGTAATATTCCATAATATTCATATGCCACAATTTATTCAGCCATTCTCCAACTGATGGACATCCATTCAGTTTCCAGTTTTTAGCCACTACAAAAAGGGCTGCCACAAACATTCATGCACATACAGGTCCCTTTCCCTTCTTTATAATCTCTTTGGGATATAATCCCAGTAGTAACACTGCTGGATCAAAGGGTATGCACAGTTTGATACTTTTTGAGCATAGTTCCAAACTACTCTCCAAAATGGTTGGATTTGTTCACAACTCCACCAACAATGCAGAGGATTTATATTTCTAAGGATAAATAATGTTATACCTATATAGAAAGGGACTACTAAGCAATAAAGAATCATAGAATGGTTACAGTCAGTTGAGAAGCAGATACACAAACTTCACTAGGATATTTGGAATAGGGCTGCACATTATCTCTTTTGCATTTAAACTGGGTTCTGTTCTTTTTAGTGTTTACTATGTGGGTAACTTCTAATTGGCAAGTCTGCCACTGTTGCTGTTACCACTATAACTGCTGTGGTACCTGTTACCTACTGTTCTGGTACCCAGGAAAATAATAATTGCCTTTGAAGATGCTACAAGGCCCTTTACCCAAAGGAAAAATATAAGTGAGAGACAGCCCTACACAGAATTTCCAGTGGACCAATGTGCTGAAGAAGTCAATAGAGGAAAAGGGCCTCCCCCATTTCTTCAGAGCAGTTATTCTTACTCCTTAAAGTTAATAAGATGATGAGGGTGTGTGTGTGTGTGTGTGTGTGTGTGTGTGTGTGTGTGTGCGCGCGCGCGCGTGTGTGTGTGTGTGTGTGTGTGTGCGCGTGTGCGTGTGAGCGCACGTGGTCAGTTTTGAAGGCAATTTAAATTGTCATCAAGATCAGTAGGAGGCAGAGGCTATCTGTGACTACTCAGAACTTTGGGGAAAGAGTTTCCTCTATCACACATCCCTAAGGAGTTCTTATATATCTAAATTTTAATGTTCACTGTCCTCAGGTGCTTATTTATTTATTTCTCAACTATCTGAGGACAGAGACTATTTATGTTCTTTTTATTTTTTCCTTTCCTTTTTTTCTTTTTTTGTTCTTTCCTAATAGAACAGAGAATTGGGCACAATGGATGGTCAATATGCTTTCTTTCCTTATGGCTACAGAAATAGGATGTTAGATTAAGCCAAGTTTGGAAATGTAAATTTTGGATGGGTTAATCTGTAAATAACTTTCACTAGATACTTAAAAGGGAATAAAAGAAAAACCAGCTAGGTTGCCCCACATTCATAGCTCTCAACATATTCTTAAATGAATAAATAAAAACACAGCTGGGGCATAAGGTCAATTAGGTTTATTGGAAGAATTAAAGCAAGAGTTTTAAAAAGAGTTATAAAACTATTTTTAATGAAATGAGACTATTGGAAGAAACAATTGGGGAAAAAAATGAGAGTACAAGGGGGAAATGTTCACAAAGAAATGAGAGTTAATAACTTGGCACAAGAGATCATTTCCTAAAAGAAACTCCAAAATAAAAACTCTCAGGAACATTGTAATCAAAAGCCAGAGCTTTGTCCAAAAGAAAGAACAAATGTTTCAAGCAGCAAGAAAGAAAGCATCTAAGTACCAAGAAGTCACAGTTAGATTCATACAAGATTCATTCACTACTATAAAGGAATGTGATATTTGAGAAAGGAAAAGATATAGACTTAAAAACAAGGTTAATTTACCCTAAAAAATGAGTATAATCCTCTAAGGAGAAAAATGAATATGTAATGAAATACAGAACTTCCAAGCATTCCTGATGAAAAACCCAGAGCTGCATAGAACTTGGAAATTCAAACACGAGACACAAGAGAAACATAAAATAATATGAGTGAGCATCAGGGAGTAAACAAAGTTGAACTTTTTATGTTCTAATATGGAAAGATAATGTATGAACTTAAGAACCCTATCATTGTGGGAAATAGAAGTCTAATAAGATAGAAGGGCCTGGAAATAGTTTGTTATTGTTTTGATTATCTTAAAAGAAAAAAGGAAAGAGCAAAGTATTTTAGGGTAGGGGGAAAGAGAGATAAAAGGATGGAGAAATTATCACATAAATTGAGTAATCACATAGTTTATACAAACAAGGAAGGAGGGGGATACTTGGACGTCATTTTCACCTGAATAGTTCTGAAAACATAAATATATTTTGTTCTACCAGGAAACAAGGGAAAGAAGAAAAGATAGATAGTAGATCCTAGAGATTAAGGGAGGGATTCATTTTTATCAAAACAAACTTTAACCATGTTGATTAATTCTCAAAGAAGGGGGAAAAAAGGAAAAAAAAGGAAGAAGAAAAGCTGAAATTGGATAGCAAGCTAGGGAAAAAGGACAAGAGAATAAAAATAGAATCCATTAAACATAGAACACTATGTGAGAAAACTCTTCTGTCATAATGCTCTTTTTTTGTAAAGAAGAATAGGAAATCCAGATCAAGACAATGACCAACAGTGTTTCAAGAGGCCTCATGATGAAATATGCATCCACCTCCTAACAGAGGTGATAAATTCAGAATGCAAACTAAAACATACATTTTTGTACATGACCAATGTGGGAATTTGTTTTACTTAACTATGCATATTTGCTGGAAAGGTTCTATTTTTAAATTGTCAAGGGTTGAAGGGAGGAAGATTTGAGAAAGAAGTGGGTTTTCTTCATTTACAAAATATATATATATATATATAAGTTTAGGTTGAATGAAGCTTAGATTAGCAAGAAAATAGGAAAAACAAATCTTTACAAGTTTCTCAGAGGCTTCATTTCTAAGATATATAAGGATTTGATTCAAATTTATAAGATTATGAGCCATTCCCCAGTTGATGAATGGTCAAAGGATATGTATAGGTAGTTTTCAAAGGAAAAATCCAAGCTACTAATAACTAAGTGAAGAAATGCTCCAAATAAATATTAGAGATATACAAGTTAAAGAAACTCTTAAGGTTGCATCCGACTAGATTGACAAAGTTGACCAAAGTTGCAATCTACTAGATGGACAAAGTTAACAAAAAAAAATATATATATATATATCCTGGAGGGCTGGGGAAATAGGCACATTAATATCCTGTTGATAGAACTGTAAATTGGTCCAGCCATTCTGGAAAGGAATTTGGAACTATGATCAGAAAGTAATTAAATGTGCATTTTCTTTTATCTATTGAGACCACTATTAGAATTTTATCTCAGAAAGATCAAAGAAAAGAAAAGAAAGATCAATATGTACAAAAATTGTGGCAAAGAATTGCAAATTAAGGTGGGGAGACAGCAATCAGTTGAGCAAAAGCTAAACAAATCATGATATATGAATTTAATGGAACACCCATTGCATCAAAGGAAATGATGAAAAGTATAGTTTCAGAGTAAATGGGATAACTTATATGATTGGATGCAGAATAAATTTAATAGAACTAAGAGAACAATTTACACAATAACAAAAATTGTAAAGACAATTTTGAAAGACTTTTAAGAACTCTGAACAATGCAATGAACAACCACAGTTCCCTGATTATTGATGTAGAAAGTTAACCAACCTCCTGACAAAAGTGATGAATTCAAGATGAAAAATGAGACATGTAATTTTACCTGGCTAGTGTGAGGATTTGTTCTGCTGGCCTTTTTTTTTTTTTTTTCTTTCACATATTACATTTATTTATTTACAAAAGAGGTTTTGTGGTTTGTTTGTTTTTTTATTTTTCAGGTAGGGAAAAGGAAAGGGACTGGATGTAGGGAGAGAAAATAAATGCTTATTAAATGAATGGATAAATGAATGAGGGATTTTTTTTTAAAAGCATGAGTTTTCTAAAGAGAAAAATAGGTAAAAAGGGCCAAAGACAGAACTTCAGCAAATTCCAACATCAAAGGAGTGTGAGAAAAGAACTCAAAAAAGGAATAGTTAGGTAGAGAATCAAGAAAGTATAATATTATAGGAACCAAAGTAGTAAAGATCATTGATGAAGAAGAAAAGAATATCAGTCTCAAATGTTTATAGAGAAGTTACTAACCATAAGGACAGTTAAAAAAAAAAATCATTAGTTTTGATGATTTGCAAGTCTGATATTTTTAAAAGAGTAGTTTCAACAGTGATAAAAACAGAAACCAGATTATAAGAAGTACAGAATGAAGTGAGAGGGGAGAAATGGATTCAAGTTAGTCTCATCCTTCCATAATGGAGTGACTTGTATAGAGTATTCAAAAGCTATTAGGAAAGGATAGAGATATTAATGATTAATTTTTGTTCTATAATACTTTCCTTTTTTCTTTTTCAGACTGATGATAGTAAAACATCTGTGAGGGATCGATTTAATGCAAGACAGTTCATGTCTTGGTTACAAGATGTAGATGATAAGTTTGACAAGTTGAAGGTATGTATATTTAGGAGTACAATTAAACCAGAATATCTGCTCCATCCAAAAAATGTAAACAAAAAGTGGTTACGGGGTAAAAAAGAGTTGGCAAAGGAGTCTTCACAAGAATAAGCATGAATCTTTATTCCTGAGTAGAACTGGAAAGTCTACTGGCTATTAGCATTGCAGAGTATGGTAGCTTATATCCTTGAAAACATATTTTTATTGGGGTTTTCATAATTGTTAGATCTTTATCCAAGTTGCATATGCCTTTTGGTATTTCTGACATGGAAGAAACAAAAGGGTGGGATGAGGAGTGGGGAGAAAGTTAAAGAACTGGTACTAGTTCATAAAAAACACAGATTAGCTTAAGATTTTATTTATATTTTTCATTCATTTTCTCTTTATCTAAATAGCAATAATCACAAAAAGTTTTCTTTTACAATTTGGGGGCATATTCTGTAATTCTAACCCATAGAATGAACATATCTAATTAATGAAAGTTGTAATTTTGCCTAGAAATAATCACAAACAGGTAATAGTTGGGAGATTGTAAAATAGGAAAGTACATTTAAGAATTTGCTATTCTAGTCTACAAATATCTATCATAGTTAATGGAAAAACATGGTGTTTTGTTTTGTTTTTTTTCCGCTTCAATTTGCTTTCATTACAAATTGCACTTCTCTTCTCTTCCTTTAAATAGACTTGTCTTTTGATGAGGCAGCAACATGAAGCAGCAGCTTTAAATGCTGTCCAAAGACTGGAGTGGCAGCTTAAGCTCCAGGAACTTGATCCTGCCACTTACAAGTCTATCAGCATTTATGAAATTCAGGAGTTCTATGTTCCTCTTGTTGACGTTAATGATGATTTTGAATTAACACCTATATGACAACTGTCTTTTCCTGATTTCATTTTTTATGGAGTCTGTTTAAATGCGATAATCTAAAATGCAACTGTTTTATTAGAGCACTTAATATTGTGGCATATGACCTTTTGCAATAATTCAGGTATTATTCTTTCAAAACTCTTTAGCAAAATTTTGTTAAAGTTTGTTAAATACTAAATACTGTTATTTTCTAATGTGGCACAAATTACTTAGATTTTAGATCGAAAACCAGTTTTTCACTAACGACTGTTATTTATATTGGTAAAAATTAACTATGGCATTAGAGACTATGTTGTCAAACTGTGGAAAATATTAAACAAAGTGAGATACTGGTAACAACGCTGGAAGTTGTTATCAAACTAGGTGAAATAAATGAGGCACCCATTGATATTTAAATCTTTTAAAGATTTTATTAAAGCTCGTATCATTAAACTCAATAATTTAACTCCTACAGAATAGCACTAAATGTGGAAGAAAAATTGAGGAGAAATATTTGTTCCCTTATATTTTGTAAATTAATTGTACAGTTTTTTGAAAGATGTAATATTGTCTTCATTTTTAATAACTTATTTTATACATATTGTGCAAATGTAAATAGTCTTGTAATTAATGGTCAAAACTTGTACAAAAAAATGGATGGTCAAAATCTGTACAAAGAAATAGATATTTTCATTGTAAAATTGTTTTGTCTTATGTTTTATTGGACCAAAGTTGTAGTTCTTAATGGAGTGTTTTAGTGTTTTCTGATTGACAAAACTTTTGAATAAGGCATGTGTTCAATTTAGCTTATTTCATCACCATAACTATAAGATTGTGATTTAGCTATGTTGCATGCTTCACACAATTCAACTCCCTTCAGTGTCTGATACTTAAACCAATATAACACTTACAGGCCCATGTTTTCATACTAGTCTTCTATGCTAGTGCCTATAACTTAATGTGTTAAAAATAGACTTATTTAAAGTTTAACATGCACAAAAATTTTTGCTCTTATGTCATCATCTCATAGTAGAGCATATTTTTTCCAACAAAATGCCTTTGAATGAAATTCTTAAATTGTAAATGTCTATTTTAATATACACCTATGGAAGAATCTGTAAATATAATGTTTAATAAATTGTATTGGTCATGTTAAATCATTGTAAAAACTTTTTTACATTGTTGAAATTGTTTTGAGCTTAATAACCTTTGCACTTTTAAAATAAAATTAGACTTTTTGAATTAACAAATTTGGTAGTTAAAAATAAGTTTAAAAAGAACCCTAGGTATATGTTGACAGCTGTTGCAATATTTATGAAAATATTATTTTTTCCTAATTGACAAGTTGCTAAACATGTCATTTGTAACATTTTAAAATTGATGCAAGATTTTACCTTTTTTAAATAATCAGAAATGGTGATAAATATATGTGTGTGTGTGTGTGTGTGTATATATATATATATATATATATATCTGTTAAAAAGCACAGAAATAGTTCTCTCTTTAAAATATTTGATAGTGAGACTCAGGAATATTTTAGATCTGAAACCAGCCAAGAAACTTAATTATTAACCTATAACATTTGAAAGAAGACTCAGAGGATAATTAAACTAGCTAAAAAGCAATTAAAAACATAGAAGAAATTTTCAACAGCTTTTCACAATACTTTGTTGATCCTAAAATATAATAATAAATGCTTTGCATTCAGGTAGGGAAAAAAAATGAGAAATCAAATAGGTGAGAAATGGCATGATATAAACTAAACCAGCTCATAAAATAAAATTATATTCCAAAATAATAAAAATTTAAACTCGAGTTCATCACTTTAGATGAGCTGAAAAAATATTGTAATTCATTATTATAAAGATATATATTAAATTTAGGGATTTTATATATTATCAATTTATATTTGAATTAATATACTTGGCACTGCAAAGTAAGCATAGTAGAAAAGGAATGCAAAATGTCTAGGCACTTTTAAGTGATAGGTGTACTTCTCTCTAGGAATTCAGATTAATTTTGGGCCTTTTTTTGTTATATGATCAGAAATACAGAATTAGTGTTGAGCTATTAGTTTTTTTGAATTGCAAATTCATGAGTCTCAGATATGTTCAAATATGTTCTGTAGAATATAGAGGTCATGTAGTTTAGACTAGTGTCATATTCAGGAACCCTGTCCTTTATATCTCTTAACAAAAATTTACCCCCTTTTTTGGGTACTGTCATTGATGGAAAAGTCAATGTAACCCTCTCCCTAAGGCAACCTATTCCATTCTGGAACCGCTCTAATTGTTAGAAATGTCTTCCTCATATTAAATCAAATTCTGCTTTCCTAGCTGTAACCCATTGCCCTTTTAATCCACACAGAATAAACTTGATGCATCTTTTACACAACAGTCTTGCCGATAATGGAAATCAGCCATCATGTTCCCCCTAAATCTTCTTTTCAGGATGAACATTCCTCATATCTTTCAAGTATGCTTTATATGATATGTTTTCAGTTTTCCTCTATCTGATTACCTACCTCTGAACATACTTGGTTTTGTCAATTCTTTTTTAAAAATGCAACAACTAGAACATAATACAGTACTCCCGATATAACCTGGCCAGGCCAGAATAGCACAAAACTATATTACTGAACTTTTTGTAGATAATCCTTTGTCCTCTATAGCAGCTGTTGAATCATTTTGGTTTACTGTTAATTAAAACCCTGAAGTGATCTTCACATGATTTGTTATCATGGTGTTTACCTTTCTGGGTTTTATTAACTATTATTCCCCTTCACGCTCTTACAATCTAGTCCAACTGGACATCTTGACTTCTTCACAAACAACATTCCACCTCCTATGCACTCCTCTTCACTTCTTCATCCTAGAATCCCTAGTTTCCTTCAAAGCTCAGCTCAAATCACCTCCTACTTTGAAACTTTTCCTGATTGCTTTAAGCATTTTGTGCAGCCCACCCAGTCATAGTTGGTTTCTAAAAAATGCATACTTATTTAATTAATTAACCATACATCTTAAGTTAGTCATTGAATATATTTTTTAAAATTCACATTTATCCTTACTCATTTTCATTTGAGATCCCTTCCAACTCTAGATTTATGGTTCTATGATACCTATAAATTTGATAAGTATGGCATCTACTTTTTCTATCATTGATAAAAGTCCTCTGTGACGCAAGATTAAAAAAGGGGAGCTCTATGGCACCCAACTCCAGGTTTCCAATGATTCGTTATTCAGTATTCATTAGGGATTTTCAATAGCTCACTAACCACATCACCCAATCTACATTTCTCACTTAAGTCTAGGCACATGGAAATCATGGGACATTTTTTCAAATGACTTGCCAAAATCCAGATACATTATGACTACAGTATTCCTCAACCTTTTCAGCCCTATTAAAAGAAAGATATTAATTTTGTCATTAATTGTTTTTAGTGAAGGTATGTTGCCTTTTAATGAATGATACTATATCCTTAGTACTTATAAACCATTTATTCCATAAAACAATTTTAAAGCAACTGCTTTTATATGAAATGCATAACTTAATATTTTTAATTTATTTTTTCCCAAAAAAAGAAGTTGTGATAAAATAGCAACCAGACCATAAAAATTAAAACTACTTAAAACTTGAAACAAAAAAAATGCTATGAGATTCAGGTATTCAATTCTGACATAGCCAATTTAAGGAAGGGAAAAATTGTAATTGTTCAGATAAAAGGTAGGGAAAGAGGAAAAAAGTATGAATTTTCTTTATCTGTAGCTCTAGAATTCTCAAACTGCATTCTCTGTACCAGAATTTTGCTTCCTTTCAAGGGGCAGTGTGATGTATTGAATCGTAGGAATTTAGGTCAGGAAAATATGTTTTCAAATCTCACTTCCTGATATTATCTTTTTGACTTTAGATGAGTAAATCATAACGACTAGAAATTAAAGGAGAGGTTTAGAAACTATATTGTTGGAGGGAGCTCTTGTGCCAGACATTGAATTAAAATAAAACCACATTTCTGAGAAATTATAAGCAAGTAGTTAAGGGCTTTGCACACCAAAATTGCTCTTAAGCTCCCAAATACTAAAGACTGAGAGCTATAGTACCCCAGGAAGTTTTTAACTAAAAGAAAATTCAAGACTTTATTTTATACTTACTTTGGGGGAACACTCTGGTTATATTTTAAAGTTATTTTATATCAGTTGAAGTTAAATGGAAAAAGGTGTTAAATTGTGGTTTAAAAGTTGTGTTTCTTTATATAATGCTCTAAATTTTTGTATAATTTTGTTTATAATGAATGAGTTAGGATTTGTGCATGTTATTTAATAAAGAGTTGTATTTTTGTAGAAAAAGAAAAAAATGAAATGTGTGCTTTTTGAATCACCCACTCCTGGAGAAATTTTAGTCAGTTCTATGTCAGAGACCATTGCTCAGTTTGGTGGCAGTTACCTAAATGTAAGCCTAAAAGGAAATGAGCAGTCTTTCAGCTATTTGAATTGCAAACATAGTTGAAAATAACAAGGCTCCAAAGGAAAAAGTCTTTACCAGGTCAAACCTATCAAAATGATACCTGATGTCACAGAACTATTATCTTACATGCGCCTTACTTCATACATGCAAAAACCTTTTTAAAAAGGCATCATAAAACTAGGTCATTAATTTCATTGTGACATGAGAATTATCACATCTGAATAATCCAAGCCAAGATCCATCTTCAGGTAATCATCAATAATATTTACTTTGCTAATGGAGACCTGAACATCAAAAATCAAACTTTAGAAATGGAGGTGAGGAAAGATTTGAATTTGTGAGCGTTTATCAAGAGAGCTACTTATTAAAAGGAAGACGTAGACTCATTGGAAAAGCAAATACATCAAACTACAACAGGGTCCTTATTAGATCCTGTTTCTCAGACATTTCCTGTTTTTGTACCTAGCAAGCAAGTAAAAGTCCATATAATGAAATAGTCCCAGCTTTTCAAGTGAGAGCTCACATTCTCTTGGGGAAAAAAAAAAAAAAACGAAGAAAAATAATATAGAAGTTGGTAATAAAAAAAAAAAAAAAAAAAAATATATATATATATATATATATATATATATATATATATATATATGTATATTACAAGTTAGGGAAGACTCCAGTAACTGGGGGAAGGGGAGGTCATAAAAGATTCCATATATGTAGTTTAAGCCCTAGGGCTACTTTCTCAAACTACCATTTGCTAGGTCCCAGAGAGTGACTACTTAATTTCTACAAGATTAGTATGATAACCCTGAAGAATCGGGAGTTTCTACTGCTATTAATCTTGAGCCCCTCTCAGTGTGCTTCCCCATCATTGATATCAATTAGCCAAACAGCCTTTAAGTTAATTTTAGAAATGGGTATTAGTTTGCTAAGATGATATAATAAGAATAGTTGTATAAAACCCAAACCAGAGGAAGACTGTTCCACAATTACAGAGAATCCAGGAGAAAGTGGGTTCAATCTCAGGGAGCACATGTGGCAGAAGAGTGATTCACAGCACCTAGAAGTCCTTTTCTCTTCTTTGTGGGATCCTTATGAAGTTTTCCTTAGGGATAGTTCAGCATTTGTGCTCAGTTCCTTATATTTCTCAGGACTTTTAATTTGTCTTCAATATGTCTCTCAATTATTAAGTGTTGCTATCAGCTGTTACTATTCCAGGGATACTGCTACTGTCATTAATGGGAAATCTTAAATTTTCCAAAGTTAACAGGGTCTTCCTCTGACCAGGGTGGCGCATCTGGAATCCCTAATTCCTAATTAGCTAGCAATTTTTATCCAAGCCTCGTGGGTCATGACCAATGTCAATATATTTTCCATGTAGTATTATTTAATTTAATCCAATGACCAGAAGCATTTTTCTCTGTCCAAGTTGTTTAAGGAGGTTTTCCACATCTAGCCTTTGACATTGATAAAATAGAAATGTTCTTGCTTTATAAAGACATGAAGGTGTAGGACTTGTTAGTTACTTTATTTGAGAAAGATTCAATTGGTCCCTATTCTTAATATGTAGAAAATCTGAATCTTGAGGAAGAGATTTTACGAGGTAGAAGCAAGGAGGTATACATCTCAGCATAGTGGGCAGACAGTGCAAAGGGCTGAAGATAGGAAGGGGAGTGTAAGGTAACATAAGGGAAAGCCAGAAGGCCCTTTTGTCTAAAAGATACAGGTGGAAAGGGGAGCTGTGTATAATGAAGTTGGGACCAGGTTGTGTGAAGAACTTTAAAAGTCAAACCGAGAAGTTGATATTTTATCCTGGAGCCAATAGACAGTCACAAGAGTATGGGAATGATATGGTTAGATCTGAACTTTGGGAAAATTTCTTTGGAAATTAAATGAATTAAAGTGGATAGATTTTTGAGTCTACAAGACTAATTGATGGTAGGCCATTGCAAATAGTCTAAGGGGAGGTGCTTGGGACTTCTAAAATGACTTTATAAATATCGTGAAATGGAAATAGATATCATAGATATTGTAGAGGTAAAAATAGAAAAATGACAATTGTTTGAATATGGAGGATGAGAGTAAGTGAGGAATGAGTTACAGTGCGTGAGGGAGTCCTTAAGGGAAGTTCAAAAGAGAAAATATTTTTGGAAGATAATGAATTCTATATATCTAGCAAGCAGCTGGATAGCTTAGTGGATAGAGTACCTGCTGTAGAATCAGCAAGTCCTGAATTCAAATCTATCCTCAGACATACTAGCATGTGACTCTGGGCAAGTCACTTAACCCTGTTTGCCTCAATTTCCTCATCTGTAAAATGAGCTGGAGAAGGAAAGGGCAAGCCACTTTAGTATCTCTGCCAAGAAAATTCCCAATGGGATCATAGAGAGTATGAAACAACTGAACAACAACAAAAGGTTTAAAAAAGAAGCATCCAGCCAAAAGAGAAACAAAACAAAACACTTATCCACACATTCTCATTCCAGTACTTCAAGGAGGCATGATGTCACTGGTAGGGATACTTTTTTCCCACCAAAGCAATTCCCAGTCTCTCCATGTCTTAAAAAATAGTCTTCATGAGTTGTGGCTAAGGACAAAAATATAACACTGCTCACCACCTGTAGTAGGTGGTTGAGCTGTGCTTGTTCTTAGACAACAGACCCGTGATCTATGCAGCCATTCTACTGCTCTAACCTGCAAGAATACAGAAGCACCCTCCTTTGCAATTCTACAATCAAGCCTCAGAGGACCAATCTGGTGGAGGTTCAATTTAATAAACATTGAATAGTATGAGAAATTTTGAGGAAAAAAATGTTTTCCTTTAGATATCATTCAAAAAGAAATATATTAACAGTGAAATATTACAATCACTAAAAATCCAGCTGAGAAAGATTCTGTACTTGTGTTATTCTAGTTATGAAAAATTAAATACCTCAAAATATTACTGAAATATTTCAGTACTATATCAGTGAAATAGTACTGAATTAGCAGAACACTACTGTTCTATGCACCTTATCCTAAATCCCCTCCTATCTTCTCTAGTAGACTGCCCCTAGTATTATTCCTTTTCCCTCCCTAATCTTCATTCTCTTCCTACCTACTTGTTCTTCCCCACTGATTACAAATATTCTTACAAATACAAAAACTTTTCCCATTCTTTAAAAGAAAAAAAAAATTCTCACTAGATTCCTACGAGCTGTCATTAGCTCTCCTTTTCATTTTTCCTTTTAATTTCACCTTACAAAGATCTGTCTACGACATGTCTAACTTCAATTCCTCTTCCTTCCCTACCTTCTAAATTCTGCCCAATCTGGCTTCTGCTCCCCTAATTGTACTCCCTAACTCTTTCCTTTCTCCCCAATTTTCTCATACTTGATCTCCATCTAAGATGCAAGTGTATCAGCTTTTTTCGGATCTCTCACAAAGGACACATTATCCCCTTTTGTCTTTATACTGGCTGTGACCCTTGTCTGGTAGCATGCTCTCCCTTCTTTCTTCTACCTCTTAGAATCCTTGGCTTCTTTCCAACCTCAGTTCAAGTGTCCCCTGCAACAGGAAATCTTTGCCAATCCCCTTGCTACTCTACTTTATATTGGCTTTGCATAGATTTACCTTTATGTGTACATTTTGTCTCTCCCAATAGGAAATAAGCTTCTTACTGTTCACTTTTTCTTTAAATACCCAGTGTTTGGCATCTATTAAGTACCAAATAAAAATTGTTGCTTGATTAAATAGCATGCTGATTAAATATAAATGAGATATTTGTAGAGTACTTTTAATCTTAAAGATAATAAATAGACATATATGCTATCTATTAGCTATTTTTAACATTTTTGATAGCAGAATTTATCTCCACAGGAGAGGAAATAGGTCATGTTTTCTATGCTAAAGAAAAACATTACATGCTTTCTACTTTGTTTGCAAAAGAATGAGCTTAATTTAGGCTACAAATTGGTTATTTCATTATAAAACCTGTAAAATATATCAGGAACATTTTTATTATCAATAAATTGAATGCTTTCTAAAATGCTTTATAAATGAACAATTTTGAAAGACTTAAGAATTCATATAAATGAAATGTTCAACCACAATTCCAGAGGATTGATGATGAAGAATACTACCTGCCTCCTGATTGATATGGAGATAATAAACTATACATGCAGATTCAAACACTCATATTTAGTAATGGATGATGTGGCAATATACTTGCCTAAGCATATTTGTTACAAGGCTTTTTGGTTTTGTTCTTTTCCAGTTGGGAAAGGGAAGAAGATGAGAGACCGAGAAAACAAATGATTATTAATTAAAAAAATAAACTTTTATTTTAAAAATGTTTCCTCCCAGGTCCTCTCAAGACATGGTTGGTCATTGCATTGATAAGAATTTTTAAGTTTTTCTAAGTTTTTTTTCTTTACAGTGTTGTCATCATCCTTGTGTAAATTGTTCTCCTAGTCATGTTTACTTAGCTCTCATTTCATACTACTCAGGATTCTCTGAAATTATCTCTTTTGTTTGTTAGAATGCAATAATATTTAATTACATTCATATTCTACAATTTGTTAAGCCATTCCCTAAGTGATGAGCAATTAAAATCAAATCCTAACATTTTTTAATCCCCTTTTAATTTCCACTTCTAGATCAGAAAGTTTGTTTTGCTTTCAATATTCATCCCCATCTTCAAAATTCCCTTCCCTAACTTATGATGAAAAATGCTGTTCATCTCCAGAGAAAAAACTAATGGAGTTTGGAATGCATATTGAAATATACTTTTCTTAAACTTTTTTTTGTCTTAGTTTTTTCTTTGTTTTTTTTTCACAACATGAATAATATGGAACATATGTTTTGCATGATTATGCACGTATACCATATATCAAATTACCTTCTCAACTAGGGTGGAAGGTAGAGAATAAAGGAGAAAGGAACATATTAAAAATTGTTTTTACATGCAATTGGGGGGAATACATTATTAAATAATTTAGAGTTTTTTAAAAAAGATTCCTTTTCTATCTCTACTCTCTTCTCACTTGAGTTGAATATATTACACCAATAAAAATAATAATGATGATAATAATGCCTAACATTTATATAGCACTCACTATGTATCAGGCACCATGCTAAGCACTTTATTATCTTTATTTAACCTTCACAAAAATCCCTATTATCCCCATTTTATAAGTGAGTAAACTGAGGCAAATAGAGGTTGTGACTTTCTCAGGGTCACAAAGTTTGTGTGTGTGTGTGTGTGTGTGTGTGTGTGTGAGAGAGAGAGAGAGAGAGAGAGAGAGAGTGAGTCAATAAACATTAAGTGCCTACTGTGCCAGGCATTGTGCTAAGCAAATACTGAATATATATATATATATATATATATATATATACATATACATATATATAATACATATATGTATATGTATATATATATATACACACACACACATACAAAAGGCAGTTACTGTACTCAAGGAGCTCACAATCTAATGAGGGGAGGGAAGAGAAATATCACTTTTTTAAAAGCAGCTAGAAGGGATGGAAAAAGTCCAGAGGAATGCAGCCAAGTAGAAAATGATGAGATGGCTGCCCTGGACATGTTCCTTAAAGGGAGAATCTTAGAGGAGTTCACTACTGTCCACTGTCTACCCTCTCCACTCAAAGGGTTGGAAGGTACATGTGTGCATTCAACCTTCCATTACCATTTCAGAGAAGAATGAGATTCATCTCAAGTCTGCTTCTCCTTACTCTTTGCTCCATCTTTGAATGTTATTCTTGTCAGATACCTTAGTTATGAGAAATAGCAAATTCTATCCCATCTTCATCCTTTCTATACTAGTGTATTCCATATCCTACCTTTTCTTTTTTCCCCTCAAATCAGCTCTGTGAGATCTATTTTTCTTATTCAACTCCCTCAATACTCTTTTAAAGTCATGAAAGTGTTGAGGAAACACTTGTTTCTTCTCTATCTATTAGAAATACACATACAATACAAATCATCATACAGTCCATCCACTTGCACAAATAAATATACTTTTCTGGACTCTTGTATTTGCATTTCAAAGTTCCTGCTCAGCTCTTTTTTATCAGAAATTTTTGAAAGATTTCTGTTCATTAAATATTCATTTTCCCCTGAAGAATTATTATATTCAGCATACTCAGGGCAAGTTATTCTTGGTTGTCATTCTATGTCTTTTGCTTTTTGGAATATTGTTCTCTAAGATCTCCTCTGATTTCTAGGAGAAATTGCCAGGTCTTATATGATCCCAACTGGATTCCTTGGTCTTTGAACAGCTTCATTTTGTATGCTTACAGTATTTTTTTTTACTTTGACATGGGAGCTCTGTATTTTGGCTATGTCATTCCTGTGTCTTCCCTATGGGATATCTTTTAGGAGATAATTGTTGGGTTCTTTTGAAACATGTGCTCTGGTTCCACTCTCTCAGGTTATTTTTCCCTCAAAGTTCCAAGATGCCTTAAGGGATCTGAGGGTAACTTTTTTATTGCCATCAACTCAAACCAACTATGTGTCTGTCCCTCTCCCCTGCCATTGTTAAGGGGCCAGTAATTTGTACTTTCAATAACTTTCAACGTCTTTAATACAGATTAGCTTTTGCAGAGTTATAGCAATAATAAACATATAAACCTTTTCTTCAACATCTCTAAGACATACTCCTCTCATCCCACATCAGACTTTATAGAAGAAGATTCAGCTTAGCTCAGTTACTACATATACTAAATACCTAGTATTGGCCATACCTACTTCACATCCTAAAGGCAGCCTCTCTAATGGATGAGTTCATCTCAGTTTCTGCTGGTAAGGGAACCCAAAGGTCCAACACTTGCAGCCAGGGCCTTGAGGTTTCCCTGGCAATGAAAACCAGCTTGCACTCAAACTCTCAAATTCCTATGATTTGTTTTGCTAACCTTTCAAAACTCCCAACAATTGAGAATCCTTTTTTTTAACCAGACACCATAAATTAAGGTATTACTAAGAAGCGCTTCCTCTTCAAAATACGTGGTTAATTGATGAAAACCTATGACTATGTATGCTCCACATGTATGTATAGTCTCCTGAAAGCAATTCCCTCATCTCTTTACCCTATCATCCTCCACAAGGAGAGGCTATTTGAGGTACCCTGTGAATACACTATATCACACTTTCTATCTTTGCTCTCTAGTTCTAAAAAATCTGAACTGTTTTTTGGTCACAGGAGAAATTATTGTGAATTGGAGTTTCCACAAAAATTGTTCCCCTTGTCTAGCCTAAATAGACTACAGAAGAAGCAAGGCAGAAAGAGAGATTGAAATAAATCTGACTTTTATAGCTAACAGTGTGGTCAAATCATGCAGGACTTGTAAAAAAAAAAATTGAGACAAGTTTAGCTCTGATAGATCTGGCAATACAAGTTATTAGATAAAAGAGTAGCATAATAAAAATATTTAAGGCAGAATTATCTAGCCATAATATGTAAGATTGATTGCAGAAGCGTGGGACTTGAAAATCTTTAAAGATAATGATCTTCTATGATTTGCAACCATTTAATTTCACCATCAATTAATAAATCAAGCATGTAGTAATCAATTACTATCTTCGTCTATCTACAATGTCCTAGATATAGCTGCTGATGAGCTAATTCAAGGAGGGAGCTGCCCATAAACAGATGTTTTCAATCAATATTATTCTCCCTGTAGCATTTTCCCTCAACAAAAGTCCTGCTGTGATTTTCCTTCATAGAATGGTCATGACCTTGAGTTCTACAGTGGTCTATAAACCAAAGAAGTTATGTCCAAATTCTTAAAGATCTTACTTGGTCTCACATGTACAAAAATATAGCAGTTCTTTTTGTGGTGGCAAAGTCAAAACTGAGGAGATGATCATTATAATCCAATCAAACTATGGTGTATGAACATGGATAGAATACTACTATATTGTACTATTAAAATAATGGAGGAAATAGTTTTGGAAAACCTGGGAATATTTGTATAAGCTGATGCAAAGTTCAGGAAGGAGAACCAGGAGAACAACTTATACAGTAACAATAATATTGTAAAGATAAACAGCTCTTAAAAACTTAGGAACTCTGATCAACAGCAACAACAGAAACTGCTGTTGCTGTTTCAAAGAACTAATAATTAAACATGATATATCTACCTCTAAATAGAGAGAAGGTGGACTAGGCATATAGATTGAGACATATTATCTTTTTTTATTATTGTTATTCTTTTTTATGGATTTGGTTAATGAGGGAATTTATTTTGTATGAGTATGCATATTTGTAATGGGTTTTGACTTCTTAAAAGGTGGGGAGGGAGAGAAAAAGGGGAGAGAATTCAGAACTGAAAATAAAATCAAATTGAATTTTTAAAAAGTTCCTAACTGGTCTTCTCTTGCTTGAACACATTCTATGGAAGAAATGGGGCTCTTGAACACTGTCCACTTTATTCACTTCTGGTGAAACGTGACCCAATGCTAAAGATTTGTTATTTGGGGATGACACATCCCCCACAAGGGTGGTCCCTTGGTTCCTCAGTGACTTAAGGTGGATAGGCAGCATTAAAGCTACCTCTGAGAGGATTTGTCACTAAGTCAGGAAATGGCCCACCTGATAAATCATAAAGTGACCCTGCCTGCTAGATCTCTCTCTAGGTCAGGGAGTTTCCTGTGAAGATAAGGGAGGTGCCAGTTCCTGCCAGCCAGCACCATGGCAGCTAATGGATAAAGTATGTGGGCTACACAGGTGAACCTGAGCCTGGACCTGGGTCTAGGGCTGTCCCTTTGCTTCATTTCTTTCCCGAATATTGTGATTGTGATTGATCTTGTCATTGGAGAAGTTGGGTTCCCACTCAATGCCAGCCACAACCTGAGGGAAGCCCCTGGTCATTACCTAAGTGCTTGTTGGAGAAGACCCTCAAGAGAATGAACACTACTGTCCTGGCTTGTCAGAAGCCATGCGGCTGAAGGGATTTCTTTGGATAGATCAAAACCAAAGTGAATGTGAATAAATGTCAATTCAGCAGTCCTGAAAAATACATTGTATGTTTATGCTTTAAATGTCAACCTTCTGAGTAAGTATAATTGATAGTTTTAAGTTATTACTATTGCATGTCAATGCATGCTTGTGAGTCTTTTGAGTTTAGCACTTCTATATGTAGAAGAAAGAAATAATTGTCCTATTCCTGATCTTCATTCTATATTGAATGTCTTCCTTTTCCTCCTATTTCCAACCTATACACACACTTTGGTGAGACCAGACATGAGTCTCTCAATGGTTTGAGTTACCATTTTTAAAGAGAAAAATAAATGTATGAAATCTAAAGGTTGAAATGTCATCTAATAAGAAATCATAGAAAGAGAAGAAAAAATCCATAAAAATTTAAAGAGTTTTAAATAGTTTCCCCCAGAGTTTAAGGGGTAGATCTAGAAAATGTGGGGGAAAAAACCTGGCCCCTCAAGAGAAGAAGCCAGGCTCCTTCAGACTTGAACACAGTTTGAATGATCAAGAGGCACCTTCATAGAAAGGGAAAGGCCTATCTTCCACATCCCTCCCCCTCAAACTCCTGTTCACCAGTACTTATTATTACATTATAAACCTTAACTTCCACCCTAGGGAGTCACAGAGGGAGACATGACACCCAGCTGAAGGAGAAAATGCAGAAGTAACACTTCATATGTATATGAGGGGAAAAATTAGTGCCAGACTAGTTCCAATGGACTTGTGATCGAGAGAGCCATCTTCATCCAGAGAGAGAACTATGGACCCTGAATGTGGATCACAACCAAATATTTTCACCTTTTTTGTTGTTGTTTGCCTGGTTTTTATTTTCTTTCTAATTTTTTACCCTTTTTGATCTGATTTTTCTTGTGCAGCATAATATTTGTACAAATATGTATAGAGGAATTGCACATGTTTAACATATATTGGATTACTTTCTTAGGGAGGAGGTGGAGAGAAGGGAAGAAGAAAAACAATTGGAACACAAGGTTATGCAAGGGGGAATGTTGAAAACTAACTCTGCATTTATTTTGAAAATAAAAAGCTTAAAAAAAAAAGAAAAAGAAAAAGAAAAGAAAGGTTAGCGCCAGAACTTCTGACAGAGATACATATTGTGTGAGGGACTTGAGAAAAGTGAGAAAGCAAGGTTTTGGAACCTACAGACATGTAGAGAAAGCTAGCTTCTCAAAGTTCCTCAAATCCTGTCAGGTTTCCAATTTGTCTTCTTAGGGACTTTGAGGAGAGAATTTTCCTTTGGGTGTTACTGAGGCCTCCTTCTTGACTTGAACTGAGATCTTATCTTATTCCCAACAGAACAGTTCATTCATGTTTGTTTACTTTCTGGTATATTCTAATCTGTAGGACTCCAATTTCTATTTACTGTTTTGCTTAAATAAATGGTTTGCTTGCTATTCAAAGGGCTAAGCTGTTAAGCCTAAACAAAGAATACCATACCTCTCAAAGAGTAACCAGAGAAGTGACTTTTCTGCTTAACCTATTATATCTACTGGAAAGAAGTGGGCCAGATTCCAGAGATAACTTTTTTTTTTTTAAATTATAGCTTTTTATTTACAAGTTATATGCATGGGTAATTTTTCAGCATTGACAATTGCAAAACCCTTTGTTCCAATTTTTCCCTTCCTACCCCCCACCCCCTCCCCCAGATGGCAGGTTGACCAATACATGATAAACATGTTAAAACGTGTTAAATACAATATATGTATACATGTCCATATATTTTTTCCCATATACATTTTCCATACGTTTTGTTGTACAAAAAGAATCGGACTCTGAAATAGTGTACAATTAACCTGTGAAGGAAATCAAAAATGCAGGCGGACAAAAATAGAGGGATTGGGAATCCTATGTAGTGTTTCATAGTTATCTCCCAGAGTCCAGAGATAATTCTTTCAGACCCAAACTTCAGTTGTACATTTAGACAAGTCACATGAATATGTGTAGATATATGCACAAATGTATGGATCCATATTTTATATATATATTATATATATTCCTGCATGATATATGTGCATATATATTTAAACAAGTCATGTAGGTATATATATGTAGTTATGTTCATGCTACATAGGAACATATAATTTAAACAAACCATGTGGATAATATTTGCTGTTTAGGAATATAACTTCTAGACAAGTCATAAAGATATGTAGGGATATGCTATATGGACAGTTAGAGATACAGGACTAAAACTCAGGAGATGAGGACTGAATGTATAGATTTGAGAATAATCTGAATACAGTAGAATCCATGGGTTCTAATGAAATCACCAAGAGAGAATAGAAGAGGAAAAGATCTGAAACAGCAATGGGGTACACACATGAATAATGGGCAGAGTCATGCATGATGAACTTGGGCTCATCATCTAGGGTCAGTCTGACAAATAAGACAACAGAACTATACCAAGAAAACCCAGGGAAGAGAGATTATCTAGAACAGTGGTTCTCAAAGTATGGTCTAGAAGCAGGGGTCCTCAAACTACAGCCCGCGGGCCAGATGGGGCAGCTGAGGACATTTATCCCCCTCACCCAGGGCTATGAAGTTTATTTAAAGGCCCACAAAACAAAATTTTTGTTTTTACTATAATCCGGCCCTCCAACAGACTGAGGGACAATGAACTGGCCCCCTATTTAAAAAGTTTGAGGACCCCTGAATCTGGGAATCTCTGAAACCCTTTTAGAGGGTCTACAAATTCAAAAATAGTTTTTATTTCCAATATGGTAAATGTCTATAAATATAACCCAGATAAACAAAAATGCTTTGGAGAGATCCTCAATAATTTTTAATAAGATAAAGATACTGAAAACAAAAGTTTGAGAACCACTGATCTAGAAGGATACCCTTAATTGTGTCAAATGCTGCAGATGAGATGGAATAAGATAGGATGAGAACTGAGAAAAAGGTCTTGAATTCAGCAGTAAAGAGATCAGTGGTGACCTAATATTAAAAAACCTAAAACTGAAAGGAACATCAGATATAACTTCCTTATTTTACAGATGGAAAATAGTGATAAACTGACTTTTCTAAGATCACACAGGTAGTAAGCATCAGAGATGTGATTTGGACCCTCATTTGAGTGGCAAGCACAGAAATAGATTGCTAGAGGCTGAGAAGAAACTAGGAGGTATGGAAATGGAGGCAACTGCTTCAGACGGCTTTTTTCTAAGAGTCTGACTATGAAAGGGAACATAACTTGAAAGAATGGTAGGATCAAGTAAAAGGTTTTGAGTTACCATTTTTTAAGAGAAAATAAATGTATGAAATCTAAAGGTTGAAATGTCATCTAATAAATATAAAGGATATTGTTGCTAATATCAACTCAAATATTATTGACAAAGGTATTTTATAAACTTCTTTAAACTATAGACCACATCCACTGTTTCTGTTATTCCACAAGTATCAATCACACTCCTAGGTGCTTCAGGTATTCAATAACTGCTTTTTGATCTAGCAAAAATACAGTTATTTTGATCCAACCATTCTGGAGAGCAATATGAAACAGTGCCCAAAGGGCTATCAATTGTGCATACCTTTTGATCCAGCAGTGTCTCTACTGGACCTGTATCCCAAAGAGATCATAAAAAAGGATTCACATGTGCAAAAATGTTTGTGCAGCCCTTTTTGTAGTGACAAGGAATTGGAAACTGAGTGGATGCCCATCAGCTGAAGAATGGCTGAATAAGTTATGATATTTGAATGTTATGAAATATTATTATTCTATAAGAAATGATTTCAAAAAGGATCATTTCAAAAAGGCCTGGACTTACATGAACTGATACTAAATGAAGTGAGTAGAACCAAGAGAACATTGTGCACAGCCATAACAAGATTATATGATGATCGATTTTGATGGACATAGTTCTTTTTAACAATGAAGTGATTCAGGCCTGTCTCAATGGACTTGTGATGGAGAGAACCATCTGCACACAGAGAGGCCTGTGGGGATCACAACATAGTATTTTCACTTTTTTGTTATTTGCTTGCATTTTGTTTTCTTTCTCACTTTTTTCTTTTTTCATCTGATTTTTCTTGGGTAGCATGATAAATGTGGAAATATGTATAGAAGAATTGCATATGTTTAACATATATTGAATTACTTGCTCTCTAGGGAAGGGAGTGGGGTGAAAGGGAGGGAGAAAAAAATTTGAACACAAGGTTTTGCAAGGGTGAATGTTGAAAACTATGCATATATTTTGAAAATAAAAAACTTTAAAGTAAAAAAATTTTAAATATAATTCTTTCCCTCAAGGAGCTTATAATCTAATTAGGAAACTAAAAAAGATTGAAGCCAAGAAATGGTCTGGAGAGATGTCAGTTGACTGCTTAGACTGGGCTGCTAATAGGAATGTCCTGTTCTTCAGAGCAATAGGTTCAGGAAAGACAGAGTGGTATAATGGATGGTGCAATAACTGGAGTCAGGAAGTTCTTCATTTCAGTACTGCCTCAAGCACTTACTAACAATATCACCTTGAGCAAGTCAGACCTTTTTGTGCCTCAATATGACTCATCAGTAAAATGAGGAGACTAAATGATCTCTACAATTCCTTTGAGCTCTAAATTGATGATTCTATAAATTCAATTTTAGATGTCCATCCAGAAGTAAGGACACTTTTTTGGAGAACTTCTTTTCCCTGGGAAATTAATTCATGTTTTTTTTTAAATAATAAAACCCAGAAACTTATAAAACACTGATTGATAAAATAATGTCATTTTATTTACAATAAGAAATGTAATTACTTATAAACCAGATATTATTGCCTGTTCTTTTTTTTCCTCTTCTTTTCCCAAAGAAAGTTCTTTAAAGGTCTTTTGTGTTTATAACTCCAGCACCTAGCAAAGAATCTGGCAAAATAGTAACCTCTTAATAAATGATTGTTGGTCAAGTATTATTGTTTGTCCTTTATTTTCGAGGTGGACATCACAGGTGATGTATTTATTTTTAAGTGAATTAGACTTAATGAAGCAAAGCAGCACAAAGTTGCCAGCCTCACTATGTCTTCCAGAATCATAAAAATCCAGTGGAGAAACAAAAGTCAAGACAACTATGACCAACGATGCTCTGGATGAGTCCATGTCTTTAATGTCTAACCAAGCTCTAAGAGATCCACAGTACCTGCTTTAGCTACCTTCATAGCCAATAGAACAAATTGCTCTCCTTCACTCATTCTACAGGAGAAAACCTTTATATCCTTTGTTTGCATAGGCATTCCCATAACTGGCTAGGTTTGAGGCCAGTTGGTTAACCTCAAATATTAATATGAAACAAAAGGAGTTGGATCTCTTTTTAAGGGATTTTTCCCTTAAACTACAATATCTTAAATATTTAAATACTTAAAATATCTTTCTTTACTCTTAGAATTCCTCTTCCTCTCCTTCCATCACTGAAATTGAATGTTTCTTGTAACAAATGTAGCCTGGAGTTGAATATAAATCAATCATCACCCTACTCCATATGAAGTAAATTTTTAAAATGATATGCACTTGCCTTAACCAGGTGAGAATATCTCAACTAATCAACCACAGACTTTTGACAGTATGATTATTGTCTGGACTAGATTAATTGGGGTGAAGTTACATAGGGAGAGTTTTCAGATTGGCTGAGGAAATTTGATAATTCCCTGCAGGTTGTCTATAAAATATTAAATCATATATCCCAAAGAGATCTTAAAGGAGGGAAAGGGGCCCACATGTGCAAAAATGTTTGTGGCAGCCCTGTTTGTAGTGGCCAAAAACCAGAAACTGAGTGGATGCCCATTAGTTGGAGAATGGCTGAATAAGTTATGGTATATGAATGTTATGGAATATTGTTGTTCTATAAGAAATGACCAACAGGATGATTTCAGAAAGGCCTGGAGAGACTTACACGAACTGATGATGAGTGAAATGAGCAGAACCAGGAGATCATACACGGCAACAACAAGAGTGCGCAATGATCAATTCTGCTGAATGCGACTCTCTTCAATAATGAGATGATTCAGACAAGTTCCAATTGTTCAGTGATGAAGAGAGACATCTACACTCAGAGAGAGGACTGTAGGAACTGAGTATGGTTCACAAAATAGCATTTTCACTCTTTTTGTTGTTTACTTGTATTTTATTTTGCTTCACTTTTTCTCGTGTGCCATGATAATTGTATAAATGTGTATACATTTATATACATTTATGTGTATACATATATTGAATTTTATATATAATTCTACTATGTTTAACATATCTTGGACTACTTGCCATCTAGGGGAGGGCATGGGAGAAATAGGAGGATTGAAACACAGGGTTTTGCAAGGGCTAATGATGAAGAATTGTCCACGCAAGTTTTGAAAAATAAAAAGCTTTAATTTAAAAAAATATCAAGCCAATTCAGCAATTGGAGAGGAAAACAATTGAGAAGGAACTGACTGGGTAGAGAAGGAGGCAGTGCTCAGAGCAGAGACCCAGGTCTCAATCTCCTTCCCCCTCCCTGGACAGAGAAGGAGCTTCTTTGTTTCCCAATCTTCTCATCACCTCCCAGCAGTATTTCCATAGATTAGCTGACAACAGTACCTCTGCCAGAGACAAGGACTGACTGCATATAAATTCAAGAGTCCAGCAGAAAAGTTGCTATTGAACCTTAAGTGAGTACCTCGAAGTCTATAGCAAAAAGAACATCAAGGAGCTGTAGCCCATTTGCCACATAGATGTCTTTAAGTCCATTTTCCCCTAGTCAATGTAAGTACTGAAGGGAGAAGATGTTAGATTTTGAGAGAGAATGTTGGTGACTGACTGTACCATCATGTAAATAATAAATTGTTGTTCAGATGTATCTGGGCCCTATTTGGAGTTTTATTTGGCAAAGGTCCTGGAGTGGTTTGCCATTTCCTGATCCAGCTCATTTTATAGATGAGGAAACAGGTAAACAGGGCTAAAGGATTTGCCCAGGGTGACACAGAGACAAAGTATCTGAAGTCTGATTTGAACTTTTCTTCCTGACAACAGGCTACATGTTCTATCTACCGCACCACCTAGCTGCCCCAAATTCTAAATACACTTTACAAAAAAAATTACAAAAATCTGGCTGATTAGTTGATAATCCATAATCATGGCAAAGAGCATGCAGGGGAGGGTTTGTTAGCTATAGAGCTTTATTAAAAACACACAAACAAACACACATACACATTCCATGATCTCTCAGAGGTAATTCTATAATCCGCATAGAATGTAATAGCCATGTTCTGGGGACCAGACTTGTTAGTATAAGTGTGAGTTGGGATACTCTTCTCAGACCGCCATGCCATACAAAGAAAAACATAATGGAAACCTGGTTTCTCTTTAAGAGAAAAACTCTGTCTGCCAAAGGTGAAGCCTATCAGAACTCCACTAGGATTAGATGTCCTTACTCACCCCTGTGGTTCTGCTAGTAAGATCCTACAATAGTAATATTGACTTAGGAAAAAAAAAATCGAGGAGCTGAATGTTCATCCTCTAAATAGGGATTCTATGCAGGAAGCTGAGGGTGCCTGTCAGTGTCACTAGTTGGGACAATAATTGTACTATTTGGAATAATTGCTATTTTTCACTATTGCTAATGAAAATTTATGTTTAAGATGCTGATCCTTGTTTTACTTTGAAACTTCATAATAGTTCTCTGTTGGAGAAGTAATGGAAGTGGGCTCTTAGCTGTTGGAGAAAGATTGATAAGCAGATACAGAAGATAATGGATGGCACTGTGTGTGGGGTTTGTCCCTAGGAAGACATACACTTCCAGAAAGTTGGGGGGGAGGAAGTTAAGGAAGACTGCAGTGGAGGGAGACGAAAGAGACAGAGACAGAGAGAGAGAGAGACAGACAGGCAGAGACAGAGGAAATAAAAAGGTAAGTAGGCAGAAAAGGTAAGCAGGGCTGGTGGACCGTGTGCAGTGCAGAATGATGAATGTGCCTTAAAACTGGGGACAGAAGGAGAGGTCAGGGGTTGGAGACAGGGAAGGAACGAGAAAAGGATGTAGGGCTCGTAGAGAGGAAGAGGATTAGGGCTGAGGGATGAGGGAAGAAAAGGGAACAAGAGGCATGAAGGAGAGGGAGTGAAAGGGCTGGGTGTGGGGGGGAGGTTGTCCGAGAAAGAGCAAGAGGGAAGCTGAGATGAGAGAAGAGGGGACCAGTAAAGAGAGCAAGAGGATTTAGAAGCGCAAGACCTTCTTGCAGAGAGAGGGGCAGGAACCAGCAGAAGGGGCACAGGGGTCGGAGTGAGAAAGGGGTGGGGGGTCAGGATTCAGGGAGAAGGTGGGTGAGCACAGGGAGAGCGAGGAGGGAGATAGGAGGTAGAAAGAAGGGAGATGGGGGAGGGAAGTAGAGAGAAAGGAGGAAAAGAAGCGATTAAAGTGTGGTCAGGGCAGGAGAGTGAGAGGAGGGGTCCGAAGCCAGAGAGGGAGAAGAATGGGAGCAAAGCGCTTAGCCAGACATGAAGGGGCCCTGGAGGGAGGGAGGGAGAAGAGGAAAGGGGTCAGGAGCCAGGGAGAGGAGGGAGACGAGAGAGGGAGAGAGGGAGAGAGGTGGGGAGAGGGGAGGGAGGAAAGCGCTGAGGCGGGGGAGGGGGGAGCCAGAGCGGACTCCCGGGCGACGAGCGAGGCGTGCGGAGGAGAGGGGCCCTGTCGCTTTAAGGTGCCCGAGGCGGGGCGGCCGGGCTCTGGGCCGCGCGGGGATGGGAGGGGGGCCCCGGGAGGGGGGGCGGCGCCCGCGAGAACCGGGGGCGGCGGCGGCGGCTGGACCCGGGCTTCTGCTGGCGCGGCTCCCCCAAGGCCAAGGGCCCGGCTCGCCCGGCTCGCAGTGGGGAAGAGGCTGAGGGCTGCGAGGGCGGCCCAGTCGCGCCGCGCCTCACGGTGAGGGGGGTTCGGGGGACCCCGGGAGCGGGGCTTCGCGAAAGGCCTGGCCGGGGTCGTGGCGAGCAGGGGCCTCTCCAGAAGGAGAGCGGGGCGGGCAGCGGCCGGGGGGGAGGCGGGGAGCAGGTCCGGACGCCAGCCAGGGCCTGGGCTCGGCTCAAAGGCGGGACTCCCTTAAGTGTTTGAGTTGAGTAGCAACAGTTGGGGGGAGTGGGGTGGTTGCTTGCCTCCGGCCTGCCCTTCTTTTATCCTCTCTTCATATCTCCTTCTCGGTCCTAGCTCCAAATAGCTGCGAGTCTGCCCCCCTCCCGAACCTCCTTTACTTCCCTCGTCTCCCCCATTCCCTTCTTCCTTTATACCCTCTCTCTCCTTTCTTCCCTTCTCTCCCTCCCCTCCTTTACCCCCTTCTTTTTTATTCCTTTCCCTCCTCTTCCCCTTCCCTCCCCAGTCTTCCTCTAGCCCTTTCCCTTCTCGACTCCTCTGTCCCTTCTCCCCTTCTCTCTCCTCTTTCTTTTTCTCTTTTCTTTCTCCCCTCCTATCTTTTCCTTTGCCCAACGAAAGGAAAGAAATTAACCCCGGCGCCCGGCCTGACTTAGAAAAATGCTCGTTGATTGAATAAGTCCCGACTTTCCTTCCCCATCTGCCTCCCTCACCCAAAACTAAACCCCGCCCCTGAGCAGATCCAAGGCAGAAAAAATATTTTTTAAGGTTAGGCTTCAACCCTGGGCTAGTCGCTAGACTGCGGGTGCTTCGGAGGCTCCACCTGAATTCGGAAACCCTGCCACTTGACTTAGTAATTACGCTTTGTGTGGAATAAGGTTTTCTGAAGAGTTTCCAAAATGCAAAGCTTATCTTCTGTATTTCTATTTGCTATTGGTGACATTTCCCTTGAGGATAAAAGTCAGGCCAAAGGTCTTGCTTTAGACGAAATAGAGTATTATGAATGAAAGATTGGGGAGCTGGGGGAGATGTTTACTTAAGGTTATAAATATTTAAGTGAGGCAGAATTGGATTTTTCCAAAAAATGTGTCACTGATTTTGTGTTGTCCTTCGCTTGCTTGAAATTTTTCCTCTCCTTAGAGAATGAAGAGATTGTTTAATGAGCTAAATTTGTTAAAGCTTTGGGGGAAAAAAATCACCTCATACCAGTTACTTTTTAATTTGTAGTATCAATAAGACGGAAAACTAGTAGGAAAAAAATAAAAATTTTAAATAGCTAATTCTGGCTTCATAACTATATGCTAGTGGCTCCAGAAATTATCCCGTTTGGTCAGAGTAGTTTAACAAGTTACAAAGTAGGGTGACTAACGTCCTTTGGGGAATGTTTTGTGGTTCTGGTATTAATCAACAGAGCTTTCTCTTTCTAAATTTTGAGTCATAACACCATTAATATTAAGAGTCTTCATCTCTCACTGCTGTTGGCTTACAAAATTTTAATGGTTAGAATAAAATAGTAAAAATAATTACAGAAATCTTAAACTTTGCTATCTTTTTAAACTTGAAATTAACTTAATTTTTAAAAAATGTACCCACATATCTACACATGCACACAAAAGTGTTATATCAATAAATTCAAAAACTTGCAATTTCTTTTTTTACATCTGATAATTTATGGAATTTGTTGGAATCCATCTTTTTTTCCTTATTTAATCCTACAAGGAACTCATGATGGTTTTAAAGAATTCATAATGGTACCCCATCTATACTGAATTCTTGCATTTAATATTTTGAACCCTTTCCCCCACCCTATTATTCACTTAGACATGGACAGGTAATAAGAAGTTAGAGAAAGAGAGTGAAAGCTAGCTTGTGAGAACTAGCACATTTAAAACACTTCCTACACATTATTTCTTCTGGTACTCACAATATCCCTGAAAAGGTCTTTGAGTAAATTTGCATGTCCACATTTTGTAGATGAGAAATTGCAACTGGTAGAGGTTAAGTAATTGTAAATTTTTTTTGTGTTGGTTTGTTCAGACCCATTTTATAAGAGAAAATGAAATGATTAATCAATCATTTGATCATCAGCAATAGTATGACTTAAATTTTTAAAACGCATTGATAATACCAGAAGTGAAAAGCATTTTTTTTGTATAGGCTATGGAGTTAAATGCTTAAGTATTTGAGGAACTGGGTTTTGTTAGTGTGGGATATACCTTATATCAATACAGATCACACCCCATTTATGCCTTAGTTGATTGATATCCAGTATGGTTGTGGTGGGAAAATTCATCATTCTGCAGCTGACATGATGATGAGCCTCTCCAAATTTGGCTAAACTGATCCTCAGGTGGTAGCCTCTTTCATAGGATCCCTACCAAAAGTCTATCATGGATGTAGGTTCTCTCAGAGCTTGTGATATGCTGACTTATGAAAACAAACATAGGATCCCTTTAATACAATGAATAAGCAGAGTAGGACTTTTAGAGGGTTGATGAAAATGAATACCCTTTTACTGTTATTCTACCACTGGACTTGATGGTCAGAGGACCAGCCTAGATAAATTTTAAAAAGCTTTGTTACAGATTGGCTAAGACGTGATAATATTTTTCAGGCACAATTACTGAAATTGAAGAGCTGACCTTAAATAAGCTTTACCTGTTTAATATCTTCTAGGTTATTTAGGTTGCTATGTATTGAAACTGTATCAACTTTCAGAGTTTTGCTTTTGTGTTTCTGTGGATGACTTATATTGTATTATGGTATTTATTTTCTAATTCTTCATCACCTTTCATTTAAAATTATATTCAGTGTAATAATTCTAAATTTAAAATTAGGAGACATTTTCATTCTAGTACATGACTGTTTATTGAAGTGAAGTCTTCTATTTCAGAGTTCTGTGGGGATTGCTTCTTGCCTGCTTTGAGAAAACATGAAGTCACAGTATCTTGTGCCTACTGTAGCCATACTGATGTTCCTAACATGGATCCCTCTCTCACTGAGTTGTAACAAAGCTCTCTGTGCTAGTGATGTGAGCAAATGCCTTATTCAGGTATGATTGAACATTATTTTTATGGAATAAATAGGCTAATTTTGCCATAGGAAAACTTTATTTTCCTTATTTGTTATGATGACATTATATTTGTTTTAATATATTTCATTTGCTTCGATGCCTTTTCACTACATTTAAGAAGTTTTGGAATAGGAATTGATTCCTCTTTAGTCCTATCTGAGATTAGAATCTATACTGCTGGTCATATTGTATTCCTGTGATATTTATGTTTCAGTGAGATGATTCTACTTTGAGAAGTCACAAACTTTCTTTGAATAACAGAATGTTACAAAATCCAACACACACTTATTAAGTTCCAACTTTTTTCAGGCCACTATACTAAACTATGAATAGCTGAAAAGTGACATTGATTTAACTTTCAAGGAATTCACATTCTATCATGGGATATATAGCATGTACAAGTTTAACACAAAGTGAGCTTGGATAAGAAATAAGGAAAGCTATGTGGATAAAATGTCTTAGGAAAATTTGAGTGAAAGAGAGAGCTCAGAAAGTATTTCATAGAGAAGCTGGTCCTTGAGCTAAACTTTTAATCAATTCAAGAAGCATTTCATAAAATACCTGCAATGTGCAAGGCCCTATTCTAATTGCTGGGAATACAAAGACAGATTGAAAAATTATACCCAAATCTCAAGGAGCTTACAGTCTAATGGAATACGGTTTCTATGTCTAATGTTTTAGAGAGAACGGCAGGCATAAAGGAAAGATTTTCCAAGTTGGGTTTTGAAGGAAGGTAGGATAGGAGGTAGGTAGCATACTAGATAGTGCTGGAGCTGGAGCCAGGAAGACCCATGTGGGTAACTGTTTGTCTTACTTTCATCATCTGTAAAATGAGCTGGACAAGGAAATGGCAACCATTCTAGTATCTTTGCCAAGAAAACCCCAAATGGGGTCATGAAAAGTTGGACATGTCTGAATAGCAGGAGGAATATATGAGATGAAGGGGAGGAGGGAGTACATAGCAAGCACTTAAGATTGTTTATTCAGAGTTAGGAAATGAAAAGTTATGTTTGGGACTGAGTTTTGGGAACAGAAGGTTGACCAGCTTAGTTGGAATGTAGAATGCATGAATGTCTTTAAAAAAAAAAAAAAAAAAAGAAAAGAAAAGAAAACTAGAAACGTAGGCTAGAATTAGATTTTAGAGGCTTTACATGCAAATCTAAGGGGTTTATCTTTTATATAACCGGGTATCATTCAAGATTCTTGAGCAAGGGAATAAAGTAGTGAAATTTATGTTTTAAGAAAGCTTGTTTTGGCAGGTATGTGGAAGATGGATTGAAAAAGAGAAACCACAAGCCTGGAGTTCAAATTGAAGTTATTGCAAGAGGATAGGCAAAAGATGATGAAAATTTGCTCTATTATAGTAGAGGAGTAAGTGAAGAGGATACATAGAAGATAGGACATAGAAGTAGAATCTACAAAACTGACTGGGCTTTTAAGTTTTGTATTTTAGAAATATATAGGTATATTCAAAACTGTTGACTTGAAACCTGCTTATCCCCTTTCCTAGATGTCCTTTCAGGGAATAGGACTTTTCAATACTAGGAAATATTAAGAGTGAATAAAGAATCTGGGAGGAAAGGGCAGAGAGGTTTCTACTTCAGTTATAATAAACTATCAACAAGTTAACTGATTAGGAAATGGAAAGATGTTAAATCTTGTACATTGGTCCTCAAAGCTTTTCCATTCAAAAAGATATAGTAGAGATTTTGTGTCTCTAGACCTAGAATACTGTTTCTTTTTAAACTGTAATCTTTATTTTATTAGGTCATTTCAGAAATGTTACCAAATTAAATTATCTTTATTAGCATTACTTTTCCAATTTAGCAGTTGCTAAGCCCTTCATTTCCATTCCTTCATCATTTCTTTTTCTCGGTAGTATTTTATTTTTCCAAATACATGTAAAAATAGCTTCCAGCATTCATTTTTGTAAGATTTTGTGTTCCAAATTTTTTCTCCCTCCCTAAGACTGCAAGCAATTTGATATAACTTAAACACATCATTTATTTATTTATTGGGTGAGCAATTGAGGTTAAATAATTTGCCTGGGTCATACAGCAAGTGTTGAGTTCAGATTTGAACTCGGGTCCTCCTGATTTCAGGGTCAGTGTTCTATTCAGTGTGCCATCTAGCTGCCCCATATCATCTATTTTCTAAAGAACTTTTTAAAAAACTTACTTATTTGGACTTATGATCTCATCATTGTAGGGAATTCTCATATTGAAATTTTCTCCATAGATATAGATGGCAACTACTGTTTTTTACGGGCTTGTAAAGTTGTCTGCTGGTTCTGAGAGGCTAAATTACTGTCCCAAATACATATTGTTTAGCACTGTTATTATAATTTTCTTGACTCCAAGATAGGCTAACCTGCTTTGTGTCTATAATTTATCAGGTTCTAATTTCCTTTCAACTTTAATTTTTAAAATGACATTTATGTTCCCATCACCATTGTAATTTGTGATAATTATGTCTGAAGTAGAACAAAGACAGGGGCGTAACAAATACAAGTGTATTGTTGGAAGATTTTATTTGCTTAACAGTTAAAGGGAAATGTAGATGAGTGTTTTCTTTCCATTAAATATATTTTGTATATTTACAGTTTGATGATAAATTTTGTTTCAATTTTGATGATAAAGATGGGTACTCTGCTTAATTACAGTAACGTTTAATGTTGTTGGAGAATAAAATACTCTACATAAATTTATTTTCCAGGTAACTGGAATTTATCCCTTTTAAATGCCAATTTTAAAAAACCATTTTCCTGCTTTTTAAAATAGTGTATGTCATTTGTATATCATTAGTATAGAAATATATAGATACAACTTCTCTATTATCTAGTAATGGGAATAATAATAACACATTCTTAACAGATTTGTGAGGATTAAATGAGATAATATATGTGAGATGTGTGTGTATATACACACATATATAAACACATTATATAAAAATATTATTTATGTGATATATAACAGCATATATAAAGACATACATATACAAATATATTTTATCTCATTTGATCCTCACAAAACTCTATAAAGAGGTTCTATTACTATCCCCATTTTACAGCTAAGAAAACTGAGGCTGAAGGAGACTTTGGCTTGACCAGGATCACACAGCTAATAAATGTTTGAGGTAGGATTTGAAATCAGGTTTTCTTGAGTCCAAGTGGAAAACTATATTCACTGAATCTCTTATTTACCTAGGTTCTCATTCCCATCTTGAAATGAAGAATCTGGAAATATATGGGCTGAATTCAGAATGATGAAAATAAAATTTTCTCAGCTTTGTGCCTTGGTCTTTATAATAAGACTTTATTTTGTTTAAAAAAAATGAATTCTCTGAATATTAGATTTATCCATGGTCAGATGAAAGTACAAGGAATCACATTAAGGAAAAAGCTATTTTTGAGATTATTCATATTCACCTATCATTAGTGTAAAATTTTTTTTGGCTTTGTGAGAGAGTATTAATAAGAAAGGTTTTTTGAATTTAAAAAATGTTTATCAATATTTAGCTTAATTCTTTTTGAAGCTACGTAAATATGGAAAATGTAAAACTAAGGAGTTCTGTATAACTATAAATCCATATAGGAAGACTTAGTCAATATGATATATGAGTAGAAGTACACTGAATTTGGAATCAAAAAACCTGGGATTAAAATCCCAGCTTTGACATTTACTAGGTATATGACCTTTGACTAAATCACTTAACTTCTCTGGGTCTCAGTTTCCTTATCTCTAAAATAAGAATATTGAGCCATTTAGATTGCCTTCTAATTCTATAGCTATAATCCTATGAACTCACTGGACAGAGGTGGACTTAACCAGGTACATGCGGCATCATTAGTGATGCTGACACTTCCTGGGGAGGTAGATAAAGCCAAGTAGTTAAATTTAAGTTCTCCCAGCATTATAAAGAATATAGATTTTCCTTTTCAAAACTAGCTAATACTTTGCAACAGGCCAGTTAATGTTTTAATTTGGTTTGAAATGTTGAAAAAAATAGCATTACAATATTTTAGAATATTTGTGCTGTCAGGGAAGCCTTGTATACTCACAGCATAATTTGAGTCATTCCTGCCACTCCTACAAGTTGCTATGCTTAAATGTGGTCCTTGCATAAATATTTATTTTATGCTTCTAAGGAGAGGAAAGTCTTACTTTAAATGTCTAAAGTTAAATTTAGTTATCTGGCTTTATATACTTATTCTTTAACTCATTGTGATCATTTAACTAGGTTTTCTTATACAAATAAGATTGTGTGAGGATTCTCTTCTTAATGGAATGTTTATAAAAACTTTAAATTTCCCTATTTCTATTTTAGAAATCTTTCATAACTTAAATCTTTTTTTCTCCTGTTCCATGTACTCAACATCAAAATACTCTATTTGTATTAAGGAAAGAAGTTTTTATCCTTGCCTAAAACAAACCATCATATTTTTCAAATGGCTTAGGTGTCTTAATTAGATATTAACTATTTTACTTTTTACATGTAGGCATAAGGAATATATTGATTGATCATCTTAAATTATTGAGCAGAAATATTTAGCATTCTTGGGTATCCAGTTTAAAAATCCTGTGTCTTTATCCTAGAGAAAACTGTAATTAATGTAGTTAATAATTTGAATTGTAAAAGAAATATCTAGTTGTTTTGTACCTATAATACAATACAGTAAAGAATTCTCTATTTTCTATCTATATAAAAATGGTTTCAGGAAGGATCTGTCAGATTATCTTCCATTATTTGTCTTGTAAACTATATTACATCTTTGTCCCTTTTTCCCGTTTTTCTTTTATCAAGTAGTTGCAACCTGTTTTTTCATTTATATGGTTTCATCAACATCAACTCTTGGTGTAGGAGCTCCTGACACTCCAGTAGTACTCAGATTCATCTTTTTTGTTTAGATTCATCTCTTTACTCAATTGGAAAGTTCTAAGGAATTGTTTGAGACACGGAGGATGTCTTGCGAAGCATCATATAGGTATTAATTATCAGCAGGGAATTTGAACTCAGGTCATCTGACTTGAAGACCAGCAGCAATTTATACAGGACTGGAAATCTTTAAAATCCAGAGTAGAGAGAATTCTGGGAAGAGGACAGGATAGGTCAGAAAACTTTCTGCTCTCCAAATTTCCCTCACACAGAAAAAGACTGTATTTTGCTTATAAACAAACAAGTCAGGATAAAGCAATTGTTCTTCTAAGACAATCTAAGACGACCCCAGGAAAAACCTGACCTCCTGGGTCAAAGGTTCAGCCCCAGTGAAGTACAAAGCCTCCAGGCCAACTCTCCAAAATCCATAAAACAACAAGCCCTGAGGGCAGCTGGGGTTGGGAGGCAGTCTCAGCCCCAAGGTCTGTGTGTGGGGTCTGGTGGCTGAGTAGAAGATTGAAAGATTTTGTACTGTGGAGAAATGCCATAGTGTTGCTGATCAGAGTCAGTTTGGGCTGCCTCTGCAGGTAAGAAAGTCCCTTCTGGCTGTGGGCATTTGCAGGAGAGCAGAGTCCCTCGCTTCAATTTCAGGGAAAAGAGAACAGGTGTAATTTGTAATCCCTCCCTTAGGAGGAGGGATGGCAAGGAATAAAATCATTTATGGGACAGTGGAGATCTGGGGAATTGGAAGGGAGGGAACAAATGGGCATAGGACTTTAGTCCAGGTTTAATTGTGTAGGGAAGATCCCAAGATTGAGCCTGGGATAGATATTACAAAATAACTGGAAGAAGGACCTGAGGCTTAGGGCATTATTTCCCAGATCTTCAGATTAGAATTTGATCACACTAATTCCTGCTAAAAATAAGACAAAAAAAAAAAAAAAAGAAAGAAAGAAAAGAAAAGAAATTAAAATGAGCAAGCAAAGAAGAAAGAATCTAACCATAGGTAGCTACTATGGGTTTAAAGAAAATCTGAGTTTGTATTCAGAGAAATATAATGAAGCTAAAAAACCAGTCCTTTTGTCAAGTGGTACCAAGCAGAAATTTTTTTTTTAGAACTTAAAAAGAACTTTAAAAATACTTTATAAAAGTCTTCTAAATTCAGAAAGAAATTAGAGGGCAAGGGAATACATTAACAATATACAATATCAGGAAGGAGAGGATAAGGGAAGGATTCTTAGAGAGGTGAGTATGTTAAGAAATAAGGCAAGATAGTGGGTAAAGCAGAGGAGTAAGGAAGAATAGAAATAGGATGAGGATAGTAAGAAAAAATAAGAAGGAAAAAAATATACAAGTAATAATTATAGCTTAGAATATGAATGGGATGAATTTACCATAAAATGAAAACTGATACAGATTAAAAATTCAAATTCAACAATATGTTGCTTTCAGGAAACATTAAAATGAAAGATACACATAAAATAAAGGTCAGGAGTAGAATTTATTAATTTAAAAAAGCAGAGTGAATAAGCAGGCAAAATTAAAGCTAAAATAGATTTAATCAAAAGAGAATAGCAAATATATTGTGTCAGCCATATTACTCAATGTTGTTTTAGACCATTTAAAATAATTAATATAAAATATCTGAGAGTATACCTTATAAAACAGAGACAGGAACTTTATAAATATTAACATGAAGCACTTTTATATTTATTATAGATATTACTTATTATATTTAATAGCATTTTAGATTTTCTTGAAATTTTATCACTTTATATTGAATCCTTATGTTCTATTATATATAATTTTTTTCTTTTATTATTTTGTACTTTTTTAAAATAAAATTTAAAATGTTAAAAAAAAAAGTTAATTGGGGGGCAACTAGATGGTGCAATGGATAGAGCATCAGCCCTGAAGTCAGGAGAACCTAAATTCAAATCTTGCCTCAGACACTTAATACTTACTAGCTGTATGATCCTGGGAAAATCATTTAATCGCAGTTGCCTTGCCTTCCTTCCTTCCCAGCCCCCCACCCTCCCACACCCATCAAAAAAGATAATGTTAGATTTAAATAATTGAGGTGGTATTTATTGTTCTTGGTATGTAAAGCCAATATAATACAAAAATGACAGTTTTATTTAACTAATATGTAATTTACTCCAATTAAATTACTAAAAAAAATTTTTACTGAATTAGAAAAAGTAAGAAAAGTTCATTTAAAAGAACAAAATTCAAAAAATTCAAAGAAAGGAAGTGCAAGGGGAAAGATATAAAGGAAGCAGATTCAGTATTATCAGATCTTAAACTGTATTATATGTGCATTATTGAAATGTAAAGTGGATACTTTTATGCAAGAATAGAAAGAATATAGAAAATTGGGGAAAGAACTTTCATAGATAACTCTGAGAATATATTTGGGTTAGATACTGCTATGGTGTAGGACTGACGAACTAATTTACAAAAGATGCTATTTACTTCCAGAGAAATAGGTGACAGGTGGAAATAAGCGTAGTACAGTTTTACATATATGTATATGAGTATATATGTGTTATGTTTGTACATATATGTAGAGGGTATATATACAATATAGCCTTCTTTGGGGGAAGGAGGGAAAATAAAGTAAAAAGTGAACAGTAGAGAAAAAAAGAATTTGCTTCAAGGAAGCAAAGAAAAGCTGGACAACTTTGAAAACATTATGTATTATTTATAATGGATTTTCTTGAAATGGAAATTTATTGCTTTATATTGAATCCTTTTTTGTGTACTGCTGTGTTCATGGCAATTCATTTATTTTCTTATTTTGTACTTAAGTTTAAAGTAATTTTAAAATGTTGAAAAAAATCAAGAATAAATATCTAAAGATAATAAGTCAATATAATAAGTCAATGTTACCAAATAAAAGAAAGAGTTCAGCACTATCCCATAATGCATAGGGTTGGGTTATATTTATCAGAGTCCAAGACAAAAAATAAAAATGTTTTTTTCTCATTCAGAACTCTCTGAAGAAAGAATTCATAATTTCTCTTTAAGAAAGCAAGTTATTTAAGAATTTTGTACCATGAGTTTTTATAAATTGTCATGTAAAGATAAAAAGTTGAGAGGAATAAATTGTTACTGTCTTTACAGATTTTACTATTTTAAAATTTTTTGTTTTGTAAAAGAAATGGATACCTTTTAGACTTACCTGTTATATTCAGCCTAGGCTTTATGGGCTTAGTCAAGAAATGTATGATTTTTTTTCTGAGGACTGGTCTGGCTAGCTTAGTTTGGAGAAATTCAAAGCCATGTTGATCTGAGGGTGTGAGAAGCTCACAAAGACCAGTCTATAAGTTATAGAGAAACTACAACCTATGTTGGTGCAAGTAAATACGTATTTACAAGTTAATTGATGTTTAGCTATATTATCAATATAATATATTGTGTTATATAAGTTGGGGTTCCTATACCAACCACTCAACATCCATC